>NC_138542.1:34999675-35528743 GCF_964234715.1 Podarcis melisellensis
TGTGCTTACAGAACACATCGTCATTGTATCCATGTTTCCAAGCCAGTAGTGCTGGATAATAACAGTGGGACGAATGTGTCATAATATAATGAAAAAGTAGATTTGTCTGCTACACAGTGTCATTCTGCTCTGTCATTCTGGTTAGTTCTTCTCACAAAAAAGTTGATTTTAGTAAAGCAGCCCTAAAATGCTGTATAAAATCTTTAGTGTGCTTTTTAATGAAGTTTGACGGTAACACATGGCACATGGTCCCCATTAATACTTTTGGGTGTCCTTTTAAAGCAGGAATGGGCAAACTGCAGCCCACCAGATGTTGCTGGATTAAATCTCCCATCATCCATAACTACTGGCCCTGCTGGTTGGAGCTGATTGAGGTCGGAGTCCAACAACATCTGGAGGCCACAAGTTTCCCTTCCCAATAAATAATGGCTTTCTTCAGCAAAGATGATACCCTCAATTAGTGTTGAAAGTGGATGCTTAGATAAAATTTTATGGCATCTACTGCAAAGTTCAGTGCCAGTATTTGTATCTGCAATAAGCTCTGAGTTTGCTCAGCAATGATACATCTTGAGTTTTAACCCAGCTAGAATGTGGACAGTTTACCATGGTCAACATAAAGAACAATATTACAGAAACAAAAGTAGTATCTCCAGTCCCCCACTCACTCCCTTCTGCTCCTGAATAAAAAAAAAGCAAGACTTAAACAAGAACATTCTGCCAGAGATTACCATGTGGGGCTGGCAGTTGTGAGCTTTACTTATTCTTATTCACACAAGCAATACATGCCTACCAAAACTCAATAAAATCATTGTCTTTTTCTCCATCTAAAGCTTGTTTGGTAAATCTCTCTATAGGAACAATTGACCAGATTTGTTGGCACCCACAGTCTTTAGATAAATTGTCCAAATTCTTCCAGTTGTGTGCAACTGAATGCCAATAGAAATGTTCCTGTTCTCCCCATCAAAAATGGCTAACAGAGCTAATTGGGTGCAAAGACTGTTGAGTAATCTCTTGTAAGAATGTCTTTTAAACCATGTGTAGAGCTTCTAATGATCACCACATATGGTAGAAGGTTCCAGCCTAGCCACATTTCCTTCAACAGTGTGGTGAAAATAGAGAACTGTTTCTGTTGCACCTCTGGGGTGTCAAGTACCACCTGTGTAAGATCTTAAATGTTATTTTTTTAGTCTTAGGAAAAACAGATAATAGAGGTTTCTTAGTACACACATTGCACCAGTCTGCCCACTCCAATTCCTTTCCCACATCTTACTCCCATAGGTTTCACCACTCTGGGAATCTGTGGATGGGACAGTTTACAACGCCTTGCATTACAACATAGTCCGTACTTTGAAAACTCATGGTATAATCATTACATTTAATGCATTCTTTGATTAATTTGTTTTCTATCCATGTTCTTATTTGCATAACATTAAGTCATCATTTGGTGGTAAGTTTTTGCTTTTTATGCATATTCAAAAAAAATCAAATCCGTTAATTCAATTTCTCTGTTTCTTCTCATACAGTCTGACAGCCAGATATGCAACTCAGTCTAATCACAGTGGAATTGCAACCAGTCAAAAAAAGCCTTCTAGGTCAGTTAACATCTCTAATTTATTGCTTGCTAGTGATACTTAATGGAGTCACTGCCCACTGGCATTTTATTCTTTAAACCACAGTAGACATTCAACTCTTTATCACCATAGCTTTTAAATGCAAGCTTTGCATAATTTTTAGTTGGCCAGTGGAAAAGCCTTGCCCAAGACTGCAAAAATAACAGCTTTGTATAATAGCTGTAGGGATATCTGTGTGTTGCAACTTAGCATACTGTATGTAAAATAATTGATTTAAATGAGCTGTCAACTTTCTAGAGGGATTTTAGTGCTCTTATGCTTCTTGCTCAACACACAGACTAGAGACAGACTTGAAGCATATTATTTAGCTCTGCCACAGGGGAAACTTTGCATCTGATCTGTTGATAGAGAATCATACAATGAAATCCACACTGTCATTCTTACCCACATTGCCCCTTACTCTTTGCCAACTTCTGCTGTGGCTCCTCTACCTGTCTGGGGAAAAATTAACAACCTATCATGCACTTGGGTGCCTGAGCTGGGAAGCATCCCATTTCAGGTACTTGGCTAAATAAAGCTTTGTGGCTTTTAATCAGCTGAAGAAGGCTAGCAGCGAGTGAATGATCCAGAGAGGGGTGTAGTGGTCAAGGACATATATTGGCTCAGTTGTGACATCACAGCACCACTGCAAGCTCTTTATTCAGGTTATGTCTGTCTGCTCCCATAATTTGGTTCACAAGTGAATAAAAATTCTACTAATCAGTTTTTCAGTTTATTGGCCCAGCTCAATAGAGCAGAAATTGAACTGTATGATACTGTTTATCTTGGTGGAAAACAACTGTAAATTTTAAAATTCAGGAGGGTTGTTAGTGTGGGAAAGGATTAGAACAATAATGCTCAAACTTCACCTTTTGGATCCCTTCTTTATTGCATTTATTAGACTGCCACTTAAAACATCCCATAACTTATTGTCAGAATCTGTCTATTGCAGACCATTCTTGCCCATATTCCTCATTGCTAGTGTAGAGTTTGGGGTCTGCTGCTCATTTTATGTAAGTTGAACCCTAGAATGTTGATATCACATGCAGCCTGGGCACTGCAAGGGTAATATAGTAAGATCAGAAAAGCAATGAATGAATATTTATGCCTTTATCAGTCTTTTCATTGGGGGGCCCCTGACAGGAAGGGCTGTAACACAGTGGTAAAAGCACAGAGTTTCCAGGCAGGGCTAGTAAATATTCTGAAGCTCTCAGCCATTGCTAGCCAGTGTAGATGATACTGAATTAAAAGGTCTGACTCAGTGCGACCAGCTTCCTATGAAAATAGTTTAAGAACCACTTGGGTAGAAGAATTAGCACTGCTTCAGCCTGAAATGTATTTAATAAAGTATTGTGAGAAATTTCTACTGTTAGGGACAACTTTTGTTTGTGTGGAGCTGGGAATTAAATGAATTGAAACAATGAATTGTCTTTAAATGAAACAAAATCTTAGTCTTAGATGGCTTGCATGTTGATTGCCTGTTCTACCTCCGCCATTGACTTCTCTATTATAAACACTAAAATCTGTGCATTTACTTCCAAAAGGAGGACTCCTAGCTCCTCTTGTTTTGTTCAGTCTGTGTTGATTATGTGTAGTTAAAAAATGAAACTGTTTACATTATTTGCTTTGCAGTTCATTGCTAACAATGAACTATCAGCTGTGTAATCCAATGTATGGCATCAGTTTTCTATTGTAAGCTGAACTGCTGGTGATAGCCTGGAATGAGCTATACCAAAGCACAGTTGTTGTGCACCTGTGGTCATAGGTTTTCTGTCTGCATTTATTGTAGGCTCTCTTGTCTCCTTCACAATTCATCATGTCTGGGCTCTAACAACTGTTTCTTGTCTAATGATATAAATTTATAACAGTGTTTGTACATTTTTGACCAGAAGTATGTTCCTTGTGAATTACCTGTTCCTTTATACTTTGCATTTCCTTTGTTGCTTAAATGATTCTGTGGGAGAATGACTGGAAATGGAATGAATTGTGTGTGTGTGTGTGTGTGTGTGTGTGTGACAATAGCCTTGAGATCTGTTTTCAAGTATCACAAAGGCCCTTTTGGGCTGTTTCCCGCCTCATTTTCTTAACTGGAATATAGGGAGGGAGGTACCTGAGAAATATGATTATTAATACAGTGGTACCTCGGGTTGCAGATACTTCAGGTTACAGACTCCGCTAACCCAGAAATAGTACCTCAAGTTAAGAACTTTGCTTCAGGATAAGAACAGAAATCATGTGGTGGTGGTGGGAGGCCCCATTAGCTAAAGTGGTCCTCAGGTTAAGAACAATTTCAGGTTAAGAACAGACCTCCAGAACGAATTAAGTTCTTAACCTGAGGTACCACTGTATAAGCAACTGAATTTTAACATGCATTTTTGTATATTTGTAAATTAACTGGATCAGTAGCCATAGATTTGTTGTTGTTGTTAATTGAATTTGTATACCACCCTTCATCTGAAGATCACAGGGTGGTTCACAACATAAAAATATAAAATGAGAAGCCAAAATACACAATAAAACATAAACAAGCCAATAACATCCCTCCCACAGACACATTTAAAAGCCCATAGAATCTTAAATCAGCCAAAAGTCTGCTTCTAGAGAAGCATTTTTGCCTGGTGGTATCTAAAGATATGCAATGAGGGTGCCAAGTGAGCCTCCCTGGGGACACCATTCCAAAGGGGGGGGGCAGCGCAGAAAATGCTTGTTCTGGTGTTGCCGCCCTCCAAACCTCTCATGGAGGAGGCACATGAAGAAGGGCTTCAAATGATTATTGCAGGATTGGGTTGAGGTAGTCCATATGGGGACAGACAATCCTTGAAATATTTCAGTCCTGAGCCATTGAAGGCTTCATTGGTTAAAAGCAGTACAGTACTATGAATTGGGCCTGAATACTAACTGGCAGCTGCTGCAGTTGGGCCAGGATCAGTGTTTGGGCCAGAAGAAAGTTTAATCAAACTGTCTTCCCTCGATGAGCAATTTCACTGCCAACTTATGCACCAGTTGAAGTTTCCAAACCATTTTCAGAGGTAGCCCTTCATATCCAGTGCTAGTTTTCTATAAAAGGAGGTGCCAGAACTCACCATGAATGCAACTGAGTTCCAGTGACTTCCAGCTGAAAAAAAAGCCCTGTATATAAGGTGTTTCAGTAATCTAACCTAGCGGTTACCTGAGCATAAACAACAGGTGTTAGGCTATCCCCGTCCAGATAGGGGCACAGATGGGACACCAGTCAAAGCTGACGGCAAAGTACCCCTAAGTTACGCACCGGTGCCCTCAGAGGTCTAGGGAACCACTCACTAACAGTGCCCCAGTCTTATCTGGATTTTATAGGCCATGATAAAGTTTTGTATGCTTAGATTTGCTGACAGTGCAGATTCCAAAGGAACAGGCCAACAGCCAGAATAAACTAAAAAGTAACATGGATTATTAGACATCTAACATCACAATTTTCCAGTTACCTACTTCACAAAGTGGTGACCTGCTTAGATAGAGATATAGTGGTTAAACAACTGCAGTTTTATATTGAAATATGCTCTCTTGATGTGCCACTATAGTAAGCAAAGCCCTTTCTTAAACAAATGCCCCCTTTCATTTTCTTCTTGCATTTCCTCTCTTTTCTCCCACTGTGGCAGCTATTAGCATTTCACAATGCAAATGTTTGAAATATCCTAAACTAGTAACACCTGCTTCTAGGTAACATTCACAATCCTGATTTAACCTGTCCTTAAGTCTGTTGAGGTACCAGTTGTGTGCATTGAACTAGAGCAATTTATTTTTATTGGCAGCTTGTAAGACAACGCAACACTGCTTAATCTCTACACCAGACAATCAAATCAAAATAATTACAATGTGGGTCTGTACTTATTGCAGAGAGTGGCATCTTTATTGTTAACTCTGATACCCAGGATATTTCAGATGGTGGCAGCAAATACCAACAAGTGAAATATGTAGCCTGAGCAGATCTCTTTAATTCAAGAGTTTTCATTTGAAGTAATGAAGATGTGAGCAATGCAAAATGTTGAATTTCTCATCTTACCATCTAATGCCTTCTGCAGATATCTGAGTTTCTGGAACAAAAGAAGAAATAAAGCACTCGTGGAGTATAGTGCTTATTTTCAAAACTGTGTTTAGAGTATATATTTCCACTAAACTGTATTCCATGGGTTGTTTTAGCTTTGTTATATTTATCTTAGAAATATATGGAACTGAACTATTTGAATAAAACAGTTGTATGGCTCCTGGAAAAACATGGGTGAATCTTTTTTGCAGTGTAAATGGAAAATGCAAAGGATCCTTATATGTTTGTCTCTGACTGTATATATCATATTTTCTTCTTTTGTACTGTTTAAGGTGTTCCTTTTGTCCATGGTCTAACTAACCATTAATTATGTTGTTGTTCATTGTCATGACCTTCCTTAAAACCATTGTTGATCAGCTCTGTGAATTTATTCTGCAACTGAAAAGTTAACTGTCTCACATGCACTTGCAAGAAATTCATTTCTGACTGTGCTATTCTAGGCTTCCCGGGCCCTCAAGGGTGCCAGCTGCAGGCAGCAGTACCAAAGTCCAGGGAGCCTCAAATTTAAATCGGAGAAGTCAGAGCTTTAATAGCATTGACAAAAACAAGCCTCCGCAATATGCAAATGGAAATGAAAAAGGTAAGTGTTTGAATGGATGCCAGGCTTACTGAGCATACAAATCTGTAAAGGTTCTACACAAGTCAGGGAAAAAAGATGAAATGTTTAAAATACTAATTCTGAGATATAAGTAGAATATAATTGTTGGCTCTGAGGATCCTTCTATTTCTGGCAAAAGATGTCTAACGTTTTGAGCTGCAGTTGGATATATATAAATTTTCAGCAGCTGTTTTTTGGGGGTAGATTTCAATCCTAAGCAGTGGAAACTTTATAAAATCTGACATTCGGTGATGGCTCAGTGTTGAATGGAGTCTTAAAGCATCCTGCATCAAGGATGCTACTTGTAGCATCTCTTCCGTACTTGTGGTAAATTATATACCTTCTGCCTTCAAGAATATCATTCTTGCATATATTCGGTCACTGAAATATTCTTTTTTTTCCTATCTCAGGGGTCAGGAAAATAGAACATTTAAAAAAAGCAATGTGCAGCAGCTTTACCACAAGGTGGGAGTAGATGTCATTGAATGAGCACCAGTGTTCAGTTAGATGTGGGGGAGGAATTAATTCACATAGGCATTGCAAATTTCTGTACCAAGCAAGTTTTATTGTGGTATCTTTCTCTAAGGATCTTTCTTTAAGCAATATTAACATTTCATCTTCATTACTTATCATCGCGTTCAATCTGTTATTCTCTACCTATTTTGGGTAGTGGTAGGACTCAATATGGTTTATGGTCCACCTCATAATTAAGAGAATTTGATGCCTATGGAGTATCGTTTAGACCAGGGGTAGTCAACCTTTTTATACCTACCGCCCACTAGTGCATCTTTCTTGATGGTAACGTTTCCTTACCGCCCACCAGTGCTCAGTGGAAGGAGAATTCAGCTTGTGCCATAGAACCCCCTACCGCCCACCTAAAATCCTGAAACGCCCACTAGTGGGCGGTAGGGACCAGGTTGACAACCCCGCTTTAGACATTAAAGGAGAACCTGTTACATCATGTTTGTTACCCAACATAATAATTACTGATGTAAAGGAATCTTAATAATACTTTAGAGGTAATGCATTTTGATTGCTAGGTTAATCGTGGGCTTTAAAAATAAACAGTAGCAAGATATATACTGGTAGTATATATCAGGAGAGCAACAAAGGACTTAAAGGAAAACAGTTGGTTCTAATTTACATGACTATCCATAATTTGATTGTTCCTTTATGCCATAAGAGAATCTTCAAAATACTTCAGATCTCATAATAATTTATGGGTTTCATATTTATAATCCATGCTGTTTGTGCTGAGTAGCTGTACAATTAACCTTGCATCAAAAGCTTCCCTTAAAGGTTAATATTGTTATTTGCCAAAATCAATCCCATTACTTACTACTGTAGGAATAAATTTGCAGTAGATAAAAATAAATAAATAAATAAATAATGGAGGGGGTTTAGAATACCATATGCAGCACTACAGGGGCACTTGGCTATTAAATTAGAGCAACCTGCAGACATTTTCCATAACCCAATCTGCAGAGTTGCTGAACCTGAAAAAGAAAACATTTTCCTGAATAAAGTGGATCCTAAAAAATGGTTTCAAATATAAGCACTGCCCTAATTTTCCCCTTCAGCGAGGGCTTCTCTCAGAGCTTTGTGCATTGAATTTAAAAATTGAGAGGAGCTTCTGTGTGTGTTTGATGGAAGATGCTTAGAAGCCTCCACACAACTGAAAATCCTGATGAGGCATGAATGTCTTATCACGTTTGTGGTGCTGGGGAATTGAGGATGGAGTTTCCTCGAATGCACACTCCTGCCCCTCTATGCAAGTCTAATATTTTGAAGACTAAACTGATAGTCCTGGTAGGTTCTTGGTGAAGCTAGTCACTGATTCGCTAAGCCATATACAAATATGATTTAATGTGTAAAAGCAGAATGTTCCATAATCTCTGCTTTCAGGACAAAAAAAATGCTGCTACAATTTCTTTTCAAACTATTATTCTCAGATTATTTTATTGGGTCCTCAGGCTTGCTTTTCCATTTGTGTCACGGGCTCCAAATTGAAACCATTAGCTACATATACAGAAAGAGTATTTTCTTTGACATACTGTGGAACTAAATAGCATAAATCCATGCTATAAATCCTTTTTAGCTAACTGGAAAAGTGATCTAAATAATTAAATTATGTACAGTGGTTGGGCAAACATAACTGGTTTTCTATGGAGTAATCACTATTTAACACTTCCTTTCCCCAAATCTTTGCTTTGTTTTCCAAATTAGCTTGGTTTATTCCAAACCAAATTACGTTCACATAGGAAACAATAAATGTATAGTTTTGCCTTTTGTAGTTATTTTTTTCTACTTTAAATAGCAGCAATGGGGGGGTAATCAGGATCAGGGCTATGATGAGCCGGGTAGGGTTTCTTTTTAACTCCTTGCACACTCCTACAGAAAATCTGCCCTCACCCAAAGGTTTTGTTTGCACTGGGAGAGAAGCTGCCACTGGTACCAATGCAAATTACTTCCCTCCCTGTTCTGCTGACAGGAGTGTTACTGTCATCTTAGCAACACCATTGAACGCCCTATGTTTTCCTGTATGTAGGACTGTCACTAATTTATGTGTTCACTTATGTCTTCTTTGCACCATTTCTACATAAATCTGATAACGCTTTAAAATAAACTGCACAAAAATCTGTATTTGCACACACGCTTATAACACGTATATCATGACAAAATATGTAGATAAATGCATACTGTATCTCAGTGTCTGGAATTCTAAACATATTTTATTCTGAAGTGTGCATGGTCAAATGCATGTTGGCATGATTTTTGAGCAGAGAGCAACATTACATTCCAATCTACGCATCAGTCCACATGGTGGAGATCAGGTCATGTGACATCTGAATTCACAGAAAACTAATTTCTCAAGCATCCCTAGTATTATTAAGCACTTCAGTCTTGAAGCTTTTTGGCATGATCAGTATTAAAAAGAAACAAGGGAGTTAAATTATCCCAATCCTTTTCAAGCTTGAGGCCTGTGGAAATTTCAATCTTGTTCTGATTCAATTCAATTGTTCCCTTTATTTAATTTATAGTGATACCGTCTGCTCAGGTAATTTCTAGCCCTGTCCTATTTTTATTACTGAGATTCAATTCCACCAATATATTTGTTGGGTAAACCACTGAAAACAGCAACACCACCCTTGTATGAATGGTTTCATCGCTGCTATTCCTTTACTTCCATACTGTGCTTGCTTCAGCTTCATTTATTCCCCTTATCCTCTATCTTACAAATATTTCTGGTGTAGCTCCTTTTGCATACAAAATCCTACACCTGACCTTTCTGATATTTCCTTCATGTTGCCCATAGGAGCCCTTATGTCTTTAGTAGTCATGTCATAGAGCTAAAGCCCCAAGATAAAATGCACCTGCTGAATGCCATACCTCCATGCTGCTGTTAAGGTCACAGGGGTGGATTTTTTATACCAGGTATTGGTAACCTTAATCTAACCAGGCCAGAGAGCAGTCAGTGTCAGCCTTAATTTACCCCCGATTTGATGGATGTGACTGTGCAGGTGGAAATGGCTGGTGCTGACATAGCTAGAGGGGACCCTACATGAGGCAAGTGGGGCAGACTTATCCTACTGTGCTGTCTGTCACTTTCAATCCTGTTAAATCAGATACATAGGCTTGTGTTGACCTTGGTGACTTTGTAGTGGCCAAAAGGGCCTCTAGAATGTCACAATAAGAATATTATTTCAGATCTTGATTCATTCCTCCTGTTATCCTTCTCACTGTTATCACCCTAGGTTTCCGTTCCAAGCCAATATTCTGAATCTGTTTGCAGCATGCAGTTATACACTTTCTCACTAGCACAGTGGCTTCTAGGACAAGGCTGTTAGTTTCATCCATTTATTTTTTTAAGGAAATAATTACAGATTCATGTTCCTCTTCCTTTTACCCACCAGCCCAGTGCCATATCCTTTTGTAATCTGGAGCTCCTGTTAATACGTGGGCGGCTGAAGCTTCCTCCAATCCAAAACGCTTTTTGCTGAGCATAAAACAGCAATTATAATGCATGATTTGTGAGGAAAATAATTTAAGCAATCAAAAGGTATTTTTGTACTTAAGTTTCTGACAAGTTTGGAGAAACGACAAGAGGGTAGGCTTACGTATTTAAACTAGGTCAATGGGAACATGTTTTAGAAGGCTCAGTTCCCACAGTGCTTTCAATTGTGCAACTAATTGAAAGATTATTGGATTGTTTTTGTTTTTATTATGTATTGTGTGTTTTTATGTTAGAACTTCCCTGAGACCTGCAGGCATAGGGCAGTATACATATTTATATCATCCATCATCATCATTTGGAATGCATAGTTTGGGGAGCTCTGCAGTTTTAATGCCCTCGTGTTTTTCTCTTTCAAAACCAGAATCACCCAAAGGTCCTCATCCATCTGCAGGCATGAATGGAAATGTACAGCATCCCACCAGCACTGGGCAGCAGCCGGTCTCTGCCATCCCCTCTCCAAGTGCCAGCAAGCCTTGGCGCAGCAAATCCATGAATGTCAAACACAGTGCCACCTCTACCATGCTGTCTGTCAAGCAGCCCAGTCCCGCAACCTCTCCTACGCCACCTTCAGATAGGCTTAAGCCACCCCTTTCTGAAGGGCCCAAAACTCCTTCATCTGGGCAGAAATCCATGTTAGAGAAATTCAAGTTGGTTAACGCTAGGACTGTTTTGCGGCCTCCCTTGTCATCCAGTTCAGGTCCCAGTGACAGCGGGAGAGACGAAGAAGCCTTTTTAGATTGTGGCGAAATGGACGGCTTCGGCGGTGGTCTCAACAGTGCTGGCTCCACCAGCAGCAGCAGCCCTAAAATATCACCTAAACTAACCCCTCCAAAAGCTGGAAGCAAAAATCTCAGCAATAAAAAGTCTTTGCTACAGCCAAAGGACAAAGAGGAAAAGAGCAGGGACAAAAACAAAGTTTGCACTGAGAAGACGGCGAAGGAAGAGAAGGACCAGGCCACAGAGACACCTGCAAAAAAGACCTCAAAAATTGCGAGCCTGATCCCCAAGGGGAACAAGGCTGCATCAGCCAAGAAGGAAAGTCTAATACCTTCATCTAGTGGTATACCAAAACCTGGATCAAAAGTACCGACATCAAAGCAAAGTACTTCACCGGCATGTTCAGGAAGTAAAGAGGCGGAAAAATTGAGGAGTGCAAAGGGGAACCAACCCCAGTCAACAGCAAAATCGCAAGGTAATGAGAAAGCATACACTCCTTCTGGTCTTCCCTCTTCTGAAGGAAAGGAATCTAGTACGGCTCTTACCCCTAGTTCATCTGCTGCTCTTTCCATTGCTGCAACTAGTGGGCAAGCACCAGGAAGCAGTATTGTGCAACTTCCTCAGCAACAGCAATACAGCCACCCAAATACGGCCACAGTAGCACCATTTATTTATAGGTAAGATGAGTTTCTACTTTTTCTGTAACTAAGTGTGGCAAGCTATTTTTCAAAGAAGTGGTTTTATTTGAATATATTTCACCATATATTTAATTTTTTTAGAAAATGCGGTTGCTTAAAACTATGGCAAAAAACTGATCACACAGCAATACCATCTTAAGAAAAGTTAATCATGGGAGTTTTCTCCCCTGGTCTATTCCATTCAGAACTATCTGTAGAAAGATTTTTAATCGACCAAGATTGGTCTATTAAAAACCTTTCTAAAGATAGTTTTCTATTTAAGTTACATTATAGTTCAAAGGCTATTAATCATGAAATAAGGATTTCTTTTAAGTTTTTCATGTGTGCTAAAACTCAATCTAATTGTTTAACCACATCAGTTAACAAACATGGATACATATGCTATAATGTTATTGTTTTAGTTAAATAAATTGTTTCAATTGTTATTAAGGAAATGTACTTCCAATAAAGTACAGCAGAAAAGTTGTCCAAATATAAACAGTTAACTTATTAAACCTCACAATAATTTTATAATTATCTGTTGATGTATTTCTAACAGTATAACCAAATCAGTAATTTTTTTATAGGACTGTAAAAGCTACTCTGAAAATTTATTATTCCGAAAATGAAACCTTCATCTGGTTGCAAATACTAAGATTATACCAGCAAGAATGAGTCTTTCTGTAAAAGATTTAAATCAAGTCTTACTTAAATCAAATCATATCTACCTTGACTAGA
Organism: Podarcis melisellensis; assembly: GCF_964234715.1. Lineage (NCBI taxonomy): Eukaryota > Metazoa > Chordata > Lepidosauria > Squamata > Lacertidae > Podarcis > Podarcis melisellensis. Next base: position 35,012,112 of record NC_138542.1, read on the forward strand.
AGCCATTCTGTTTTGTTCTTAAATTAAAAACATTGAAAGTTTGGGATCTCAGGCCAGGATATATATGCTGCTTCAGTACCTCAGCAACAGATATGGAGGCAGATTTAAAAACAACATGATCTTTGGATCGGATAGTTCTTTTTACCTATCATGCGAAGAGCAGCACAGAAACAAGTGGCCCCATGTGGCTTCCAGGGAACATGGTAGGGGCAATGTTACATTAGAAGTAAAACTCACAGGCCTGTGAGCACCTTCTTGCATCATGTACCTTTTTCAGCCCACAGTTTTCCACAAACAGAAGTTGCAGCTAAGTATTTTAAAGTTAGATCTTCCGTGAAATGGAAACTCGCAAGGATGAAGTTCTGTTTCAAGCTTTTTAAAGAAGCCAACACACAGTTATCATAGGATATATTTAAGTTGAATAACTGTTTTTGTCAGCTAAAAATTAACTTGTAGATTCTGTATGCTGGTATGCATATGAGTCTTTGATAGGTTTTGAAATAGTTAGCATAAATGGGTATGGAAATAATAGTGGTGACTATATTAATAGTAATAAATATATACATGACAACCAAGTAGGGCATCTTAGAAAACAGAAAGATAGGTGATTGCATTCTACTGTTATGCATTACCCTCCCTTTCCTCTAAGAAGTTCATGGCTTAGTTTATCTTTCATTTTATCCTTGCAAATTTTATCCTGCTTTACAGTTTGCTATGGCTACCCAGTGAGCTATCCTCATGCTGACCACTGATTTGCACCTGAGATTTTCACACACTGGCTTTATGCCTAAGGTCTCCCTACTACACCTGTTAACTTGCATTTGACTGCACTGAAAAAGTAAAGCCTGGTTTCTGCAGGCCAATGCATATGCTTCTTTCTCTCATTCTCTAAGGCTGCAGTCCTTACCAGCAGCGGAGCAAGCCGATCGGGTGCCTGGGGCGGCGCATGTGCCCAGGGGCAGGGCCAGCCAGGGCAGGATGCTCTGCCGGGCCTCCAAGGAGTCTGCCTGCCTCCTCCCACTCAGCCGCCCTACAGCTGAGGCGGCAAGTGGACTGTTTAGGGCAGAGTGGAGCCTGTGGGCGCCCAACCCACCGCGTCACTCCCAGGAGAGACGCATGGCTCGGGCGTGCCGCAGGCCCCGTGGTGAGTGCTGGCCAGCATTTTGTCACCCCCTCAGTTGTGACACCCGGTAATCCCCACCACACCCGCCTTCCTCCTCCCCCCCCCCGATCCTTACCCTCCACCCCACACTGGATCAGCCTCAATGCCATCAACCAAACTTTGGGATTCAGTGGATCCCAGGTCCATTCAGCCCCACCCTTGGAGCTCCCCATGGGCCTACCACCTGCATGTATAGCAAGTAGAATGGGGAGCACAACCCTAATAGAATGATGCTTGTGTCATCTGGTGACAGCAGCTGGCTCAGCCAGTAGAGCTGAATGGAATGACATCCCCACTCACTTGAAACACACACAGTGGCGTAGCGTGGGGGGTGCAGGGGGGGCCGGCCGCACCGGGCGCAACATCTGGGGGTTAGGGAAATCCACAGGTTAGGGGGCGCAAATCCATGGGTTAGGGGGCGCAAATTACTTGCCTTGCCCCGGGTGCTGATAACCCACGCTACGCCACTGAACACACATAGCCTGGTGGGGTGGAGAGGTTGGGTGGCTGGCTGGCTCTGCTCACCTAGATCCTTGTGACCAGTATCTTCACTTTTCTCAGAATAAAAATCAACAGAATAATTATACATTTTTAGTTCAAAGCATTTAATATAAGAGAGTAGGCTGTTGGAGATATTCTGGGTACTAATATTTCATTCCAGCAAACCGTTCGAAACTCTCTAAGGTTGAACATCAGCGTGAGCCTCTCTTTTGCTGTTTATCTGAAAGGCTGATTGTTACTAATGCAGAACAGATGCATTTGTAATTCAAATGAGAAGACTGATTGATATAAATTTCATATTTGCATTTCAAATTTATTTAAGCAAAAACTGCTTTAATACTCATATATACGGAACATCCTTAGTTCATGCTTGTAAACCACTATTTCGCTAGTAGCCTATGGCAAGTAAAAGATTTCTTCTAGATGACAAGGCAGGGAACCTCTTACAAACAGCAAAAGAGTTGGTTCATTCCTTCCCCCCCCCCCGCCCTCTTTATGTACCACACATGACTTTGGTGTGCATGGACACATCTTAGTGGATTTGTAATGACTATACTGCTTTAGTCCAAGGCTGCCTTAGTTTTTGGTGCATTTAAGGCACTCTAAATCTACTTTTTAAAAAATCATACATGAATGGGGCTTTAAAATAACTTTAGGATCTTGCCATGACATTTTGCACATGTTTTGAACTGAGAATTAGTTCACAAAGTTTGGAGAAGTGCAAGCTTTAAAGAAGCTTGAGAGGTGTGAATTAAGTTAGTTCACCTTAAAATGTTGACCAAGCTATAGACTCATCCATCACTTGCATCTCCCCTTATTGATGTATTCTTCAGGCAACCGGTTTTCGATTAGACTGAAGCAATGAATCATACTGAAGGAAACAAATATTCTGTTTTGAATGGAAAATTCTGGACAGAGGAGTGTATTATTTTATAGTGCATATCGCTTTAGTGATTAGTGGGCTATGTGAGTGCAGTGCAGATGCTAGGTGCCAGTTTGAACCTTTTCTCCTTGAAAGCAGCTTCTCTTTTGTCTACACAAGTATTAGAATACCATTTTCAGCCCAGACCCGCTTCTTAGCTGGTATGCCTGTGAACATAGGAATTATAATGCTAAGCTTATTACAAGCTGCTCTGTCCTTAAAATGGCAAATCACAGGCACGAGCACAAGAGCGAATTAACAGTTTATGTCATTTACATTCATTGTTGCGAAATTGAAGTGGCAGCAGGCCAAACTCTGCCAGTCAAAGGTAGCACTAAGATTTCCAGCAGCAAACAGTCCAAAGTATTTAACCTAGATATTTTCACGGTTGTATCTTTGGCTCAAGCAGAATTGCTGAAGTGGTGCATTTAATAATGGTCTGCCAAGTCTGAGCTAAAGTAGGTGGTAAAAATAAAAAAAGAATATTTTCCCATTTTCGCTTTTGTACATTTCTTAATTCATTGTACAAAAGTGCGAATCTGGATTTTGTTTTCCCTAATATTTAACACTGTGATATATTGATACTATGTCCTAGTCTTAAAATCAAATAATCATTGGAATTCATTCAGGGCAACTGAAGCAGTGAAACCTGTCAAACCGTATAAGGCATATTAATTGTATGGCTTTTGGAATGTCAGAGAATAGCTAAGGAAATCTGTGATATCTGTGGAAAAGCTTGTTCAGACACAGAATAATGGCTCTTAACGATAGACATACAATGACTTGGTTTCTGTGCTCAGCTAAGTGCAGCCTCATTTAGCAAGAACAATCATTTAAGTTAGAGGGGTTAATTGAGGGCAGAATGCAGTACACAGACCAGAAAGATAACATAGCCGAAGGTAGTCTATTTTCTTATATAACTTAGCCAGTCAATTGGATAAATGGGCATTTTGAGTTTGATGGGTCAACTGGTTTAAAAATGAAATATGTTTGAAAAACAGGGAGGCTTTTCCAACGTGATCAGAGTGAACATATTTCATAAGAAGCCACTGTAGTCTTCCCAGCCCAGCAGGCTATCTCTGTACTCAGTATGCCGCTGTTAGTTTGAGTGCACTGCATCTCAGAAAGTTTATGCCTTTTAATGGCTAAAATAGACATCATGCAGAAGATGGTGATTAAGATCTATTGTGTTTGTTTAAATTAATAACAGCCAGGGAGGAGGTGAATCTGGTAGGGACTGCTGTGCCTTGGAAACATTTTCCCCATGAAAATTAACCTTTGAGAGCTTTTCGTGAGTTCCATTGGGAAAGCTTAAGGTACCATATAGTTATCCATACACTTTCCCCTGTGGAGCAAAGAGAATCATCAGAAGGAGGTTGAGATTTTAATTGGGAGGAAATAGCATGGAAACAGTTCAGCTCCTCACCAAATGTCACATTTCTAGTGAGGTTCAGCTTCTTGTGCAGCTGTTTTTTCTCTTTTTACTAATGGAAGAGCATAATCATGGATTGTTTGCATCATGTCTAATTTTCCTTAAGCTGAGGCTTTCTCACCTTAGAACATCTAACAGCGCACAGCTCTGCAGCTCCCTAGTACAAGCTTGGATGTTGCTGGACTCTGTCTCCCATCATCCCTGACCATTGGCAATGCTGGCTCAAGCTAATGGGAATTGTTGACCAGCAACATTTGGAGGGCCACAGATTTGTCACCCTAGATACTTGAGTCTATGTTAACAAGAACTCGCAAGCTAAGAACTTTGAAATATAGAGGGCCAGTACAGACACAAACCAAACATGGTTTGGTTTCCCAAAGATGTTCTGCAGTGAGCCTCAGGCTTGCTGTCTCTCTCTCCATCCCTCCTGCTTATATGAGGGAAGAAGAATGCTCCCCCTTTCAGCTTTGAATAAAGCACAGTTTCCTGTTACGTTCAAACTCAGGAAAATGTGGTTTATTCTGATTTTGGTTAGTTAATAAACTAGAATCTGAAGCCACAATTTGATTTGGGTTTGTTAAACTAGCCACAGTTTCCTGAATTCTGAGTTAATGAGATACTGTGATTTATTCAAAACTGAAGGTGGACTCTTACAATCTCCTTACCACTGATTCGGAGAATAAGAAGTAGTAAAGCAGAGGCACAGAAATTCAAGTTTCTCCTTGGCTCATTCTCACAACATTAAGCCGTTGTTTAGTATTAGAAATTCACTAGGCTATTTGCCTCAGGTCATGGCTGCCAAACCTTTGTTTACTGTAAATTAATAATTGCATTGGCCAAAGCCAAACATGAAAAAGTACTTATCTGCCTTCACTATTTCTCATAAACTTGAAAAAATAAATTCAAAAGTCAAGCGCAATATATTTTATCAGATGTCATTTTCTGTTTATGATGCTCTTTTAAACATTTTAAAAATATTATCAGGATCATGCATTCTGCTCTGCAGTGTGCTTCCTCATCCATTTCAGCATGCTTTTGAATAAACCCATTAGATAAGCAACTTGGAAGTAGTAAACATAGCAAAAAAGCTGACAGGTTGTTATTTTCTAAAAGACATGCTTTTAGAAAAGCATTCCAAGGTGTGCTCTGATTTTATCAGGCGCTAAAAATGTGCCAGATACTCACAAAACAAGCTAGTTCTCTGAATCAGACTAAATGTAATCCTTGGGTTTTCAGAAGAAGCAAATATCAATGCCTTTCGATTCTCCGAGGTGTGAAATTATCATTTATTATTACACTTAACTTGGAGGAGACAATGAAAACAGTTTTGCTTCCTCCCCCCTCTCATCAAGTTCTCATTTCTTATTATTTTGCCTTTAAATACCTGTATGAGGATTGAGACATCAGTTAGGGGAAAAAATCTGTGTATTAGCATCAACAGTATTTTTTAATGATATAATGAATAAAATTTTGAAAATTACATGATTGTATGGTGGTTGTGAAACTCAAGAAATGAAAGCATTTTTTAGCTACTTGGAGTGAGTCTGGCCTGGTTTGTACATCATGGTAAGGCAGCTGTAGTTTACCCGGACTGTGGAAGTGTGATGACATCCGGGGAAGAGATCGCAGTTGCTTTACTCCTTCCATGTCCCTTGGGTTCAGTTCAGTGTAATGCATCAGCTAAGCCATGGTTTTGACTTAGTGTATCTGCCAAACCTGGACTCATGATTAAGCTCACCACCTTAACCAGGAGCCATAGCCAAGGTTTGTTTATTTCCAGTGCTGGCCTTTGGCAGCAATGTTTTGCTTCTATCCTTTATACAGTGGTACCTCGGGTTACATACGCTTCAGGTTACATACGCTTCAGGTTACAGACTCTGCTAACCCAGAAATAGTGCTTCAGGTTAAGAACTTTGCTTCAGGATGAGTACAGAAATCGTGCTCTGGCGGCGCAGCAGCAGCAGGAGGCCCCATTAGCTAAAGTGGTGCTTCCAGAACAAATTAAGTACTTAACCCGAGGTACCACTGTAATTCTTTTGCTGAGACACAAAAGCAGCAGAACATTTAGAAACCTGCTGTTCCCAGCATGTGCCTGGTTAACCAAGCACGTCCTAACCAGTAAATTGACCTACCCATTCCCTTCCTACTAATCTTTCATCTGATAGGGGAAATTTGATAAGACATTTAGTCCTTGACACCTTGTCTGGTTATATGTGATATAAAAAGATGTAAACTTTCCTCCCTTGCAACATATGGATATAATCTTATCTGTCCTGATGAAGAGTTTAGCACTATGAAGTTATACAAAAAGAAAAAAAAGCGAGGTGCTAATGACATTTTCAGAATCTGGCTTTTGATGAAATGTGTGCCCCTCTGCCATTCACGGACTTGGCAGTTAATGCTATGAGTATTATAGGTGCTACAGTGAAACTCTTTGATTAATTTCAGAACTCATTCAGAAAATGACAGTACCTCTCTCCCACCTGCTGACTTCTGCACCAGTCCTACAAAAATGGATCTTGCATATAGTAAGACTGCCAAACAATGCCTAGAGGAAATATCTGGTGAGTAATGTGTATTTTATTTTTTGCTGCTTTATTTTGAAATTTGGATGAATCAATTTGTATGTGCTTTACAGAAAATACTGTATACAAATATTCTAAAGAATGTTTTTAAAAATACAAATTGTGTATATATATCTACATGGGTACCTGAACCAGTCTAGGCCAGGCTTCCTCAAACTCGGCCTTCCAGATGTTTTTGGCCTACAACTCCCATGGTCCCTAGTTATCAGACCAGTGGTCAGAGATGATGGGAATTGTAGTCCTAAAACATCTGGAGGGCCAAGTTTGAAGAAGCCTCGTCTAGGCCCTAACCCTGAAGTCTTGGATTATCATAGGTAGATTGATTTACATTATTAATTCAATAAAATAAAATCATTTTAAATCATGGTTTTTAGGTTTCTGCCACATCATATCTGTTTAGCATTGTGTTTCCTTGGTTAAGCGGAAGTGGAATTAAAATGCAGGTTCTGAGCCGTGAGAGCTGAATTGTGATTCCCCTGTGACTTACATACTTCTATAAAGTTTACTCAGAAGTAAATCTTACTTAGCAAAGAGACATTCTAAAGTTAATTAGAAGTATTTTAACTGACATTTCTGGCTATTTTATTGCCTCCACTTTATGTGGCTAGATTGGAAGGTCACTGATGGACTTCCTTTTGAACAGTCTTTGCCCAATGCTAACTTTTGGTTCAGGAGGAGCTTTGATTTGTACACCAGGGATGGGGAATACTCGGCCAAGCATACAGATTGCATACAGTCCCCTTTGCCCCCTTCTACCTACCAACTGTTCATCAGACAGCTGGTGAAGAGTGGGGGGAGACGATGATGTTGTACAAAATGTGCAGTTGTACTCCTTCCTCACAAAGATCTGTTGCAGAGATCAAAACAGAAGGGGAAATGTCTCAGCAAAGTGCTAGGCTTGTGTTCCTTGCAAATATGTAATAAGTATCCATTATTCTGCAATTGCATGTATGCGGTTTTTGAGGCGCAGTTGCAATTCTCTCCCCTCCCCTTTTTGAGGTTTTGAATAGCTGTAAGGTAGGGCTTCAAGTTCAGCTGTGCATCAACGTTATTTGTAATTTTCTGAAACTACTGGGGTCTTTTTGCCTTTTGCACATTCAGGACAGTCTGTGGAGAAAATGTAAGGTGAAACTTAATTGGACTTACTAAGAATTTAATATATGCCTCCCCTGACTAATAGTTGTCTGCCTGTGTCTATGTAAGGTTTCTTTGGGGGGTGCCCCTTCCCACTGCTAAATGTGGTCCCCAACAGCCTTGCCACCTTCAGATTGAAAAAGGTTCCTCATCCTTGCTGTCCTCTTCTGAGCGTACAGTTGCAGCCTTACTATAGCAGAAACACATAAATCCAGAATGTTCCAAAAATATCATGAATTATCTGAGTACCTTCCACCCGAAGAAAGGCTAAAGCATTTCTGAGAAGGGCCATAATAGATGTGGAGAAGGTGGGTAGAAATGTTTTCGCCACTTTTGCTTAACATTAGATTTTGAAGCAGTTGAAAGGCCATAGATTCAGGAGAAAGAGGAAAATAAGATCTTGATTACCTAATGGAAATGATGATGACCACTGACTACGATTGCTTCAAACGATAATTAGACAAAAGCATGGAGAAAGGGTCCCTCAAAGGCATGATAACTAAATCACATCTCCAGATTCAGAGGCAATATGAGAGGGATGGAGAACCAGTGGCTCTTCAGATGTTGTTGGACTACACCTTCCATCATTCCTAATCATTGACTTTCCCAGCTGAGGCTGAGTAGGAATCTAAAGGCATTTAGAGGGCAGCAGGTTCCCCTTCCCTATAGTTTACTTACTTTCAAATGTCAATTCCAGCTATTGTCTTCAATTTGCTTTTGTGGTTTCTTAGGCCATTGTCCTAATAAAAGAAACAAGTTGCTGGCCTCTTCTTATATTTGACTTTCATTTTAATACAAAAATTGAATGATAATAATTTGCTCTGGTGGCACTGTAGGACTTATACTCCTGAGTAAATATGCATAGAATTGCCCTGTGTACACTGGCGGAGGAAGAGGGGGGCATGGGGAATGCATTGCCCCCAGCACCACGATCCCAATGGGGTGACATTCGGGCAGCATGCCACCCCCCTGCCTACTCTCTGCCCCCAGTGCCGGAGCATGAAGCTCTGCCACTGCCTGTGTACTACAATTGGTCCGCAGAGCTAGTTCCTCTCCCCTAGTAAAACATTTTCCCATTTTCTCCTGTGATCCATGGATATGGTTGTCTTTTGAATAACACATGCAACACATGTTGATAATGCCTTCCGAAATATAGTGTTTACTGGATGCCTGGTGGCTATAGCACAATGCCAATTAGATTTATCATCTCAATATTCTCAGTAAAGACAAGACTATGATACTGTGGCTTAGAGGAATCACACAAACTCACATAAGCCATAGTAAAGCCCACATAGTGGCCTATCTGGAACTGCTGTGTACCATCATGTAATCACAACTTAAACATCATAGGAACATAGGAAGTTGCCTTATTGCTGGCAGCATCTCTCCAAGGTTTCAGGCAGGGTCTCACCCATCCTTACCTGGAGATGCTGGGATTTGAACCTGGGACTTGTGCGTGCAAAGCAGGTGCTGTAAAGTTTATGGTAGATTGCAGGTGACTTCCTTAGAATTTTAGAGAAGCAAACTCCCTTTTCCCCCCCTATTCCATCCATTGTCTGAATGCTACCTTAGCATCTATAGTTACCACGTTAGGGACATTTGGGTGTGTGGGTGGCTATGAGTTTTAGCTTTAAAGAACTGGTGCTCAGGATTTCAGTAATACTTTGCACCTACTTAAATGCTTTAATCTGTGAACCTTTTACTTTTAGATGCCTGCTAGAACCATTTTTATTTCAGCATCCATCTGGGCCACACTTCAATCTGGCTCCAGGTGACTCAGCCTTAGGGGAATGGTGTCTATCATAGGCAGCCATAAAGGGAGTCCAAGGACCTCATGCTTGCTCCCTCTGTTGTTGCTTGTCATTGTTCAACAAGAAGATAACTCCCCGGGCCAATATCTGAACCCTCTTAAGCTGGCCAGCAATAAGAGATTGGAGAGTTAGCAACCCTTCACACTACCAGCACCTCAAGGAGCTCACCAAATATTAAGCATATGCCTATCTGGTGTCTCACTATCCGCTATGAAAGCGATCAAAGCCAATCGACCAAAACAGCACCACCTCCTTAGCACAACAGTGATGAGTGTGGGCCAAACAGTTAATTTAGGACTCATCGGCCCTCATTATGAGAAACTAGCTGCAACTAGACAAGAGGTGGGTGGGAAGGCATGCCACGGGGAAAGAGGAATAGTATTGTACAGGACTAGTTTATAAAGCAGACAGCCGCACTCCCATCAGCTCTGCATGCTGTCCGCCCTGCATACATCATTCCTTCCTGAAGGTGAGGTGGGGAGCAAACTCACCCTCCCCCCAGTAAAAGCTTGAGGAATAGCATTTGTTGAAAGCAGACATAATTTCAGGTAATTTTCTTCTGCGGGAAGAACATTTGATCGCACTAGTAGAAATGCTGCCTTGTGTACTCATTTGCACGGTGATTTAAATATTCTCAGAATATGAGTTAAACATTTGGCTGTTTAGGCCATTGGTGAGCTTTGTCTAAATGTCCAGAATTCAAATACTATTGTGTGTCTCCCACCCTGCTCTGTGTCATTTTAATCCTAAACAGGTAGCCCTCCCCTTCCTCCCATTGTCTGATCCTCTGAACATGGTGCATGTTCACATCAATTTCTCATGTCAATTTGCATACGCAAGCTCAAAATACCCAGGTAAAAATAAATGCGTACAAAACTGCTTCAGTAGGGCTGCTACAGATGGTATATGCTCCACATTGGAGTTAGCAGAAATAATCAGGCAGATGGACACATAGGTAAGCAAAGAGCTAGTCTTTTTACCATAATGGGTTTTACATTTCTGCTCCAAAATGACACAGAAGGGTGAAATGGGCACAGGAGTGTGATCAGACAAGCTCCTGGCTCATTTTTCAGAATGTCACTGGTACTCGATTGAGGAGCTTATAGTGACAGTTCAGTTATCCTTTCATGGTATATTGGAAATACTGTACTAAAAAAGAAAAGAAAAGCAGATGTGTGTCACTCATAACTGCCTTACAGCAATGTGAGCAAGTGAGTGTGGAAAAAGGCTAAAACGTTGCATGCATTTGTTGAACAGGATGATTATTGGCTAGAACAGCAGACTGAAAATGTCCACATGCTAGATCTGTAACCCACTGTTTCAAGATGGTTCAGTCGTTGGGCAGGTGTTTGCATATATCAATAACATTTAGTCAGCCTAGGAATCAAGTGATACGTGTTGTTGATACTTGTTTTGGGGTTGGTTTTTTTTTTTTTGGTCTTTTATGCTGCCATCCTTTGGCATCTGCAGTTACTTTGCTGCTCTGATGATCTGATGTGCAAGGACAGCAGCTAGCAAATTGTTAGCCATTTGACATCTTATCATACACAGTACTGGAAATGTCTCAGGAGATGTAATTGCTTGTGGAGGTCACTCATAGTGGATTTGAACAGTGTAGCTCTCTTCCTTGAGTGGTTGCCAAAAAGCACTGTCCAGTGACAGTTCTCCATGTGGTGGGTGTAACATTTGAAAGGCTCTCACCCCATGTGCTTGATGCACTCCAGAGTTGTATAGCCCTGGAAGTGGTTGCATTGTCATATAGATGGTGTCTTTGTGTAGGCCAGCACACTAAAAGCCTTTTAAACCTTGTTCTTGCCAGGTGTAAGGTTGGCACTGTGCTGTAAGTGCTAATCACTAGCCTCTGTGTGGTGGCAATCATGCTTAAATTGTCCCTCAGTGGTTTTTGAAATTGAGATGATACCGTGCTCCACATTTCTGTTTTTTGCCTCCTCCTGCTTCAGTGTTACTGTGCTAATCCAAACAAGCATCAGACCTACTAAAATGCAAAAAAACACACACAAAACACACACACAAAGAAAATTATCTGTTCTTTATGGGATTGGCTTTGAACATAGGCAAAATTGCACTGATTCACCAGTGAGTATCCGACAACCAGCTTTTTCTCAGTAGAACAAGATCTACAGAAAAAGTAATCGTAGAACATCATTATCCTTAGCCTGGTATTTTTATTTTATTTTAGCACATATGTACCACTGCCATCAGCAGCGCTAACATCATGCTGATGGTGGCATACTGTTATGTTTTCCTTCAGGCACTTGGAAGACAGTGGACATTTCTGGCCCCAGGGTTGATACTGTTTTCTGAAGCTGCAATGTAATGTTTAGTATTTCTGTCATTGTGCCGATTTTTTAAGAGGTTGCATAATTGTGTTTTTAAGGTATATTGGATGTTATTTGATTTTGTTTCTTTTAAACCCCTCTGAAGCTTAAGGATTGTGAAGATAGGTTTTGGTAAAGGATCTAGTTAGCATTCCATTGCTGCTAAGTCAGAGAAGGTGATTGATCTGGGAACACCTAAGAAACTGCTATGCTAAAGATCATCATCTTTGTCATTTCTTTTGAAGATGTTGCTTTTGTCTCCTGTGGGCGAAAATCCATCTCCTGTTTGTCTGCATTTATCCTTTCAGTGATAGTTCTGCCTGTACCTCAAGCTCTATTTTTGATGTTTGCAGATGAAAGCATATTTAGACATAGCAGAAACAGAAGGCCTTGGTTGGGGAAAGCACACTCTGAGTGTTACATAAACCTAAGGAGTTTTGTTAGGCTGAGGGTCATGTTACTGTGAAACATTATGAATTATTGTCGCAAAATAATGTTGTAGTTATTTAATTGTGTTGATTATTTTAATCTAAGCAATCTGTGGTAAAACTAAAAACGTTCTTTAGCGCTGAATATTGGCACAATGTGTTGCAACAGAAGGTGTGTACTTTATATTTATATACTCTTACACTTCTCTGCAAATGAGAGTGGATAACCTAGGTTATAACGTAGGTGGTCCTTGTAAGCTGTTTGCATGTCTTGTCATGTCTTATGTGACAGAACGTTCAAGTAAATCAATATCCTATTTTGGATATGGTCTTTGCTACATTACCTACATGAAGAACTTTCACTGTTTTATACAAACTTGTGACTTTTAGACCAAAATGTTTAACACCAAGAAAATCTCAGTAACCACAACACTCTTTCAAGTATCCTCATGATCTGTCCAACTGATGCAGAGGCAAGGTGGATAAGAACCTGTAATTTTTCCATGTTAAATTTGTTTTTAAGAAACAGCTTTACAAAACATTGATCATTCTTTGGTTTTGGAAGGGTATTTTTTTTTCTACTGAAATTACATTGTAAACATTTGTACTTGGAACATGCTTACATAACATCTTTTTGATAAAAATTTATGTTGGTCTAGGAGACAATGGCAGTGTATGGCCTAGTTCAGATTCTAAAATTATCTGCTTGGAGTGGTCCAAAGGCAACTGCCATGTGGAAAAGGAAAATGATTCTGCAATGTGTATGTACGAATATATGCCACTGGGCTGTATTCAATGCAATGTCTAAAAATAAATAAATAGAAAACATCAGCTGTGTATTAACATGTTGTGTTGGTTCTTTTCCTGTGTTTAAAATATGTTTGTATGGCTGGTGTATATGTATTAGTCATGGCTGAATTACCTGAACTGAATAAATATAGAAAGGACCTGAACATAGTGTACATTGCTAGAAGCACACATGCACACATTCCTAAAATGTGAGAACAATTACATTTGGGTATGGAATCTTTGAAGCCCAAGTATTATTTATTCATTTATATCCTACCTTTCCTCCAAGGAGATCAATGTGACTTTCATGGTCCTCCTCCTCATTGGTATCTTCATGGCAGCCCTGTGATGTAGGTTAGGCTGAGAGGCAGTGACTGGTCCAATGTTGCCTAGTGAGCTTCATGACTGAGTGGGGATTTCAACCTTGGTCTCCCAGGCCTCCTAGTCCAGCACTCTAACCACTACACTAAACTAGCTTGGGTGCCTTCTTTTCACAACTGCCTTTAACTGTACTAGTCCCCCCCCCTCTCAGATATGGAACAGCTATTCATTGAGAGGTCTGCTACCTTTATTCAGCAGTTGTACCTGGAGTAGTGTTTAAGCCAGGTATAGGCAAACTCCAGCCCTCCAGATGTTTTGAAACTACAATTCCCATTATCCCTAACCTCTGGTCCTGTTAGCTAGGGATGATGGGAATTGTAGTTCCAAAACATCTGGAGGGCCGGAGTTTGCCTATTCCTGGTTTAAGTTTTCATTCTGCTAGCAGAAAGGCTGTATTTTGCAATACTCCCATGCAAAGAAGGCAGCTCAGGTTTCTCTAGTGTGTTGTAGGAGTTTGGCTTAGGGTTTGATTGTATTAATCGTTTGATGATACTTCAATGGTGGGCTAGGTGCATATTTTTGGTTTGTTAAATGAAGATGGTGTGTGCATGTTCTTCTTTGCATTTTCATTTCCCTCCTTCCTTTTCATTGTGCCATGATAGGAAATTTCCTCAACTAGCTAAGCATAGTTTTACCATTTCACTCTGAAATAGGAGACTGTGGTTGCTGGGGGTGGAACCAGCTAGGATCTTAAACCAATTTCAAACCATGGTAAGAGCAAACACAGCACTTGGGCATATCTATGTTTAACTAGCCAAAATACATAAAATACATAAAAAACTGAGCCAAATTTTCCTGGTGAAAATGCGTCACTAGAGCTATTTCCAGTTATCAAAGTGTTAATAAAAGTGCACATAATCTGCCCAATTTCCTTCTTTGTATGCAGGAAGAAGTTTAAGATTTATTCTGTAGGTTTATTCTGTAGGTGTGGCTGAATGCTGACAAATGACATTATGGTCTTTAGATACCTCTATTTGTAAGCTGGATGAAATTTTTAATGCTATAGTTTTTGCAAATGCAATTCTTTTTGTATAATACTTAAGGACAAGGTTTCATTTATGCGAAAAAAACTACCGTATAGCTATTAATTATACTTTCTCATTGCATTTTAATGCTACTGTATATAAAAAAATGTTTAGAGCTTGTGTACTTTGCTTCATACCTCAACTGAGATTTCATATCTGGTGATCTACTCAATTTAATAGTTTCCCCCAGAAGATGGGAAAAAAATAATTTTTCTTTGAACATTTAGAATCACCCGTTAGTGGTTTGAGAATCCAAAGCATTTTATTTTGAAGGTGGAAATGAAATGCTTCACATAATAAGTAACTGATCTATCAAATAAACAAACAAAAAAAGACTCTTCTATAAATTATTTATTATACTATGGGAAGAGGCATATTCACCATGCACTGCAAGAATCAAATACCATTTGAAAATCTCCTTCTAATTGCCTGCATAACGGATAGCGGTGGCAAGACAGAAATCGTTTTCTAAATCTTACCGTACAGTGAAAGATACCATTTCAAGGTGTGCTGCAGCTAATGCTGGGACCTCCCATTTGGCTTAAGCTGTGCCTCAAAACCCCTGGCATTACAAAATTGGGCAGAGGCTTGGGTCTTTCCGGTTTAATTTGCTAGGCTGTTTGCTGCCATGGCAGCCAGCAGCATCCACTGCTGTAGCAGAGAACAGTCATAGATCTGGGAATGCAGGTTGAATACTAAAATGCAAGGAAGCCTTTTCAGTGCTTTGCTTCGCTGGTTAATTTTGGCTCTTATTGAGCTCTGACGTGCAGGCTGCACTTGCATCTCTATCAGCCCGTCTAAAGTAAAGAGCTGCGCACAGCAACCGGCCATGATCTAGCGGGAGAGTGTGGGAGAAGCACAGTAGTCTGCACTTGCTCCGTACTTTTGGATTTCAGAATACAGCAGCTGTAGAAAGGGATGCAGGTCCATCGCTCTGATGAAACCGATGATTGGATGGAGAGAGGAAAGCATCGCTGGCTTTTAGGATTACTTTTGTGCTGGAGCCGAGTGTTTGATCAACTCTCTTCTGCTTGAAGGAAATTCAAGTAAAATGACTGTAAGTACTGCAGATTAACAGGGCTGGAGAGAGCTGGCTTAGCATCAAAACCGACATAAATTCAGACAATATAACTATGCCTGTCTAGTCATTTGCAGCATGCACACTGGATGTGTAAGCTATGTTTCTCAGTACCAGTGGAGAGGAGAGCTGCATGCTGTCTAAATCGTACGCTGCTGAAAGGTTCGTTCCTGATACCGGCTTAAAAAATCTTGCCTTCCCTGCATCTAGGAAATGTGAAGCATAATTTGAAGTGAATCTCTGGCTAAAATCATGCAACGACCTGCTGAACTCTCGGTGTTCAGAGGCAAGGATGCAAGAAATGGGGGTGCTCGCCTTCAGAAACAGAGGTCTTTGACGAATCTTACTCTCCTAAGTGAAGGGGAAAAGAGGCGATTTTCATGCAGAGAGAACTGGTTTGGCAATGCTTCTAAGTCTAGCCAGGTTCATCGTGAAGGGGAGGCAGAACTTGGAAGCAGAAGCTTGCTTTCCAAAGCGCTATCAAAATCAGCACACTCCCTTTACCATGCCAGCAACAAGTCACCGTGGGAAACTGAAGAACTACCACCTGTCGGAGGCAGAAAGTCAAGCAAAAGGCTCAGAGGCTATTCTGCAGATGAATGTGGCCAAGGAGAAAAGAGCAAATTGGGTGATGAAAAAGTGCCCTTTAAGCCTAGATTCACCAGCAAGAACTGGGTGGAGGAGGAAGAAGGTTGCTTACGCGAGGGGACAGCACAGCTGGATGAGGACGTTATAATAACAATGCTTGGTGACTTAGAGCAAGTGCTTTACAATGATTATTTGGGTGAGTTCACTTCTGCATGGCATGGGCAGATAGTTTTATAGGCACTGGCACATCTGCATGGATATTTTGGTGACAGTAATCTTGGAAAATTCCTTCCAGTAGCACCTTAAAGACCAACTAAGTTAGTTCTTGGTATGAGCTTTCGTGTGCATGCACACTTCTTCAGATACACAGTGTGCATGCACACGAAAGCTCATACCAAGAACTAACTTAGTTGGTCTTTAAGGTGCTACTGGAAGGAATTTTTTTTGTTTTGACTATGGCAGACCAACACGGCTACCTATCTGTAACAGTAATCTTGGAAGACACATCTGGGTTCGTGTTCAGTGTTGCACAGTGGAATGTTATCCTTCCTTTTAGATAAAGTGACTATATTTTTATATATTAAAAAAACCACCACTCAGATAATCTGTTTTGAAAGCTATGCTTGTGGCAGCACATGATTTTCCCAATAGGTCATATTTGCACTAAAGCTGACCTCAGAACAACAAGCGATGGTAGGCTGTGAATTTTAACCTATTTGGTTCATGATTGTTTTATACATACACGGGAGTGTCATGCAGTCATACTATCATTTTCCCATCTTAGGGAAGGTGGTGTGATAGAGTGTGCCTGTGGTTTCCTCTGCATGTAATGGCCTTATTGAGTATAAATGCTTCTCCTGGCTAGGTACCTGTGTAAGTTTGCCACTTCATTCTCAATTTCTCAATTTCTGTATTAATATGCCTTGATACTTCAATAATAAAAAATTAGGCAACCAGCAAACTTAATAAGGTCTGATGTATTTAGGCAGCACCATGGCCTACTTTCTGCTCTAGCTCCATAAGGCTCCCTACAGAAATCTTATCCATAAATACACGCTTTGAGCAGAATTTTGAGTGCCAAGATTTCATAAACGAGCTACATCAGTGAAGGCAAGTAGGCATCGGTAATCCACAGCCATAGGTACTTCAAATGATTCCTCTGCAGCTGGCTGTACTTTTCATCTCCCTTCACTTAGAAGTGTGGGTTGCTCAAAGTGCTGCATTCAGATGTTTTATGTAATTAAATTTTTGGAACTCTGTGCCTCTTCTTCTTCCCCCCCACCTCTCTCTCTCCCCCTCCCTCCTTCATTTCCCTGTGGCATATACTTGTGCTAAGACTGAAACTGAAGCTTTATGTATGCTGCGATTTAAGCAGAATTTAAACAAGAGATAATGGGCTTGGTAAAATCAGGTAATCTGTGTTTGTTTCTGCCACTGATCTGTTGTGTGACCTGGAAGAAACCCCTGTTTCTGCCTATGACTTTTGCCAGATAGCACATTTTCTTAATCATGGCACAACTAGGGGTGGGGTGGGGTGATATTTTCACAGATGGATGACTTGTGTCATAATGCAAAGCCTTTTATATTTAACTACAATGGGTGATAGGGAGGAAATGTTTTATGTTATACTAATATTAAAGTAAAATGGTTATGGAATAAAGGTGGCTGTTTAATTTTTTAATGAGATAACATTGCAACAGCATGAGATAAACATGGCTGCTAATAGCTGCATATGCCTCAGTTTTCCCGTCTGGAGAAAAAGACATGAATTTTGGCACACGTAGATTGCATCAGAAACCCATCCAGTAGGAAATGAAATGTAACCCCGTATCTCTGCAAATGTTTGGAAGTTAACAGCAGCCATTCACCAGTTTCTTTCAAGGACCATAAACTCAGCTCTCTACGTTACAATGTACATTGCATGTGCAGTCCATGTATGGTAAGCGGGCACTGTCAAACTCCCTACTTGGTTTTGCAAAAACTGAACTCCAACATATTTGTTGTCTTCATATTTGTACAGTTTGATGAACACCCCACAGTAACGATATGAGACTAGGTGGGTCATTTCAATTAATGGGGGTTTATTTGCTCATCAAAAGGAAAAAGAAAAAGAAAAAGGGTGGGGACTTGGAAGCTTATAATATGTACTTGAGAGAGGCAGGGAGTGTGCTTGCCGGGGCTGTTGGCATTTGCAAAAAAGTGAAACATGTGGCAATTTCGTGAGTTCCTCCATTTTAAGCAAGATTTCTAATACCCTCTGCTTTTGAGGACTCCTCTAAGTGGACGTGGGTGGCGCTGTGGGTTAAACCACTGAGCTGCTGGGCTTGCCAATCAGAAGGTCAGTAGTTCGAATCCCCATGACGGGGTGAGCTCCCGTTGCTCGGTCCCTGCTCCTGCCAACCTAGCAGTTTGAAAGCACAAAGTGCAAGTAGATAAATAGGTACTGCTCCGGTGGGAAGGTAAACGGCATTTCTGTGTGCTGCTCTGTTTCGCCAGAAACGGCTTAATCATGCTGGTCACATGACCCGGAAGCTGTATGCCGGTTCCCTCGGCCAGTAAAGTGAGATGAGTGCTGCAACCCCAGAGTCATTCACGACTGGACCTAACAGTCAGGGGTCCCTTTACCTTTACCTAAGTGGATGCTAGCTGTACAGGAAGAATGCTCCTGGTCATGAAACTGCAGAAACCAGAATGGATGCAGGATCTGAAATAGGCTAGTGGGCATAAGTAACTGGTTCTGGGTGACTGGCTTGATTTATTAACTTACCTGCTAGCTCATGCACCTTATAGATCCATTCAATCCAGACTTTACCTGTTCTTCTTTCTGACATGTATGCCTGATGTGTGGAATGTTAATTTTCATTTGCAGGGTGCTTTCAACCAGCCCCATTCTCCCTTGCTT
This sequence comes from Podarcis melisellensis, assembly GCF_964234715.1. Lineage (NCBI taxonomy): Eukaryota > Metazoa > Chordata > Lepidosauria > Squamata > Lacertidae > Podarcis > Podarcis melisellensis. Next base: position 35,031,189 of record NC_138542.1, read on the forward strand.
GCAGTCCTTAATGTGACAAATGTAACTTTCATAACAGAAGCACGAAGTATGGGGTACTGTTAATGTTAGCTACGCTGAAGCAACTTAATTATTTATAAAGATTATATTCCGTTTTTGTCCAGGAGCACAAATGATCAGAGAGGAACCCTGGGATTGACATGGCATCATAAATGCTGAAAATGCAACTCATGCAGTTCGGAACTCAGCTAAATCCTTTCTGCTTTCTGATGTTCTGATTGCTGCCATTTGGTTGCCGCCTTGTACCATAGAAGAGAGGAGAAACTTGTTGGTCTAGTACCTTTAAATAATAAAGGTGCTTAAGGTTCTATCTCTCACCCCCAGGATCCAGATAATTAAAGTAAAGTGTCTATTTATTTTGTTCTGGGCTTGTTTATTACTGTTTAATGGATAAGATGGGACATAATACTAAACCATAAGTTAGCAGCGCTGGAATAAGCCTGGGTGAGTCTTATGTTCACACGCTCCAGCTTTCACTATTCACCACATTGGCAGTGGAAGGACTATGTGAAACATCCGCTTCTGTTTCAAAACTAGCTGCAGTTCGTCGTGAATATAAAGGGCAACCAATAGTTTAAACTAGAGGTGTTCTGAAAATTCACAGGAAACATTTCCTAGGAATAGGAGGCCTGTTTGCATATTCTTCCAAGAATATTTTATACACGTGTGTGTGGTGGCGTCCCCAAGCCCCCTTGAATGACACTGATCTGGAATTTTGTGGGGAAGCAAACTGACAGCCAAGTTGCCCACTGGAAAAATTCTGAGACATGTTTCCCCAAATTTATGTGCCCACAAAGAGAGATTGGATAATTTTGAAAATCTGTTTTTGCACAGCTCTAGTTGAAATGGTAGTTTAGTGAAACAAACCAGGAATGACTAACCAAGAAGTAGCAAAATGGTGATTGGAAGCATCCAATTCCTTTAAAAAAATAAAATCTCCTCCTTGCAACTATACTGGAAAAGGAGAAAACAGAGAGAAAAACATGGTCCTAATGCTACCCAGGCTATTGTTTAGCACTACTTCCAAACTGGACAATTGTAACATATTTGGATTGCTTTGGTAATGGACTGGATTATATCCAACAAACTAAAGCACATTTCAGATGAGACTGAGACACGGTTAGCAGGTGGTTCTCTAAGCCAGATGGATGTGGGGGTTGGCTGCTCTTGAAGGCAGTGGGTACATAGTTTTGGGGTACATCTGGATCCTTGCTGTTGCTTGAGGCTCAGGTGGCCTCAGTGGCACTGAGTGTCTTCCATCAGCTTCGGCTGATGGCCCAGCTGTGCCCCTCTCTGGACAGAGATGGCCTAACATTTGTCATCTATGCTCTGATAACCTCTAGGTTAGATCACTGCAACAACATTAGACATAGTGCTGTCTCTGAAGATGGTTCAGAAGCTTCAGCTGGTGCAGAATTCAGTGGCCAGGTTGCTCATTGGGGCAAGGCAATTTGAACATATTACACCAATCCTTGCCCAGCTGCACTGGCTGCCAGTAATTCAAAGTGTTGGTTTTGACTCTGGCTCAGATCCACAAAACCTCAAGGAGCACCTCTCCCTATATGAACCAATCTGGACCTTGTGATCCTCATCTGAGACACTTCTTTGTGTGCCTTGTCCACGAGAGGTCCAGAGGGTGCCAACATGAGAACGGATATTTTCTGTGGTGGCTCCCTGTTTGTGGAGTACTCTCCCAAGAGAGGCATGTCTGACCCCTTCATTACATATCTTTAGGCCCCAGGCAAAAATGTTCCTCTTCAACCATACCTTTGACTAATTAACATTCTAAGTCCTTTCAAATGTGTTTGTGGGAGGGGGAGTTATTGGTTTGTTTTTGTTGTTTTTTGATTATGTATTTTGTGTTCTCTTTTTGTATTTTTCTGTTGCGAACTACTCTGGGATCTATGGAAAGAGTGGTATACAAATTTAATAATAATATACACATTATTTTTCTTTTGTATTTGTTTTATTTATTTGATTAGCATATATTATTGTTGATCTACCTTTCGGCCTTCTGGACCCTTCTGTCTAATCAATAATGCTCACATTGTCTCTATGTGAAGATGTTCGGATATAGGACAGGACTAGAGAACCTTTGGCCCCGACATATGTTGCTGAACTGCAGCTCCCATCCACCCTAGGCAGCATGGCTCATGGTCAGGGAAGATGGGATTTGTAGTTTAGCAATATCTAGAGGGAAAATAGTTTCCCACGCCTGACTTAGGGGAGACTCTTAGTCACTAAGTGTATGATGTATTAATATGAGTACTGGCATAAAATCCCTGTCTCTGGTCATCTAAACACCCACAAATTATTCTGATTTTTTGTGTACATAGTGATATGTAATGAACTTCTGATTTATTCATACAGAAGTTAATAAGATTCTTCTTCTTGTAGAGATACTTTGCACCAACTCTCTTCCCTACTTTTTGTTGCTATAAAAACACAGCTGGTTTTCCTGTGCATGATCACAAATAAATTTGACTCTCATGGCAGGTTAGTTATAACCAAGCATCATAACAATGATAAACAACAATAATATTTCACACTGTATGAGCATCTCTACACACAAAAGCTGTTGGGATGTTGAATTTGAAAATCATCAGGCATCTTTCTTGGCTGTGTTTTGACATTAAGCAAGAATAGCTAGGGACCAATCCTCAGGAGAAAGAGAAGCTGATGCTTTTGTGGTATCTTGAGAGGCATAATTCCTAGAGATGTGTGAACTCATTATAGCTCAGTATGCAGCTGAAGTGTCAGAAGTATGAATTCCTAAAAAGATTAGCTTTTTTTGCTTTTCTTTTTAGTGTTCTAAGCATGTTTGACCTTTGCATGTGTGCAGGCATGTTTTCATACGATTTAGGAAAGTTCTTCACATCCTTGCTTACGTTTGCTCCATTGAAGCCCTGAAAGCTGCAGAACCCTCCCCATCATCTGTGAGTTCAGCACTAGCGGAGGAAGAGGCATGCTGTGGGAGCGCACCTCCCCCAGCAGCGCGATCCCAGCAGGGTGCCATCGCGGCTGCCCCCCTGCCTGTGCCGGGTGCCATGCCCCTACGGGCGGCACACCATGCCCCCAGGACGCATGCCACGCCCCTACAGGTGGTGCATCACATTCCTGGGACGTGTGCCAGTCCTGCCCCCGCATGCTCTCCGCCCCCCAGTGCCGGAGCATGACGCTCTGCCACTGGAGTTCAGAACCAAGCAAGGAGCCAGAAATGAGGCTTATAAGCAGGTTAAACATTACATTACAAACCCATTATTTGCACGCTCTGTCAGCATCCCTATCATTTTATTTTATGAAGGTCATTTAAATATGTGCTGAAAATCATGTCTTCTCCAATATTTATGAGCTGGCCTTGGCGCACGGAGTCCTCTCACATATTCTCTGCTTTCTTCCCTCTGTTGAGCACTTAATGGCAGAGCAAAAAGATCACAGAATTGCCTGAAGATGGGATTCTGTTACCATGCAATTTTAGTTGTTAATACCTCCTTGTGGTGAGGGGAGCAGGGGATTAGGGAAGAGAAGGAATGGGAGTAAGGGTATGCAAGCCTATGACACATTCCTGATCTCATGGAGTACACAAACTGGAATGAAGGCTCGTCAAGATAAGGAAAGGTTATATTTATTAAAGTATAACAAGGTAGAATTTATGCCATTCTCGCATAAAATGTGTGGCCAAGTATGACCTGCACATACAGGTAGAAAATCTCACCTGCTGCTAAGGGCCAAACCACCCCAGAACAACTTCAATACTCAAGGAATCTTTCCCCCGGAAGTCTTGCAAAGTTCCCTCCTTAACTGTGTGGTAGGGAATGGTATTAATATGTAGTAAAGTGTGCTGTGTCGACCTGTAAATCCCATGTTCCAATTAAATACTATAGAAATTGACACGTTGCTGCTAGAATAAATAAATAATAATTGGCAGGTCTTAAAATCAAGTGAGAGTTTAGAATTAAGTCGTTGCAGTTTAGATTTTGTATATCTTTAAATTGTACTCATGAATACTCATGTCTATTGAATCTGGATATATTTTATGTATAGAGTCTAATGCCAGTGCTTCCCCTCCCCCCTGCACAACACTAGCTGAGGCCCCCACCCTTACTTGCTAGCCAGGGGCAGTGTCTCCTTTTTCCTGTGCTGGGGCTTACTTAAAAAAAGAAATTGGGGTGGAGGAGTAGTGGGGGTGTCCTGCGTATTCAGGCTACCCTGGTCTGGCTGCAAGGGAAAGTTGCTGGCAAGTGCTGCCTTTGCCCCAGTGAGGCGCTCTTTTCAATGGGTGCTGCTGCTGCTCATGTAGTGTGTGTGTGTGTGAACACAGGACAGAGGTATGTACGTGTGCTTTGTTTGAAAGAGGAAGGGTTGCATATGGGGTGGGTGGGTGAGGAAAGGAAAACATGTATATGAGGTCTTTGTTCATATGAGAGAAAAGAGACTATGTATGTGGGGTCTGCAGGAGTAGGGAAAGGTGAAGCTGGACAGAGGAAGGTCTATGTGATGTGTATGTAAGTGTTTGTGTGTGCAAGATGCGGGGAGGTGTGTGTACATGTGTGGTATGTGAGAGAGAGGGACAGGTGCACCTGGACTGAGAGGAAAGGAGGCATATATGTGTGGTTGTGTGAGAGACAGACAGGCATGTGTGTCTGTGGTCTGAATAATAATAATAATAATAATAATAATAATAATAATAATAATAATAATAATAATTTATTTGTACCCTGCCCATCTAAATGTCAGGTTGTTGTTTCTTTGACATCTGATGGAAGGGTGTTCCACAGGGTGGGCGTCATGTATGTTGAGTGCATGTGGGTGTTCCATGCCCGTGCAGAAGAGAATGTGGTTGGTCACCTTGTATATTTTCCATGGAACCAGGTTATGTTCCCTGTGGTTTGTAGACAACAAGGTCTCTCTCTCTCTCTCTCTCTCTCTCTCTCTCTCTCTCTCTCTCTCTCTCTGGGTGTGGGTGTGTAAAATCAATATTGTGTGACTGCCACAAAAAAACCAAGCAGGCAAGCACCTCTAATGTTGTGTTATGCCATACCTGCATGGCTAATACTGTGTGCCACATCATACACTCCACACTGGGCGTTTTGTGATTGACAGCAGTGTTAATTTTAAATTCTTTTTAACAAAACCTTCAAAATTATCTATAAATCTTCATTTTTTAAAAAATGTATTTTTAAGTTTTATTATCAACTTTTAAATTAAGGATTCCTCACAAATTCAATGGAAAAGTGGGTAGAGGGAATGCAAGAAGAGGGGAAAGGCACTTTATACTTTCTCAAGGTGTGAGTACAGACACCTCAGTTGTTGTTGTTTTGCCACCTCCACGCTTCCCCCATACAGAGCATCAGCTAATTTGCTGTTATGAAATAACTTTGCATACTAGAAGTCATTGTCTGTTTCATATTAGAGAAGATTCAGAGATATGTTATTGGAATGATGGAATGATGATTGAGATCTCTTCTTATATTTTTGCATGTGCAGTATATTGTTAGCTATATACGCTGTTTCGTTGCAGGGGAAGATCCTGAAGCTAGAAGAATGAGAACTGTAAAGAATATAGCAGATCTGAGGCAGAACTTGGAAGAAACTATGTCGAGCCTTAGGGGAACTCAAATAAGCCACAGGTACTATTTCACAATTGGTTAAATATATACGGGTTGAAGCAGAATGTGTGTGGGTTTTGCAAGGAGAAACCTTGAAGATGTGCACCCAATTTCATTTTTGCCAGTTTTCTTATTGCCAGTGCTATCCGGTTAAGTAGCAGCCTCCTTAAATTCCATGAATGAAATGTGTCAGATTGGGCAATGCCTGTCAATATGCAATTCAGCCCATGCTCACAGAAAGGAGCAAGAGCACACCATTGCTCCCTACTCACCTGACATTCTTCCCCCATCTCTCCTTATCCTGGGATTTAAGTACACAGGACTTTCCCTTTTATCAAGTCAGACCCCTGGTCCTTCTAGCTCAGTATTGTCTACACCTAAACTTTTCAGGGTTTCAGCAAGGGGTCTGTCCAAGTCCTATCTGGAGAACCCAAGACTTTCTGCATCAAAATATGTGTTGTACTTCTGAACTATGACCCTTCCTCCTGATGAGTTGGACACACACACACCACTTTGTGTGGTGGGGCTTGCATCTTCTTCTTCCAAACTCCATGCCTTAATTAAGTGGATTAGTTTTAACAGGTCCTACATGTGTAAAATCCAACACACATAGACCCAAACCATGTAGACAATTCTCTCAAATATTTTTCTAAATACTAATTGCACAAAATGGGTCCATGTATGTTGGATTTTACAAGTATAGGTTAAATGCTAAATGGACATATGTCCTATGGATATTGAGAGATGCAATAGTACAGCAGTAATGACAGATTGGCAGGAAAGAAAGATATGGGACAGATCAGAAACTGGGATTATCCAGTCAAGGCCACTGTCCATCTAAACCACAGAACATTTTCATTTACAGCAGAAATGCTAAAAATGGATAAGCTGTCTAAAATGCCACCATGAGATTAGCTGCAACTTCTGTATATGTTGAGCATGAAAGACCCTTATTTCCCACTGAGATGTTGCATTTTGATTTTCCACTCTTATTCTTCTCAAAATCTACCTGCAGTAAAATGATGAAACAAAAAAGTATCCTTTCTTTGAAAGTGTTGAATAAAGGATTTGTTCTTGTAGGAAAATGAATGCATTAAATATAAACTTTGTTTTTGTTCTGACTTTTACTGTCTCTCCCCTCCCTATGCTCAGAAGTATAGATAGCACAGTTCATCAGTTTTTGTTTTGCTTCACAGCACATTGGAGACAACATTTGACAGTACTGTGACAACCGAAGTGAATGGGCGAAGCATCCCAGGCTTGGCAAGCCGATCCTCTCCAGTGACCTGGAGGCTTGGACAAGCTAGTCCTCGTCTCCAGGCAGGCGATGCTCCTTCCCTGGGTGGAGGGTATCCTCGCAGTGGTGCTAGTCGCTTTATCCATACTGACCCTTCTCGGTTCATGTATACCACGCCTCTTCGCCGTGCAGCTGTTTCTCGCCTTGGGAACATACCCCAGATAGACATGAGTGAAAAAGGAAGTAGCGATCTGGACATTTCCTCTGATGTTGATGTTGGAGGATACATGAGTGATGGGGACATTCTTGGGAAGAGCCTCCGTGCTGATGACATCAACAGCGGGTAAGTGTTTGCCTCCCCAGACCCTCACATAACACACAATGTTCTTCTTGTTTGATGTGGCCACTATAAGCACCATATGATTCGAAATATATTTTCTGGGTGGGTTGGCCCCCAAAATATTTATTATAGTGATGCTCCCTAAGGTATGCACCATCTTTCTTTTGTCTTTTTAAAGGCATGGAGAAAGGAGAGGCAGAGAGAGAATGAAAAACTCTCAGTCATCTCGTGTTATTGATGTGTCTGAGGCTAAGTTAGGCCAGCCCCCTGGAAACAAAAATGCTTCAGGGAAATTCATTTGCCACCAATCTTGGGGTATCTTATCTTGCCCCGGCTCCCAATGTATGGCTTAAAAACCTGGGCCTAAAAGTTTAGTATCACCCTTGTGGTGGGGCATCCGGTCAATCTGCCCCTGTAGAAACAATTCTGGTCCACCATTCTTGACAGGTGTTTGGTTTTGTGAGTCAAAAAATGTGTAAGACTGAATTAGATCCTCTTCTTAACATTAATGGTAGATGTGTTCCTTATTTTAGTAGGGGCCAAAAAACAGAAGGAATGTGTGTGCTATAATGATCTTAGCACATTGTAATGAATGATAATTAAATGAGAAAGAGATTACAAAGTTTTCAGTTTGCTGTGCACACCATTCCCTCTAGGTTTGTTTTGTTCCAGTTGGTAGATGGCAGACATGTTTTAAATGGGGCAAACAAAAACCTGTTTCTTACAGGCGTGAAATTTCAATACCTACCTGTCAGATTCATTCTGTTGAGAAATAAGCTTTTCTGGAGTTTATTGGTTGTGCATTTTATATCTGACCACAGGAATAACCTCAAGAGATGGGAAGGTAACATTTATTAACTTTATCTAGTAGGGACTGCTTTGGGGCACTTCTGAATTTCAGTACTGCTTGCAATTTGATGGGGATTTAAACACAAGTGGATTTTCCCACAATGGCCACATAGATATCTTTAAAATGCTGGTATAGATGAGTTATTCATCACATTGTTGGGTGGTCACTGATATAGATTTATAGTCACCAATATTTCTATGTTTTTCTAGAGAGTATAGCTGTATTAGTCTGTTGCGGCAAAACAGAGTCTTGTTGCACCTTAAAAATTAACAAATTATTTTCTACTTTGTACTGATACACAGAAATGTGTATTTTTACTGCATTACTCAAAGAGTTGTATGTGTTGAGAAGAAATTCTAATAATAATAATAATAATAATAATAATAATAATAATAATAATAATAATGTCCTATATGGAAAATGATGAAAAGGTTTCCCCTGCTTGCCAGTGTTACCACTGTTGGCAATATTATGCATCCTTTCTACATAATACATTAGATTCCTAGGACATAGAAACAGAGGCCCTCAGTTCCTCTTAAGATCACTCATGTTCAGTGCATGGGTGTGTGATGTTCTCCTGGACATAGTTCCATGGCTGCTTTGATGCATAGGGAAGAACTCTACAAGAATGTAATGCATATATCATATAAGAATTACAGATTTAGTGTCAGTCAACATGTAACATAATAGGATCGCTGTTTTTGGTTTGTTTTATTAAGGACTAATTATCTGCCCCACACAGCTGCTTTGATGATTGGTGGGGTTTTTAAAGTCTTTCCTCTCTATAATCCAAATCAACCTCATCCAAACTGGCTATTTGTTATAAATCGGTGTAGGGCTCTAGAGTGGTGGGCAAAGAAGCAAGGCTGCATTGCTGGTCCAGCCCCCAACACCCATGTGCTGAGAGCAGATGTCAGAGGAGCTAGTAGCAGCTGTCAGGGAGAGAGCAGTTTACATCAGGGATACATAAGAGAGGAGGAGTGTGTTGAAAACTAATTGAGCCAAATGGTAGATTTCTCGCATCATTACGTTTGGGTCTTTAGGAGATGGGCAGGGGAATGGGATCTTGTTGCTCCTTCTTGATTGCTCAGTGGTTTTTAATACTGGTGACCATGGTTTCTTCCTGGACTATTTCCATGAGTTGGGACTTGGTGGCACTGTGTTGCAGTGGTTCTGCTTCTACCTGTGGGGATAGGTTCAGAGAGTAGCATTGGGGGAGAATATGTGTCCATGCCCTGGCAATTTTTGTGTGTGTTAAATATCTATGGGTTTCTAAACTGTGCGTTGGAGGGGGGTATGGTTTTTAAATTATGCTATGTATTTTTGTGTATTTATTTTGTAAACTGCCCTGTGATCAGCTGTTGTCCATTAGGAGATTTGGGGCATTGTATCATCATCATACTGATGACACTCATCCCTTTTTCCCATTATATCTGAGTCAGGGGATGCTTTTGTACTCATGGCTAGCTGTAGTGGTGGGCTGGATAAGGGTCAAAAAACAGAGATTGAATCATGGTAAAATGGAGACTCCATGGGGTGAGTGGTTCCCATATTCAGGAGTTAGGGAATTCTCCACTTCTGGACAAGGTTGCAATCTCTCTGAAGGGACAAGTTTGGAGGTGCCCCTAGATTCATTCTTGCTATGAGAGGCTCAGGAAAACTCTGTGCGAACGACTGCCCATTATCTTAGGTTGGTATGCCAACTACACCCTTTCCTGGACAAGAATAGCTTGACCACTGCAGTTCATGTGTTGGTGTCCTCACAGCTGGACTACTATAATGTGCTCTATATGGGACTTCCCTTGGGTCTGATTAGGAAGCTGCAGCTGGCGTTGAATACCATGGTCAGGTTGTTGAGTTGTTGTCTGCCTTTCAAAGTATGAAAGACTGAAATCAGAATTAGAGAATTTCAGTCTCCATGTCTAAAACCAAGGCTGTGTTCCTAAGACGAAGTGTGACCCATTCAAAGAAGTGGTGCTTATTTCCAAGTAAATCTGCTTGGGATAGAGCTGTATTGTCTGACTGATCACTGATTTAAGAGTTCCGTGGAATTTGGTGCCACTGATTTCTATGTAAGCATGCATAGAATTGAGCTCTGAAAGTTTCTTCAAGTGTCATACTCCATATTTTTTTTTACATTTTCTGGTTGGACCTGACTGATGGACCCTGGAAGTCTGGTTCAAAAATGAGAAAAAAGCAGATTGCACTCACCTGAAATCCAGCCACTATCTAGTATAAGAAACTTTGTGCATCTATGCAACTTAATGACTCATGTGAAAGCATTCAAAGCAGTGTGAGACTTTCTATCTCAGCTAATTTTTCCTTGAATATTTTGCTTGTAACATATACCGATTAACAGTTTTTGTACTGCTTGACTAAATATGTATTAATTAGTTTATCACCTTAGAGAATAAATTAAGTTGTCTCTTTTGACATCCGTAATGAGAATGACTTGGTAAATAGCAGCAAGCAGCAGCGCTCTTGGCCAGAATATTTTTAAGTACCATTTCTGTGTTAGAATAAAGAGCAAAAAATGAATAATAAGCACTGAAAATTCATGCTTCATTCAGGCATGTCAAGTCTTATCTCTCTTTCCTCTTTCATTCCCACTTTAATTACTTTAAACACTTGGGGATGAGAATCCAGCAGTAATTAGGAATTAATGGAAGAGGGGCCTATTTCTTGTGAGGTTCAGCCTCTTCACTAATGCACTACCATGTAAGAATCAAAATGCATTGAAGTCTTGAGTCTTGAAGTCTTCTCCTCCATTTTCTTACCTTTGTAGTTCTATAGGAATAAAGTCCCCTCCCCTCCCCTCCCCTCCCTGGCAGAAGGCATCATACAATATACACCATCTTGTATCCATTGGAAAGTAACATTCATGTTTGTATTTCTGGGTGCAAGATCACATCCATAAGTGGTTCCAGTGCCTACAGATATGACTTCAGAGTTCAAATACCATAGGTTGGTGTGGAAACTGGGCCCCATTTCATTCACAAGACTTTCTGAAAATGACTAATAAAGAAATTGCCCCTAATAAGCAATTCAGATAGCAATACATACCAAAATAAGATTATATAAAAATAATAGCATGGTAAGCTTCCCATTATTATAATTCTGTGGTCACAAACCTCACATCAGTTTCTCAAGCAGGTCATCTCTATCTGGTGCATGAAGCTGGCCTGTCCAGGTGAATGTGCTGCTTTCTTGACTTCATTTTGTGATTGAGGCCAGATATGCATAGGATGGGGGCCGTAGATAAAGCCACCTCCTCATGAAAGTGTTATGTGTGCACCATGTCACCTTTAAATACTGACAAAAATTTAGTAAGCAGCAAATCCATCCATGCCATTTGTCACTGGTGTGCCAGTATATACTGTAAATGCAGGTGGACCAAATACATGGGAAATAATTTAAACCCACAGAGAGCGCCTTTCCATGGTGGACAAGAGTCCTTGGCCTCCTGCGGGATAGCAAAATGATTCCTTTGTGGTCCCTTCCAGCTCTGATTCTTTGACAACCTTATCTGAACTTGCCATGGATTGAACCTGAGATGTTGAACATATGGTCTTATCACTGAACTAAAGTCCTTCTCCTGCCTGTATCCTATAAAGAATAGGCCTTAATTAGGCCAGGAGGTGTGTGCCAGTGTAGTTAGTGTGTCAGTCCTTCTTTTGGTTGTTGGCAGCTGTCTGTATATATCATAATAAAATAAAGATTAGGGTACCTTTTATGGTCCTCCACTTTCACTTTACCAGGACTAGGTGTATGAGTAGGCACTCCAGGGTATACTCCACCCCATCCCCCTTTCATCATTCATTTGCTTCACTGAGATTCTCACAGAGTTGGCCAACTCAGCTTTCACATAGGAATTGGTCATATTGAAGCATTTCTGTTGAATATCTGCATCCCCAGCAAAACTGTCTCAGATGGAAGGAGAGTTTTCAAGCCTGAGGCTTCAAATTTTGACAAGCGCATTTCACATGGCAGCATCTCCTGTCAAGTGCTTTTTCATGTGAGAGGACTGTACCACCTGACAAGTGAACAGCTCAATCCATTCCAAGTTACAGTGGTTCTGTATGGCTGCTTCCTTTGTAGAGATCTGCAGTTCAATGTTTATAGATACTTTTGGGTATATTTACTGTAACACCAGTTTACCGTTCTCTGTGTTACTCTATTTCTTATCTGCAAGGTAGGAACTGTTCCTCAGTCCTTCCTTCCTTCCTTCCCTTGCTACAACAAAATTCAAGCAGTTATTCTTCTGACATAGGGGCAAACTAGGCATGACAGCTGTGGAAGGGGGCACTTCAAATGTGGACAACAGTGATGGTGTAGGAGGTTTCACCATGTATGATACAGGTACCCGTATGGTTTTTGTCATGGAACAAATAGCAGCTGTGGAGGTGTGCATTTAATAAGAAAATCAATACAGTGGGAGATGGTTAAGCACCCACTTAATTGCTGGGAAGCATAAATAAGTATTCTGGAAGGGAGAAGCTGCTAGGCCAGAATGGTTGTCCAACTATGCCAGTGTTATCTACTCTAACAAGCAGTGGCACTTGAGGGCATTGGACAGAAAAGAATCTTTCTGCCTGATCCTTTTGCCAGGATTTAGACCTTGGAGCTTTCTGTAAACAATGCATGTGCTGTACTACTCAGTTATAGCTCTTCCCCTTTGTGCTGACTGCTGTTATCATGAGATGTCCTGTATACAGAGCTACCACTTCACATTTCGTTTGGTTCTTAGTAAGGTTCACCTTGATGAAATTGGTAAAACCCTGCTTTAGAGTTTAAATTCTGCAGTTCAAAAACTTCATCTCTTTCTTTCACTCTGCCACAGCACTGCATTGACAGTGCTATATATAAATAGGTAGCACCAGCTGGTGGCATTTTCTCATGATTAAAATTATATATTTTTATTTTCAGTTACATGACAGATGGAGGACTCAACCTGTATACAAGAAGCTTGAACCGAATTCCAGACATAGCAGCCTCCCGAGATGTTATTCAAAGAGGGGTTCATGATGTGACGGTGGATGCAGACAGGTAATACCTCCCTTTATTGTCTAAAAAACACACACCCAAACAAACAACAAATTATTACAGAGACCTTTGAAAGGCTGTTGACATTCTGCAGTGCAAGGCGTAACATTTTTATATGGAAATCTGTGAATCTGTACCTAACAGGTTAAGCAGACATAAGAAATGATAAAGAGAAATCAAGATAGAATTGCGAATCAGAAGCTGTGGACAGAATACAGTTATTCCTGAAATACCCTAGCCTATGTGGGAGAAAAGCAATGCTTAAACAAGATCCCTTGCACCAGCAGCCACAGGGCAGGGGATCCCTATGGCTTGGTGCCTAAAACACAACAAAAAATGCCAAACAATCAAAACAGTTGGAAAAATTATGGTTCATCAACTGTAACTACTTGGTTTTTTTATCATGAAGTATAAATGCATGGGACAGTAGGAAATGAAGATGGAGCACCTCCTTGCTAAAAATGTGTGACACCTATTACTGACATTGTTTTTTCTTGTGTATCATATGATTGCCAGAGTTTAAACTGGCATTTTTAGCAGGAAAGAGTTTAAAGTGGCTCTTGCATGTATTTTCACTTTCTGATTTATTTTTTTATTCCACCATATGTGCATGACGCACAGTGAGTGCATGTGTGGTGCAGCCCACTGGCCGGTTTTTAAAATGGGAACTGTAGCCTCCAGATTAAAAAATGTTTACTGTTCCTGTTTTTAAGGCTTCCTAAAGTTCTTGCGCCATCTGCTACTGGATAGAGGATTTGGCAGTTGTCTTGGGCTCAGTTCAGGCTAATCTGCTGTGTTTTCTCAGCCAAACCACAGTCAACATAACAGTTTAACAATAAAATGTCCAGATTTCACTGATATTTTAGTAACAAGCTTCTGAACTTTTAACTGATAGATTGAATGGCAGTATCATTTATCTTTTCCTGCAAAAAAAATCCATGCACTGATCAATTTTATGTTTGTTTTGTGTATGTTTATGTGTTTTGTAAAGGCAGCCAGAGACAGGTTATTATTCAGACCTCCATTAAATCCTTTTGGGGTGGGGTAGGAGGGTGCATGAAAGGAGTGCTGCCCCCTCCCCCCGAAGAACAGTCCCAGTGTTCTTGAGATGCTCTGTTTGTCTTCTGTTACCCTCCCAGACGCGGGTGGCACTGTGGTCTAAATCACAGAGCTTAGGGCTTGCCGATCAGAAGGTTGGCTGTTCAAATCCTCACAATGGGGTGAGCTCCACTTGTTTGGTCCCAGCTCCTACCCACCTAGCAATTTGAAAGCACGTCAAGTGCAAGTAGATAAATAGATACTGCTCTGGCGGGAAGGTAAACAGTGTTTCTGTGCGCTGCTCTGGTTCACCAGAAGTGGCTTAGTCATGCTGGCCACATGACCTGGAAGCTGTCTGCGGACAAAACGTCAGCTCCCTCGACCTATAGAGCGAGATGAGCGGTGCAACCCCAGAGTCATCAGTGACTGGACCTGACGGTCAGGGGTACTTTTATCTTTACCTTTACTCTCCCAGTCATCACTGTCAGAGAAAGAGGATACAGTGGTTTATGGTGCAGCAGCCAGAGTCTAACTCAGGTGCATTTCATTTGTGGCCATGGAGTAACAAAAAGATACTTGTTTTATTTCATTGAAAAACTGAGTCCTAGTTAATTGTTATTGTTTTACACACCGGCATTTAAAAACACAATGTTGCTGGGATTTCTAAATTGCATTTGATATCCATTAAGGTATTTTCTTTTTATGTGTTAGGGTGACAGTTGGTAAAGATAAAGGTTTGTTAAGGAGAAAGTGCTTACAGGTATGCCTTAAATTGTAATCTTTGCAGACTCTCTGCTACAAAAATTGTTCATGGCACTGGCACTCTGCTTCTTTCCTTGATTTCTGCTTCACTCCCACATTTGCCTTTAAATGGTTATAAATTATTTGCTTGGAGGCTAGATTTTAATTTTGATTATCCTAGTTGAGGGGAAGATTTAGAAGAGTTAGAATTTTGTGTGTGTCCCATTATTGCAGGAGAAATTGTCGATCTGTGTGGCACAGCAGGGAGTCTCAGCTGCTCGGTGCCTTGAGTGCACCTGCAGTGCAAGCATTTTTTCCTGCAACTGATTACTCTGGGAAGAAAACAGATCCATAGTCTGTCTCTAATTAAACCTTTAATATCGCAGCAAGATTTTGACCATTCACTAAGTTACTCTGGGTTTAATTGTGTGAATAATTTGTGTGAATGTCCTCATTGTGACTGTATATATATTTGATTTTGGGAATCAGGAAATATACCATACTCCTTAGGTCAGCTTTCCCCAAACCTGGTGCCCTCTGGATGCTTTGGGCAGAATAGACTGTGGTAAGAGATGATGGGAGCTTTACTCATCTGTCAAAGTTAGCCTGCAGGGTAGAGGTGGAGCTGTCTCCCTCCAGCCTGTGTTGGTGCTAAACCCAAATACTCAGGTAGGCACAGCTGAGTCAGATTGAGTCTGCCCAGTATTGCCCACCCAGGTTTCAGTAATACATTAAAGGTCTGCTGCCTCACCCAGGATCCAATTGTGAATGAGCATAGGCCTCTTGTGAACCAATCTGCAATTTAAAGGCCTACTTCCAGGCAGGAGGGCATGGCGACACTAACCAGGGTCTTGCTAATTCTAATACAGTGGTACCTCGGTTTCGGAACTTAATCCGTTCCGGAAGTCCATTCTTAAACCAAAGCCATTCTTAAACCAAGGGGCTTTCCCTAATGAGGCCTCCCACCACCAGTGCCCTTCCACCATTCGGCTTCCATTTGTAAACTGAGGTAAAATTCGCTAACCGGGACACCACTTCCAGATTTGCGGAGTTCATATACTGAATATTTCATAAACAGGGCTGTTCTTAAACCGAGGTACCACTGTACTCTACAATTCTATGATTCTATGATTCTCCAGAGGCTGAGGTATAAGGGGTTGTGTCAAAGGCTTAATATAAAGGTGGATTTTGAGGAATTGAAGTAAGAAGTAAGACAAGTAGCATCGCACAGAAGTTCTGGAAGGCAATTTTAGGCATGAGGTCTAAAAAGAGCAAAATAGTGGAAACAAAATACTTCTTGGTGGCTGAAGATGGTCATGGGCAGGTGTGTACTGTGATATAAGAGCAGAGGCAGGAGAAAAGCCATGGAGGACTTTGAATGCAAGAAGGAAGACAGATTACCACTAGTCAATCTGACAACTAATTTTAAGTTCAGACATAGATGAGAGAATGTGATGAGTGGTGGTGCTGATTAATATGAAGATGATATTTAAAACTCAAAAACAACAGCAGAATGGGGACTAGGGCAAGAATGAACAAACATGGAAGGAATGAGCAAACAAGAAAAGAACTTTCAGTCCCAGAAGCTTGGTATAATCGTAGATCAACTTGTCAGACCATGATGATCTAGTCAAAGAAGAAAAACCACAGGTCACAGCAGAGAACATAACTTGCTGTTTATGGTTGCAAAGAGAACGCTGTTGTATGTTAACCTCTTTCTTTGAAGAGCTTTCTTTCATTCTTATCTGACACTTTCTGTTTTGTAAATCTAAATTATGTCACATCTAAGCTCCTTTTGATCTGTGGAGCAGAAGACAAGCCTCCCTCTTCAATAGGTTCTCATAACAGAGGTTTTTTCAGTCTTACCACCCTTGTTTTCAGTCCCCTGAGCCAAGTTTCTTTTAATAACAAATGTTTGCTACAGTAAAGCTTGCAGTTTGTTCCCTTTTGAAGTTTCAGCCTTAATCACAACTGTATCTAATTGTTAAAACATGCAACTTCCCATATCCCCTGCTTGCTGTACATAAATAAACAATCTTGTCACAATAATGTAAGCGGGCTCAGATGCATAAAATTAACAATAGATTTTACAAAAGCTTCTTTGTACTAGTAGGTAAATACTCTTGGTATTTAATGCTACTAAATGGATAAGTTTATCTCTAGGATAAAGCTCTTTGAAAAAGAAATCATTAAATAACTCCGGGTGATTGAAACTTGCACAGAAGAGCAAACATGACTCATATTGGTTCTAATGGTAGTATTATGGAGAGCAGCTGCCTTTGATTTGGGGCACACTGTGACATAGATTGGATAGATGCAAGGGCTAAATGGCCACTTTGGATTATGTGATTCTGTTTAACATTATGCAGGTATTGTGACTGTGCACCTAAGCAGTTAAATATTTTTAGTCACTTTGGAACAATTATACCTGGGAACATTTTTCAAGCTGAAACCATAATATAAAATGGTTGGCTACACTAGATACTGCTGAGTGGGTAAATTCATTAAAGCAAAAATTGCTTTATTGGATTTTAAAGGAACGTGTAGCTTTGAAAATAATTGCACTGCCTTGGGATGAATAATAATTGATGGAGCAGGTATTTGCCATTCCTCGTGGTGTTTTATCCAGAAATATGCCTTAAAAGTCTTAGAACTTTTTGCTAAACATAGTCCTCAATTTTAAAGAGGCATACCTTATTTGCTTGTGCATGAGATAAACTGTTGGCCCAGTGGCAAATTGTCCAGGAGGGGTGATAATGAAAAAATTGCAAAGATGAAAGGCAGCAGAGACATTTTGTGGATTATTTATTAATGGTTTCTTTAAATATCCTAGGAATAGATATTTCGTACCAGTCTGAATAAAGAGTATTTAAACACAGCACTGCCCGTGGAAGGCTTTTGCAACTTTGTATGTTAGGCAGGAGAGCAACTAGCTGGCTTGATGATAAAACCTAATTTAGTACATTCAGAGCTTATGAATCTAGACTTAACAATACTTGCTGATTAGTTAAATAGATGACAGCAGCTCTGGTTTTTCACTTAGTGCAAACATTACTGAGAGATGCAGTAGAGGTTTGTTCTCAGAGAGCTGTATTATGTCACTTGCTGGTAAAGCGTCCAGGAGAAGCTTTGGCCAGTCTAACCCTGCCGCACATAGTTGGGAGGTACTGCAAGCAGAACTTGGAATACCTGTGCGAAGCCTTCTAGTCTCCATGTTAATTCTGTAGGAAATTTATGCCCAAGTCAGACTGGGTGTGTAATAGTTTTTCAGGAATCTACGTACTCACACTGACATTTGCAGGGCTGTTCAAATGGCTGCTATAAAATATTTTGGAGCATATATGCATGTGGAACAGCTTAGGACCATGCTACTTAAATATATTCTCATCCCGTATGTACCCAAGTGATTACTGTGTTCTGGGGGACCCTGCAGATACCATCCTATCAGGAAGTCCATTCCTCATGATGTCATAATTGGGTCTAACCAACGGAACACCCTCCATTATATCAGAAAGATATCTTCTTTTTGGCATCTGCGCTTTCAACAAGAAACCAAGCCTTACGAGGTATTGTTGAGGTAATTGGGCATGTTTAGCCTGGTGAAGAGAAAATTGAGAGGTGATGTGATAGCCAGATTATCTGAAGGGCTGTCACATAGAGCAGGCTTGTTTTTTCTGCTGTTCCAGAGGGTAGGACACAGATCAATGGATTCAAATTACAAGAAAGGAGATTCTGACTAAACAGTAGAAAGACTTTCTGCTGGTAAAATCTGTTTGGCAGTAGAAAGGACAACCTCAGAGTGTGGTGGACTCTCTTTCATTGGAGGTCTTTAAACAGAGATTGGATGGCCTTTTGTCAGAGATTTTTGCTGTGATTCCTGCTTTTCAGGGAACTAGATGGCCTTTAGCATCTCTTCCAGCTCTAGAATTCTATGATCCTACAGATCCTTCTAAATGGAGTTCTTCATTGCAGTTCATACTGGTGTTGGAATAGAAGTGACAATATTTGTGTGTGTGTGTTTATATATGTAAAACAGTTTTATTATATTGTGAATGACTTTGGGATGCCTCATGGAAATCAATTTGCAAATAAAATAACTAAACAAATAAATAATTTGGACCATATAAACTAACAGCCAAGTTAATTGGAAGAAGACTTTACTTACTGTAAGAGAAATACACCACTGATACCTTCAAGCAGATTTTAGGAAAATTAAAAATAATGATACAAATAGCCAGTTGTTGGTTTTTAAACAGTACATGTCTCATCTGCTATGAAATCTCAACAACTATTTGTTAGTTACAGCAGTCACAGCATGAAATGATGTACTTCTATCAGAGCAATGAATTGCCTTCAGCAATGTTTTGAAAAGGCTTTCTTTTAGGGAAAATATAGTATGCCTGGGAGGAAACTACTTAAAGGGAATTCAGAGCTTCTTAATGGCTGAGAATGTTTCTTCCTCTTTCTCTTCTATTAAAGGTTAGGTTTCTTGCATTACATGAATGTTGTACATGATCTGACTCTTTGTATGTTGTACATGATCTGACTCTTCTGATGGCAAAAGTGTCTTTGAATTGATGATAGATTCTAAGTGGCTTCCTACCACTTTGAATGAAAATAGCTATTTCCTTCTTGTTTGGAACGCCTCCTTTGTTTTTAGGCAAAGAAACACCTTTAAAGTTAATGATAAATCAATGCTGTCAGGAAAAAGATTTGGTGAAGGAAGCAGGAATTAATGTGATACTGTAACTGGACTTGTAAAATGTACACTTAAAAATGCAAGAGCACACTGAAGTTTCTAATGAAATCGTCGTTCAACCTCTCTGGTAAACAACAGTCCCATGTGTCTTTGGGGACCAAGGTCATTGGGCCTAGAGCACTCCAGTTTTTTTTGCGGGAGAGATAAACAGGGAAAGTGTAACTGCTGGGATTATCCTGGATCTTTCAGTGGTTTAGTAGTTCAACAGTAGTTCAACCATGGTACCCTTCTGGGATTACTAAGTACTGTTTTGCTGTGATTCTGGTCCTTCCTGCATGGGTAAAGTCCCAGAAGGCATTGCTAGGGCCTGCTGCTCCACACTGTGGATTTTGATATAGGGGGTGATGCCACAGGATTCCAGTCTCCTTACTACCTACCTGAAACCTCTTGAATCATAGGCTGATGGGAAAAATTTCAGACAACTTATGTTTACACATGTAACTGGGATATGAAAGATCCCATGAGGACTTGAGAGCATGTATGCAATGTTTCTGTATAAGTCAGGGATGGAATACATATTGGGAAACAAGTTGCCAGCAGTGACCAGTATAAATTCTGTATAGCTGAATATCACCTTGGCAGTTTCTTTTTGCCATTAAAAAGTGTCCATATTGTGTTCTAATATTTTATTGCATTATTATAATATTTTAATCCTGCCCTTCCTTCAAAGAGCTCAGAGTGCCATCCATGCCTCTCTTCCCACCTCCATTTTATTCAGCTCTGTGACGTAGGCCAGATTGAGAGATTGTTGCTGGCCCAAGGTCACCCAGTTAGCTTCATGGCTGAGTGGGGATTTGAACCTAATTCCCTCCAGTTATAATACCACCAATACTCTAGCCACTTTGCTACACTGGATCTCTACTTTTTAAAAAGTGCATTTATTCATTTATTGGCTAACACTTTCTAGCACTGCTTTTTCTTTGGCATATTTACCGAATCTCTTTGTTATTCTCTCATGGATAGTGTTAGTTGATTATTTTTGAAGTGTCCTTATCTTCTGCTTGCATGAGTTGATTGACTGTGTATTATTAATTGGCTGCCACTATCCCATGCTCCATTGAGAATACTAAAGTTCTAATCTCTGATCTTTAAACAGTTTCTTATAATGTCATTTTGAAGCTCTCTTGCTTCCTGCATTTTTAAAACGGAAACAAATATCTTCTCGAAATAAGGCACAGTGTCTGGTTCCTCATCTTTGTTGTACACAAGTCAAAACTGAGCATTTTCATATTGTTCAGCCTCTCATCAAGTTTGAGCTCGTTTTGCCTGAGACTGAGTGCCTATTAAGAAATCATGAATAATAAGGAAATAGAGGCTAAGCGGTAAAAAGATTATAGTGTGGACAAAGTATCTGCACATGGAGAGGGCTCAGTAGAACCCACTTTTTTATCTTTCTCTTTGGTATCATCCACTCTATTTAAAAGAGAGCAGTTTCATTTTCCAGAGGGCTGGCAGTGCAGCAAGGATTTTAAATAACAGGATTTGCATGCCTGCATGTGCTGCCAGCCATCTGTAAAATCCAGCTTTTAAAATGTGTGTTTTTATTTTGCAAAAGGGGCCACTGAGAAAGTGTGGCCATTTTATGACCAGCCACGCCTGGCCACTACTGTGGCATTTGGCATGTGGGAAGCAACAACTCAAGTTCTGTAGCCCATCAGCTGTGCATGAAACATTTTACAGCATCTGTATGAAATATTTACATAAGCTCCACAATGTCAGTATGCATCCTGATCTAAGCAAAAGGTTAAGCGGAAATGACCTTAACAAATGGAGCAACAATGTAACTGTGTTTTATAGCACATCAACAAGGAACCATGGCAAGCCTGTCTTGAAAGCTGGTGCATGGACAATGTCACTACACACTCAGAAAATGAAGTGGGGAAAGTGTACCATAGTGAATTAAGCAATATAAAAATGTTAATATTAGGATAATACTGCTATTTTAATGCTTGCTGTATGATTAATTAAGTAAATCCGCTCTTGACGGTTTTGTTCAGAGTTCCTAATTGTTATAACAAATATGGAGTGTTTGCTTGGCAAGAGGATCTCATATATCTTAAGTAGCCAGAGTATTATACTTTAATTATATAATGATCATACCACTGTGATGTTTCTGCTACCATTTAATTAAAGGAGCAGTTATTCCGTGATGAATGAGTACTTTGGCATTAGTTTGATTTTATTTGTTCGGTTTTGTTTTATCATTTTTGTTTAATTTACATTTCCTCTGACCTGTAAAACAATTGATGTTTTAATGTATCAGAAATTAAAAAACACCTATGTGCCAGACACTACATAACTTTTAGCATGAACTCATGGTTTGAGACTGAGACCTAGCTAAGTGAACTACCTGGAAACACCACTGGTGAAGGGTCATAAAGCCCTCATAAAGATGGAATAGGGGAAGCAGCATCGGTCTCTTTGATTGGCAGGCAATATGAAGCCCCCAGTTTGGTCAAAGCTGGCTGACAGCCACCTGACCTAGATTTTAGTATCACCGCTCACAATTCCAGCTTTATCAGCTCTGCTAAATTACCGTATTTATTATTTCTGGTTTTGATAGCCAGAGGTGTACATAGACTCCCTTGTGCCCTTGGCAAGGAGATGTATCAGCACCCTGCCATCTCCATTGGGGGGGGGACCATGACATAATTCATTTACCAAATGACTCTTAAACTAGGTGTTTAACAGCACAATCCTATAAACATCAACTCAGAAGTAAATCGCACCCAATTCGGTGGTGCTTACTCTCAGGAAAGTGGGTACATGGGACTGCAGCCTAAATCCAGCAAGCCAGAGGCAAGAACTTCTGATAATACCTCGCTTGCCTTTTCATTACTTCTGACAAGGCACCAGCAGAATGGCACTGGCTTTGGAGGTTGTACCTCAGTGCACACTTTATTCAAAAGTAACCCCCGTTTTAGTCAATGACCCTTGCTCTCTAGTAAACATGCAGCAATGCACAAGCTGGAAATTGGTCAAGGCAGGAAAGAACCCAGGGAAAAGTGACTCGGCTGTGGTAAATTAAGAGCCTAGCTTGACATATCTCAGTCACCACATCTGCTGAAAGGCTGCCTCATGGCAAGCAGGGGGAGTGGAGGGTGAGAAGCCATGTTAGGATGGAAGGCCAAGCAGTGGCGTCCTTACAGGGAGCCCCACTGCACAAACTACCATTGCTGCTGGCCAACTGGGAAGGGGTTCCACATGCCAGTGTCTGGATTCCCCTGAGGTGCTGAGAGAGGCACAATTTTTGCTCTCCCTGCCTGCACCCTTGGTGGCAGCCAACTCCAAGATTTGCCCCTGTTGATGGCACAGTGTGTGGCCCTTGAATTCTTCCTCAACATCAGTCACTGTTCTGTACTCTTCTAGCCTCCATTCCAATATAAAATCTCTTTAGCTGCCAAGACTTATCCTTTCTCTGCCTTACATTAGTTCTGTGCTCCCCAAGCAAGACCATACTTTCATGCAATTTGCTGGGAAAATCCAAAATTAAAATGCATGCAAACTGTCCATAAAGAATAGAGCTCACACCTATTTTGTATTTGGGAATGTGCTTCCATAAAGCTCCGATCCCTACTGCGGCATCCATTTAATGGTTCCAGCAACTGCAACTCAACAGGAAATCGCCCTAAAAGTATATTCTCACTTGTCGGCATAAAGTTGTGATATATTGTGATAATGAAGAACTCTGAAATGCAAAAGCAGCATTCTGAATTAAAACAAATTGCTTCTTGTTTAATCTAGATCTCTGCATCATGATTTGTCTTTGCAAATGCTAATGTCAGCTTTGTTGGTTTTCTCTTAACATTTCCAGCAACTTGATTTCCACAGCTTGCACAGGCAGTTTGGAAATTAAAAAGACCATGTCCAAGATAGCTATCACAGAATGCAGTCAAAGCATGCATGAGTCACAAACAAAGCAAAATAACGTCGGCGGATTAAGTGCAAAAAATATGAACAGACTGAGGAAGACATTCCTCAGAAATGAAATGTGAATATAAAAGTAGATCCCTGCATAAATGGAAATAGTGGTAAGATTCAAAATACTGTATTCAGTATAAATATTTAGCATAAATTATGCTAAATGCATTATATCCACACTGATTTCAGATTGTTTTAAGAAAATATTAGATTTAGGTCTACTGTCCTCTCCCCACTTAAATCCATGCTAGCAGGACAGAGGGGAAATGGCTGTTGGATTTCCTTGCAGATATTCATGAAGCACCTACACTTGTTTTTCAGGTAAGATAAGGGGAAATAGATGTGAAAAGGGGAAAGAACTTAAGTTGGATTCTCCAAATATGAAAGGACCGGCGTTGTGAAACAATATGCTGTTTGTCGGAAGCTTCTCTAATAATTTAACACAAAAGGGGAGTCAACAGCTGGAAGCAACTGCAGGGCCAAGGAGCATAGCTGCTCTGGAAGTAGGCAGTGTCAAAACACACCTCTGCTACAGCAGTGCTGTCACCTCATGTTCACCCAGAAATCTCAGCACAGGCTTTTTCTAATAGCGCTGAAGGAAAATTTTCAGCGGCAAACATGTCATCTGTGACATAAATTCGACATAGGGTCACTGAGGAATTCTTTTTATATCAGTGGGAAGCATTGCTTGAAAGCAGACAGAGCTTCCCATGGCTATGCATTTGCATTTTGTTTACAGTTGTATGCATGCACATATAGCGTCTTATCTCTAACTCTAAATATCCAATAAAATTATATTGTTCTTTCCATAAGTGTTCAGGTACAGTTTCCTGAAAAATACTGCAGAGGGTCTAACCTCCCCCCCCCCCCGCCCCATTACATTTATTTGCAGAATTGAAAAATAACTGGGGCAACATGCAATGGAAATGATAGCATTTCAAAATAAGTACTAAAACGTCATTCTTTCCACAATCTAAAAGAAAGCTGGGCAATAAGAAAACAAGTGCTGAATCATTATTAATGGTGTTTTTGCTCCCAGCACGCTATTAATGTATCACTATTATAATTGGAATAGCCTCACATCCTAATGTCAAAAAAATCCAATAACATTTTAAAATTGAAAAATGAAAGCATTTGATAAGAACATAATGTTTAGATTCATTTTCTCCATTTGCAGTATGGTTTTTCAACTTACACTACCACATGCAAGTCACTAATTCTAATGCAGCCAATGTTAGGTTATTCATTGAGATGACAACAGTGCTAATGAAATACATTTTGCATTAATGGCTCAATTATAACACCAAAGATCACTTTGTTCCTGTTAAAACCACTGGTCCCCTCCCCCCACTGCAAATAGAGGCAAATAGTGAATTAGGTCTATACCAGTGTTTCCCAACCTTTTTTGGGCAAAGGCACACTTGTTTCATGAAAAAAATCTCGAGGCACACCACCATTAGAAAATGTTTAAAAAATTAACTCTGTGCCTATATTGACTATATATAAAGTAACTCTCTTTAATAGGCATCAAATAAACACAAAGAAAGTACCGTATTTTTCGCCCCATAGGACACACTTTTTCCCCTCCAAAAATAAAGGGGAAATGTGTGTGCGTCCTATGGGGCGAATGCAGGCTTTCTCTGAAGCCTGGAGAGCAAGAGGCATCGGTGCGCACCGACCCCTCTCGCTCTCCAGGCTTCAGGAAGCTGTCCGCAAGCCTTGCACGCCCGGCAGGAGCTCCCGCCCAGCGCGCGAGGCTTGGGGCGGCAGCCTGTTGCCCAAAGCACAGGGAGCCCTCCGGAGGGCTCCCTGTGCTTCGGGCGAGTGTTTGCAAGCCTTGCGCCCGGCAGGAGCTCCTGCCAGGCGCGCAAGGCTTGGGGCGGCAGCCTGTTGCCCGAAACACGCGGAGCCCTCCGGAGGGTGCCCCGTGCTTCGGGCGAGTGTCTGCAACCCTGCGCACCCGGCAGGAGCTCCTGCCAGGCGCGCAAGGCTTGGGGCGGCAGCCTGTTGCCCGAAGCACAGGGAGCCCTCCGGAGGGCTCCCCGTGCTTCGGGCGAGTGTCTGCAAGCCTTGCACGCCTGGCAGGAGCTCCCGCCAGGCGCGCAAGGCTTGGGGCGGCAGCCTGTTGCCCGAAACACGCAGAGCCCTCCGGAGGGTGCCCCGTGCTTCGGGCGAGTGTCTGCAAGCCTTGCGTGCCCGGCAGGAGCTCCCGCCAGGCGCGCAAGGCTTGGGGCGGCAGCCTGTTGCCCGAAGCACAGGGAGCCCTCCGGAGGGCTCCCCATGCTTCGGGCGAGTGTCTGCAAGCCTTGCACGCCTGGCAGGAGCTCCTGCCAGGCGCGCAAGGCTTGGGGCGGCAGCCTGTTGCCCGAAGCACAGGGAGCCCTCCGGAGGGCTCCCCGTGCTTCGGGCGAGTGTCTGCAAGCCTTGCGCGCCCGGCAGGAGCTCCCGCCAGGTGCGCAAGGCTTGGGGCGGCAGCCTGTTGCCCGAAGCACAGGGAGCCCTCCGGAGGGCTCCCCGTGCTTCGGGCGAGTGTCTGCAAGCCTTGCGCGCCCGGCAGGAGCTCCCGCCAGGCGCGCAAGGCTTGGGGCGGCAGCCTGTTGCCTGAAGCACAGGGAGCCCTCCGGAGGGCTCCCCGTGCTTCGGGCGAGTGTCTGCAAGCCTTGCACGCCTGGCAGGAGCTCCCGCCAGGCGCGCAAGGCTTGGGGCGGCAGCCTGTTGCCCGAAGCACGCGGAGCCCTCCGGAGGGCTCCCCGTGCTTCGGGCGAGTGTCTGCAAGCCTTGCGCGCCCGGCAGGAGCTCCCGCCAGGCCGCAAGGCTTGGGGCGGCAGCCTGTTGCCCGAAGCACAGGGAGCCCTCCGGAGGGCTCCCCGTGCTTCGGGCGAGTGTCTGCAAGCCTTGCGCGCCCGGCAGGAGCTCCCGCCAGGCGCGCAAGGCTTGGGGCAGCAGCCTGTTGCCCGAAGCACAGGGAGCCCTCCGGAGGGCTCCCCGTGCTTCGGGCGAGTGTCTGCAAGCCTTGCGCGCCCGGCAGGAGCTCCCGCTGGGCGCGCGAGGCTTGGGGCGGCAGCCTGTTGCCCGAAGCATGCGGAGCCCTCCGAAGGGCGCCCCGTGCTCCGCGCTGCCAGCTGCCGCCTGCAAGCCTTGCGCTCCCGGGGGGAGATCCCCCGGTGCGCAAGACTTGCCAACACCAGCGCCGAGCGGCGATGGGATTCGGGAGGGAGCTCGCTCGCCGCCCCGCGTGTGCTCGCCGCCGCCGCCCCACCTCTCGCCGCCGGACTCGCCCGCCTCCCTCCCACGGCACACCAGGCAACGTCTCGTGGCACACTAGTGTGCCGCGGAACACCGGTTGGGAAACACTGGTCTATACAATGGTTTAAAAATAAGAAAAAGCAGGCTATTCAACAATTTGGGAAATTACAGCTGTATTATATGATTTGGCCTCATGTGAATGTTAAGCTTTATGCAGCATTTATATGTGGCTATATATTAGAGTTATCTTCTCTCCTGGTTTTATCCTACATATAGGATGCAATTATCCCCTAATGAATCCTTATCACATATAGCAATTCATTAGTCTTCTGTGAACTGACTATGCTCCCTCTTTCCTGTCATTTTACTCTTCACAGAAAAAATCTGTAATGAGTTGACACATGTACAGTTTGCTTTTGCTGCAGCTTTTCATTTCATGCATTAATTTACAATAACTTTTGCCATCCATATCAAGTGCATGGGCGCTTAACCATGGTGCAAGTTTCTGAAACAGGCAAAAAATAAAATAAAATCATCTGTTCCTTTTGTCAGTGCAAGGAACCCAATTTTTCCTTGGAGCTCCAGTTCATTTAAATTTATATTGCAATGAACAGCTGACAGCTCTTTGGAATATAACAGAGGCCTTAAAAGAACAAACCAGAGAGGGGAGGAAAAGATAGAGATGGATGGATCTATCAATTTCAGTTTCTCTCTCCCCCCACCTCCCAGTTTTAAGTTCAGTTCTCCGTTCATTTTGCATCAGTTTCCACATCAGTACAGGTGACGTACAAAGGCATGATTTCTTACAGAGAGCAGACACTGCATGACATTTCACAGACAGAATTTGCATGTGCGGGTAAGGCGACCCCTTAAGTAAACTGGTCTCAAGCCTTTAGAGATGATTTGGGCAGACACAATGATAAAATACATAATAGTGTGGTATTTACCGTACTTTTCTGTGTATAAGACTATCTTTTTTTTCTTTAAAAAATCATGCTAAAAAGTTGTTGTCGTCTTATACATGGGTAGTGCATAGTGTGGACATTTGATTGGTTGCTGCCATGGCTCTCAGCGGCTATTGTGCGTGTTATTGGTGGCTGCGTCAATGGACGGTGTTGATTGGCTGGCACTCCGGCAGTTGGGCAGGCAATTGGCGATGGGACAGATGGGAGGCGGATTTTGTAATGTGTGTAGGTGAGAGATTTTTAGCAATCCCCCCTTTAAAAAGCTCGATACCCCTGGGTAATCTCCCCCAAAAAAGCTTGACCCCTCTGTGCCATCTTGTCCCATTAAACTTTAATTAGTTTAATGTAAATGCCCAGTGCACTTCCTTCTTTAAAAGTCTCACCACGGCAGAGGATTTCGCGCAGCAGCTAAGAAGGGCAGGAGAGGCAGCATCTTCCCAAAAAGGAGTCCTGGAGCATGCGGTTTGTAAATCAAAAAATAAGGTTTATTTACAAAACACCAAAAAACAATCCTGGCGACGAACCACACATCTCAGCAAAACACACACCCAAAAGGGAGAAGGGGAAGAACAAACAAACAGGGGGACTATTTATACAGACTCATGTTCCTGGAAGCCTAACGACCTCCAGCTGCTCAGTGATTAGAGCGTTTCTGCTACTCTTTTAACCCTTTGATAGCAACACCCCCTCTCGCTCGTAACACTGAGCTGTACCAACCTTAATACAAATTTAAACCTGAACAGAAACATTTATGAGATTGCGGACTCAAAGCTTTTGTAAAACCGTCTGCGAGATTTTCTTGGCTTGGACAATACTTTAGTTCAATTAAACCTTGTTTTACACTTTGGCATACATTTTGATAACGGATATCCAAGTGTTTTGTGTGCGCCTTGAATTGACCTGATTTAGCTAGTTTAATACAAGGTTGATTGTCTTCCCACACTCTGATAGGTAGGGAACATTCTCCAAACAATTCTTGTACCAGTTGCTTATAAAATTCCAGTTCTCTACATATATCTGATAACGCATTGAACTCAGATTCAGTTGAACTTAAAGCTATAAGTGATTGTTTTCTTGATCTCCAACCAATTAGTGCATTTCCAAATTTTATCGCCATTCCTGACACTGATTTTCTATCTGGTCCAGCATCTGCCCAACTGCTGTCGGCCCAACATTCAAGTTGTGTGCTGCCCTCTGCTGATAGTTTTAAGCGAAAGCTTTTGGTAGTTTGGAGATACCTTAGAACTCTTTTTACTCCTTGCCAAGCATGCATTGATGGTTTTTCAGCTTGTCTACACAGCATGTTGACAGCATATGTTATATCGGGCCGAGTCCACTGTGCAATGTGGAGTAGACTGCCTATCGCTGACTGGTAAACCCCGGGATTACAGAACTCTGCCTTTTGCTCAGTTTGAGCATCCTTTGTGTAACTTAACTCCATTGGGGTTTTAACACCAGCACAGTTGTTCATTTTAAACCTTTCCAGCAACTGCTGGATTTTAGCTTCTTGGCTAAGCCAATAGTTACCATTTTCATCTTGCTGAATTTTAACTCCTAGATAAACAGATACATTGCCTAGTGATTTTAACTGAAACCTTTCTCCAAGCTTTGTGGCAAATTGTTGTGCAAGTTTATCATCCTTTCCACTGTATAATAAATCGTCAACAAATATTAAAACTGCTTCTTGTTCACATCCCGAGCCTTTTAGATAAAGACACGCATCTGCTGCGCTCTTTCTGAACCCCATGCTCTCTAGAGCATCGTTTAAGCAGGAATTCCAATTACGGGCGGACTGTTTCAACCCATAAATGGATTTGTGTAGGCGCCAGACCTGGTTTGGCTTGTCTCCTTCAAAACCTGGTGGTGGTGTCATATAGACTTCCTCCTGTAAGTCTGCATTTAAATAAGCCACATTGACATCAAAATGAAACAGCTTATTTCCCTTCTTAGCTGAAGAGGCTAGAAGCATTCTTAATGACTCCGATCTTGAAGTAGGGGCATAGATTTGAGAATAGTGAACACCTTTGCGCTGCGAAAACCCTTTTGCAACTAGTCGGGCTTTATATTGCAACTCTTCAGTAGTTGTGGGCTTTAAACGATATACCCATCGACAACCTACAGCTTGTTGCCCTTTCGGAAGCTCTGTACTTGTAAACACACCGAGAGACTTCATTGAAGCCATCTCCTTTTCCATTGCTTCCTGCCACTTTACGGCTTCTGAGCTTGGAAGCTGTTGTACTTCCATATAGCTTTCTGGCTCACACTGTGCCATATTTACGTATACACTTGTCACCTTAAACCGCTCTGGCGGCTTGCCCTTCGTGGCGCGTTTTGACCTGCGCAATTGCTCCTCTTGTGCCCCCTCTGACCGTTGGCTGTCAGAATCTGTCTCAGACTTTATGTCTGGACGTGCCTCTAGGGATAAAGACCTCCGTTTAGATACCTCCCTTGGGCTTGGTGTTGCAGGTGACCTGCTTTGCTTTTGCTGTCTGCTAGGCCTACTGACTGGCGAAGTTGGAGCACTCCTAGATTCTGGCTTTTCTACCTTAGGAGAAGAACCTCGTGCCTGATCAGAATCTGCATCTGAACCGTGTGCACCATCCCCTTCTGGCTCATCACTCTCTGGACTTTCTTTCTCAGCATGAATGCCTAAATCATCTCTCAAAATGTCAGGGTTAGCGTGTAAGTGAGTCCATCCGGACTGCTCACAAAAATCAGCGCTCCTACTGAGGACCACTCTTGTAGTATCCCCACCTGGGTCCACAAACCTCCAAGATTTGGCATGTGGTTCGTACCCGCAAAAGATGAGTTTCCTAGCCCTTGGACTTCCCTTTTTCCTTAACGCTTTTGGGATAAGTACATAGGCTTGAGATCCAAACACCCGAAAGTAATTAACTTTGGGCTTCTTCCCATATAAAGCAAAATAAGGCGTAGTATCAATTACCGAATTATATACTCGGTTCAGAATATGAGTAGCCGCCTGCCAGGCTTCCGCCCAGTAACTTTGAGGAAGTTTAGCATCAAACAACATAGAGTTTGCCAACTCTTGCAGAACCCTATTTTTACGTTCGGCCACGCCTCCTTCTTGGGGGGAATAAGGTGTAGACAGACGATGCTTAATTCCCTTTTTCTTAAAGAAATTCTGCAACACAGACCCGGTAAATTCTGACCCTCTGTCTGTCTGAAAAGCAAGTACTCTAGTACCGAATTCAAGTTCTACCGCATGAACCCAATTTTTAACTGTTTCTGCAGTATCTGCTTTTGTTTTGAGAGGAAAAAACCATGTAACCTTTGTTTTGTCATCCGAGAGACACAGTGCATACTTTGAACCTCCCATGCTAGCAACAGGCATTGGGCCACACAGGTCCATATGCACAAGTTGGAATACTTTGTCAGATTTCCTATCTGAACTGGGATAGCTGCATCTATGAACCTTCGCACTTTTGCATGCAGTACAATCCAAATACTTAGTACATTTGTTCAATTTGCACCCTTCTGATAATTCAGGTTGCCTTTTAACATACTGAAAATTAATATGCCCTAAACGGCGGTGCCATAAATGAACACAAGAATTATGGGTAGGCGTGTTCACACAACCAGCATGAACCTGTTCAACTTCATCTGGACTTGTCTCAAAATAATATAACCCATTTCTGCATTCCACCTGCAAAAGAGATACGTTATTCTTTGAAATAGTGCAAACCCCATTTTCAAACACAGTTTTAAACCCGTTTCTATCAAGTTCTGACACAGACAAAATACACCCCTTCAGTCCCTTTAGCACGTAGGCATCAATTTCTGTTTGCAAACAATTCAAGAACACTGTGCCTACAGTCTCTAAGGAACGTTTAGTTGAATCTGCCATTGTCACAACTTTAGGGGTTAGCAAATGTCTGCAATTCTGCAAACGGACACTAGATGGCGCCACCAGGTGGTGAGATGCACCACTGTCGATCAACCAGCGTAGATTGCTGCCTTGGCCACGCCCTTGCATCAACGCCATTGCTGAAGCCATGTGCTGTGTGCTGTGGGAGTAGCCACGACCTCCTCCTCTTCTTCGACGTCCCCTGGAACTCCTTGTCTGGTAACTAGGGGTAACGGCCTTGTTGCTGTCTTGACCAGGTTCACGTGTGCAATTCCTGATTAGGTGGGAAGGGGAACCACAGCGAAAACAGTGTCTAGCAACTCTTTTGCTTGCAACCAAACCCTTACTCTAGCCTTCCAATTTTGCCAATTTTTTCCCATTGAGTCGCGTAAACGGGACAGTAAAACTTTCCTGGGACTCTGCCATCCTCCCTGGGGCTTAGGAACGATACTCACACACCTGTAGACCGTCTCCCAGCTGCTGAGGTGGCTCCTTGAGGAATCAGACGTCTTCCAGCGAGTACAAACTGCGCAGTGCCTCTTTAAAACTTTTCTAGGCACGTTGCAGGACTCAAGCTGCTTTGGAGGCTTTCGTTGTCGGCAACCGCTTCTGTCTTCACTCCAGTCCTTGCATAAATCACTCTGAACTGCTCTCCTTATCTCCTTCTTGACGTACAAACATCCATAACCTGTCCCATTAAACTTTAATTAGTTTAATGTAAATGCCCAGTGCACTTCCTTCTTTAAAAGTCTCACCACGGCAGAGGATTTCGCGCAGCAGCTAAGAAGGGCAGGAGAGGCAGCATCTTCCCAAAAAGGAGTCCTGGAGCATGCGGTTTGTAAATCAAAAAATAAGGTTTATTTACAAAACACCAAAAAACAATCCTGGCGACGAACCACACATCTCAGCAAAACACACACCCAAAAGGGAGAAGGGGAAGAACAAACAAACAGGGGGACTATTTATACAGACTCATGTTCCTGGAAGCCTAACGACCTCCAGCTGCTCAGTGATTAGAGCGTTTCTGCTACTCTTTTAACCCTTTGATAGCAACACATCTCCCCCCATTTTCTTAAATATGACTCCCCCAAAATAGGGGGTGTCTTATAGACGGGAAAGTATGGTAGTTACCATTCAACTTAGCAGCAATGTAGAATTGCTTACTTCTGTGCCTTGTATACATCAAAGATGAGCAAAAATTGAATACATGACAGCATGCCATTTTTTTCCAGCATCAGGATGCAGTTGTGGGAAAAATGGCACTCTCTGGTTATCACTGCCTAGTTACCAATTGTTGCTATTCTTCACTCAGCATGCTTACCTGAAAGGTGAGGCTGAAAGTGAACAACTGAAGGAAGGAGGGAGCAGAAAAACTACAAAAATAATTGTCTATTTGAACTAGGAAAATGGAAAGCTGCCTTATACCAAATCAGATCCTTGGTGCTCTCAGCTCAGGGCCATCTGTACAACTGGCAGTAGCTCTCCAGGATTTCGGCAGGACTCATCTCCCTTGAGATGACCAGGGCTGAATCTAGGAGCTTTTTCATGCAAAGCAGATGCTCTACCACTGACAATAATATTCCTGCAAAAAACCCTCACTGGGCTCAACCGTGAAGAGTGCTCCACATTTAATATACCTTGCAGTGCATTTACAAGCTAGCCTATATATGTGTGTGTGTTTTAGCTGAAGGGGGGGGAGCTTCATTAAGCAGCGCCTTTTTAGTAAAAATCTTCACTTTTTCAAGTTCAATCATTTCAGGGAGATAAAACTAAAAGATGTGAAAGGATAGAGATATAGTAGTCTGGTAGCTTCCTCCTCCACAAACCCTGGTAATAAAACAAACAAACAGAAAAATCGAAATACTATCAAGGGATAATTTATATGGGGATGCCTGAGTTGGGCAGAATCTTCAACGCTTTTCCTGTGCTCTGAGAGAACCTGTGATATGTGATGGTATTGATTTTTATAGCTCCTTCCCCAGAAAGCTGTATGGTGTTTGATGTTCCTGAAAGTTAGGTCACCTAAAAGATACTGCATGTCCATCTGGATCTCAAGTAGGAGCCCCTGAACCATGTACTGATCATTCAAAAATGAATGTATATTTCCTATGGAAGTGAAGACAGCAAATTATGTATATAGATGGAAGGACATTTACAAGAGGCATAGGCGAACTCGGCCCTCCAGATGTTTTGGGACTACAACTCTCATCATCCCTAGCTAACAGGACCAGTGGTCAGGGATGATGGGAATTGTAGTCCCAAACATCTGTAGGGTTGAGTTTGCCTATGCCTGATTTACAATATCATTAACACAGCCACTTTTAAAATCATACAATCAAGGTGGCAAAAGTGATCCCTGCCCTGTTAGGTTTCAATATGGTTATGTATAGAAAAGGTTTAAGTAAATGATTCCAAAATAGATTATGATTAAATATGTTTAACATTTAGATTTAGAGGGGGAATTAGCTATTCCTGGAGAGGTAGTGCTTGATTTCCTTTTTGCATAGTATATTCATGAGACTTTTTTTTGCAGACAGTGGCAGCTTTAATCAGTCTCTAGTATCCAACTGATAAAGTGATTTCCTTGGCTGCGTACTGTCTGTTTTTTTTGTACAGCTCTGACCTTTGCATGTTAGATTGTTGCTGCTCTCAAGTGAGCTTTATACCATGCACACAGTTTCTTGCTCTCTTGGTTTAATTTATTACCTTCATCAAAATGCAGTGGCAATATTAAGTTCAGTCGTAGCGTTTGCTACTTTTGTTAAATCTGCTGCCTACCCAAACCATCGCATTATCCTTTGCCACTCATAATTTTCCCAAAATTAAAATTTAGATTACGGTTAATCGAACAATTATAGCTGCCCTCCTTGGAAATAGACACTTCCCAGCTCTAGCCAAGGGGCAGTTTCAGGTATCTCCAAAGCTACCTCCATGTGTCCAGGAAGGAAATATGGGAGGTTAATGGAGATAACCGGAAGAGCAAAATTGTGTTGATCCAACCTGCAACCTTTTTTGAAATGAGCAGCTTTTATGCAGAACAATTTAATAATTTCTCATGGATTGCATTGCTTTAGAGAGCATCAATCAACAAACTAACTCCTGGGGGAGGGGAGGCAGTTGCCATTCCTACTCCCTTTCCCTGTATTTGCCACTGCCTTGTTTCACCCTTGGCCATTTTGAAAGCTCTGAACGGAGAAGATGCACAATTGCCGTTGCCAAGCAACCTTAATGACACTATTTTGTGCACCTCCAGATGGTGCGGTCCTGTACATCTCTGCTCAGAAGTAAGCTGCATTGAATTTCTGGGAAAGTGTGCTTGCTGCATATATGACTGTCCATATATAAAGAAGAGGAGTGGTGTGCCGAGCTGGAGCCCTAGCAAGGATAATTTCTTGCCCAGGCTGTGTCAGGGGAACTATTTTGACACGTTTATGTGCATGTGTTTGTGTGCAAGCTTTATATAGAATAAGTGTTAAGGTAATGGGGTAATGTGATCTTTGTCATGCAATGTGGTCCTCTGAGATGGTCAGGAGCATCGAACCTGGAGGGCCAGGACACTTGAGCAACAGCAGGAGATAAGTCCGCTATGTAGTAAAACAAGGCACTGAGGCAGCAGCTGCAGAACAATGTCATAAATTGCAATAAAACTGGATATTGGAGCAAAAGATCTGAGCCTCCAGGCGTGGTAATGAAATAAGAGCACATTGAAGCGAGAGCATCTTTGTACATCTTTTGCCCCAGTTGAGGCCTGGAGTACCCAGGAGCCCAGAGGCTAATTCCTGAATCCTGTCTACCTGCACCTGAATGAAATACCTGGAAGGAACAGGATTCTATACTTCCAACATCAGACCCTTCTCAACCTCCTCGTGCTAAGGAAGTGGATATAAAGGTAAATGCCCAGTCCAAATCAGATGGGCACAAGGGCCAAATCTCCTCTGTGCACAAGAAATCTCTCTAGCCCTTCCGATGATTGTTACTCTCATCCTTTGCACAAAACGGGCTTGTCAACACTTCCATTTGTCCTGTGCCTAGAAAGCATGGGTTTGAGCTGTTTCCCCCTTGCCTTGCTACTTTCCAAGGGAAAATGCATTCTTTAGTGCTAAATCAGAGCAAGCGTCAGTCTGGGAAAGCAGCGGGGAGAGAGGAAGTATGGATGAGCCCTTAAAATTTGTTTCACAAGCATATCCACGTCCCTGGATAGGGGTATGTGTTTTGCATGAGGCTGTGCACCTTTCCTTTCTTACATTAGCCCTACATAGCTGTAGTAAGCTTCCATGGAACCAGACTATGCACATGTGTCTTAAGGCTGTGCTGTCGTGCTGAGAGGGAATCAGCAAGAGAGAATACAAAATCAACTTTCTGTTTTAGGGTAAGCAACCATTTTACACAAGGAGATATCTGTTCATGGGATTTTGATGGTTACTTATAGACGAAGTTTGATGTGTAAACTGTTCACATGTATCATTTTTGCCCCTCTGGATGCGAGCAATCAAGTTTATCAGAAGACTTTCATAGAATTATCCAGTGAACCATTTGCTAGTATGAACACACACACACACACACACACACACATTTACTTCCAGAAAGTTTACATATATTTTCTACAGAGTATTTTGATCCTCATAGCAATTATGCTCACCTTCTCAATATATCTTGTTACAGTACACTACACAGATTTTAAAGAATAGTTTTCTTTAAAAAACAAAAAGAAAATCCTGTAAGTATGGCTGTTAAAAGAAGAATTCAGTAATAAAATTATAAAAGGCATAGCCTGAAGAAATGTATTGCTTATCATCATTTAACCACATTAATATCTGGTTTCAATTATACCATGGTTTAATCTTTTGTACATAGATAATTCTGTGAATGCTTAAGAGTGAATTTAACCAATGACAGAGAGTTATGGACAGGGCCTATGTACTGTATCAGAATGGGCAACTTGTAGCCCCAATACTTCTCAGTCATTCAGCAAACCCAGGAACTGAATCCAGTTGTCAGAAGGTTTGTCATGCATGGCCAGCAGCAGAGTTGCTAATTGCCCAGAAGTATGTTCTAGCTGGCCAAATTTTTGCTTTGGGACCAGTTCCCAATAGTAGCATAGACATGTCTGCATGTCTGCTACATTCGGTCTCTAAAATTATCCCTGTGTCACTGGTTGATAGAAGCAAAGGCCATGGCTGTTTGTTTACTCACTAGTTATAAAAAATGGTGTGCACCTCGGGAAATAGACAAATTTTGCGCTCAACCTGCCCCAAACTAATGGACTCTGTCCCAAGAGTGGCAAGAAATCTGGGCTTCTTTGCCTCTTGTATATAGTGGATTGGCTCAGGGATCCACCCACACATGTTCCAGGTTTTAAAATTTATTTCCATAGCAGGCAGTCCTAGTAAATAGGCATTATATATGTTTTCCACAAGCTGCTCACAGACCTTTAAGACTGCATACAGGATTGTATTTTGCAAGCATATATTTTGGATTCATATTCCTCCTCTAAACACCACAGAGAAGCATGAAACAAAGTGCAATTAAAATACAGTAATCATTTAAATGGGATAATGATGAAAAAAGGAGAGGACATTTATATTACTACACAAAAAAACTTAAGTATTTCATACATAGGAAGAGAAAGTCATGAACTCTAAACAGATAAAATTAATATCCAATATATATGGAGTATTGCTGCCTTTGTTTTTAAGGTCTTGCATAGACAGTTTTTGATAAACCAACAAATAGGTGCTTAGTTAAGTATTAAATGGGAAGAAGCAGAAATTTATTTTACTTAATAACTGAAAACAAAGAATCAAGGTGACTTGCTCATTTCTGAGCTCCTGCATTTTGGCCTAAATTTAACTTGTGTTAATTAACTTGTCAGCACCTGTGTATGAAAAATGTAAACACTCTCTTGGCTGCAAGCTGTATGTTTTGCAACTAAACAAAAAGCATCTGAGCGGTAATTTTAGCTGAAGTGTTGTTCCTGTGGGTTATTAATACATCACTGTAATTTCTTGATGGAATTCTTCCATTGTGTTTAACTTTGTGTGCATGTGGTCTTCCCATGGGTTGGACACTGTAAGAACAGAGTGCTAGACTAGGGGAAGACATGACCTGATTCAGCAGGTCTCTTCCTTGTGTGTGTGTGTGTGTGTGTGTGTGAGAGAGAGAGAGAGAGAGAGAGAGAGAGAGAGAGAGAGAGAGATACATATCTGGAGTTAAACATTTTTGAAATGCACTTAAATGTTATGCCACTAATCTGTTTTGAATATGATGAAGGATAATGAACAACATATTGTTTGCCACTTTTTAATATTTGAGAATCTAGGTACAATCTGTTTCATTTTGACTTTGTTACCAATCCAACAGATAACTTTGTCAGATACCTGTAATACTCCAGTTGTACTCTTATTTCAAACAGAAATTGAAGTTAAAAAGTTTGACTCCCAATTAAAATTGAATCAGCAGATTAGTTTCTCCCATGCTGCTCTTGCAGAATATATATCTTCTTTCAGGCAGAGAATTTTAAACACTGGTTCTCCATATTTGTTTAATACATGTGGTAACTCAGAAATAGTTGAGGGGATAATTTCATGTGTAAAACAAGATGCCCTTTTATTAAATGGTAAAATGCCTCATTTTATTTCACTGTATGTTTCAATTTTTCCTAAACCTAAAGGGAAAGGTACCTTAAAGAGTAATAGACAATGGTGGTTCCATTTGTTTATTCCTATTTTTTCCCCTAGCCACATACAATTTAGCTGTGAAAATGGTGATGAAATATATTCTATGACCCTGAAGTTATAGGGAATTTATGCTTCGGTGGGTGCCATGCTTGAAAATGACAGGTAATGCATTACGCTTGCTGTGGAAAGGAAGGTAAAGTATGAGTCTAACGGCCTTCATAGGCATTTACCTATGAAGATAGAATAGCTGTTATAAACTTCTAGAAGGATTCATTGTCTAGTCTGACTTGTACAGACAGCAGCTTGATTTTTATGTAGTCTGTGCCATCTTGAATCTGACTGGACAGGGGTAGTGCTGCTGCTTTATGACTCATTAGCCGCCATGCCCAGGACTGAACACAAAAATGGTTGATGGATCGAACTTGGTGTCATGGTGATGAAGGCAGCCTTCGCAATTGATGTTTAATGGTATATTACAGAGAGGTTTTCTCAGTAAAATGCTCCAATTATTTTCTTATCAGTCTACCTTAACGAGCTAGAAATAATTCATAAGGAAGTTAGTGAATCAGTTATAAAGTCCTTTTCCTGCCCTAATTCAGCTCGATGGCTAAATTTAGGTTGTTATTTAATGAGCAAAGCTGCTTATGAGGCCAAACTCCAAGATTCTTCACCTTAGTATCGATCCGTAAAAGAACACATTTACCTCTGTCATTCTGTACTGTATAGTTCTAGAATGGCAAAACCGCTTAACACCTGACCTTCAAAACTTGTAGGTGTTTATCTTAGAGGTGTTTTCACAAGTGATGGTAAAAAAAGGCCTATTCATATCTAGAGAAAGTGTGCCACTTGAAAATACTAGCTCAGGATAGAAGGTGGGGAAAAAGCTAATTTAAAATCAGCCTCACTTATAAAGTGGGAAAATGGGGAAAGGTGATTTAAAGTACACAAGGAACCTTTTTGTCTGTGGATTCAGAATTCTTCCCCCTATCTGCTACTTCTCTCTCTTCCCTAAACTGTAGTCCATTTCCTAAAACAGGGATGACATGGCTAACCTTTTTTGGGCTGAGGGCCACAAAGATCCAGGGCAAACCTTTTGGGAGCACATGTCAAAGTGGGTGTGGCTGGAGTGTAAAGATAGGTGTGGCCAAAGTTTTAAAGCGAGCATAACCAAAGCCAAAATTCCTCTCT
The DNA here is from genome assembly GCF_964234715.1 of Podarcis melisellensis. Classification (NCBI taxonomy): domain Eukaryota; kingdom Metazoa; phylum Chordata; class Lepidosauria; order Squamata; family Lacertidae; genus Podarcis; species Podarcis melisellensis. Next base: position 35,070,686 of record NC_138542.1, read on the forward strand.
CCCTTATTTATTGATTCAATATGTTATCAATAATTAAATTTACTGAGCTATATTTACTCCACCCCTTATTCTGTTAAATTCTTCTGCTGTTCCATTTTAGATTCCCACACTCCCTTCCCTCCTTATTCCATGTTAAATCAACTCATTTGTGCCCAGTAATTGGGAGTGGGGGTGGGGAAGGAGTGGAGCAAAGGGTCTTTCTTCACTTCCTACCTGCAAATGAAAGGAGACAGTTTCCTCCAATCTCCTCCAATGAAAAAACCCTCAAAGACAGGTGGAGTTTTCCTGGCGAGCTGTCCCTCCCCTAGAAAAACTCTCCTCATTATTACTTGATGGACAATTCCACTGCATTGCTCCCAGAAGCACCTACTACTGTGCTATTCAAGGCAGAAAGCCACAGTGAATCAGGACAGAAGGCAAAAGCGTTGCTATTCACCATTGTCTGTGGAGCAAGGTGTTGGAGAGATCCATATCACCAACGTTGCGCTAGTCTTGAGTGGAGAGGTTTGAAAACTCTTTGCTCACACTAGCACCCTGAGAGGGCTCAGCAGACCACCTGCTGCTCAGCATCACCTCCTGCTCACATTTGCACCAGTGCGACAGCTGTATTGTTGGGGGGGGGGGCATCAGTAATTGCTTCATGCACAGATATGGCCCGTGGATTAGCCCAACCCCTGGTCTTAAAATGCAGTTATCCCTCTTCCAGGCTCCATTACCAGAGGTCAGCACAGCTGTAAAGAAATCAGCTATAGGGAGGTTTCCTGCAGAGGAAGAAGTAGTGGATGAGACTTGCCTGTGTGTGCTTTTTTATACTTTTAACTTGCACTCTGCCCCTGCTTTACATGTGACTGCTCAAATTCACATCTTCCTCCATGAAGTTTGGCCCATCAGATGAGCATGAAGTGCTTGAATTGAACTTCTGATGACCTAACCCAGTGATAAGTTCATTGCATGAGTTTCAGAGAAAGTCGATTAAATCTAGCAAATATAGCAAACAAAATTAATGGCACTCTCTAATTTGAGATAATTATTTTATCTCGCAGACAGTTGCTTAGGGAAATTCTTATTTAAGATAATGGCATGTTTCCGATTACACATGGACATTATCATTGACATGATACAGCAGCAGTGAAGAGTCTAAACATTTATTGTAAAAAATCATGAAGTCGCTTTGATTTTTTTTTTTAAACAGCAGTTGTTAAACATTCCTCAAATGATTGAGTTTCTGCCTGCAGAAGTCTTTCTAATCGCTCAGCTCCATCATGTCTGGCCACCTCACACCTCACCCCACCAGCTTCTTTTAATAGATTGGGGAGGATGTACTGTTCATGCAACAGCTGTGAGATGAAGCAACAGCTGCATTTGCTTACACATCAAGAAGTGTCACAGAAAAGGCTAATGTGGTACACTCAAGTGAAAAACAGCTTTTCATAGAGCAATGGTTCCAAACTACAAGAAAGAAGATTCCACCTAAACATTAGGAAGAACTTCCTGACAGTAAGAGCTGTTCGACAGTGGAATTTGCTGCCAAGGAGTGTGGTGGAGTCTCCTTCTTTGGAGGTCTTTAAGCAGAGGCTTGACAACCATATGTCAGGAGTGCTCTGATGGTGTTTCCAGCTTGGCAGGGGGTTGGACTCGATGGCCCTTGTGGTCTCTTCCAACTCTATGATTCTATGATAGTGTGGTGGCTCTCTTTCTTGATGTGGGAGTCTGCAGATGGTAAAACGCCTGCCATGACTGTGCAAATCAACTAAAAATCTGGCTGACCCAACTCCATTTATCAAGTAGCTCAACATCTACTTTTAATGGTCACCTCTTACTTAAACTAAAACTTGGACACAGCCCAGAATTGTTTTTGAAGTGTGCTACTGAATTATTATTATGGGGGGGGGGGGTGTCTCTAGAGAGTATGGAAAGCCTGGATACAAATACTATCAAATCCTCTCAAAACTGAGTACTAAAGATAATTAATGTCTTAATAGGTGGTTTTGAACCTGGGGCAGAAAGTAATCAATAAGGGACAAGGGAATTGCTCAGCTTCAGTCCTGCGGCCAAAGTACTATTGCAATTTATTCATTCAATTTATGTCCTACCACATGCTATAAAATACAAAAAAAAAAGCGCCTCAGGGTAACTCACAACAAATAAATGTGAGATTTCAAAGCAATCTTGGTGGCTCCTGTTTGGCAAACATCTGAGGAATTTTGAAGAAAGCAATAGGAATCTCATGAAAAGTCGCAAATTTCTGATAGGGAAATTTCTGCTTATCTGGGATGGACAGAGCAGGGGGGTGGTTGTCACTCCCCTGTGTAGTTGGCAGCCTTCACTACATCAATCAGCCACAAGCTGTGCAGACAGGCTTGCTGAAAACGTGCAATGGATTTACATCAAGGATCTGTATCCAATCATTGCTCCCTGACACACGTCCACTGCATATCCTCCCGTTTTTGCAATCATGCTTTCCTCCTTCAGGCATTGTTGGTGTTGGCTAGACAGGGTGGACAAACTTCAAACCTAATCTGAGATCTAAAGCACGAATCGGGCTTGACAGTTGGTTAGAGTACATCCAAAATAAATATTTCTTTTCTTTTTCCCGGGAAACCCATAGAAGTGCTTCAAGCTTAATAATAAAACTAAGGCCAGAAATTCAGGCCGGTGTAATGAATTTCACTTGGCAGTGTTCCAAAGGTGATTGCAACGAACTATGAAGTGACCTGCTCTAACAACGAATATATACCTGGCCCTGCTAAAAATTGAAATTGCATTTTTTTGAATGGCTTCCTGATGGAGTTGCTAGCAAGGCATTTTTTTTAGCAAGAAATGAATGGTTAATTAAAAACACCTAGAAAATGATACATACAATGTCATGTTTAATTTCTAAGGCATTGCTTAATTTCTAACCTCTTTTTTGGGTGGGGGGGGGAAATGGTGAACTAGCTGATTTCTATTTGCATTTTCTCATCAAGGTGTGAACAGATGACATACTCATCTTCTCTTTCTTTCTCTCCCCCGCCTCCACCTGCTTGCAGCTGGGATGACAGCAGTTCAGTTAGCAGCGGCCTCAGTGATACTTTGGATAACATCAGCACAGATGATCTGAACACAACATCATCGGTCAGCTCTTATTCCAATATTACTGCCTCTTCAAGAAAGAATGCACATACCCATGTAGGTGTTGACATTTTCTGCTCTGTCTAGCACTGGCAGCCTGATGAATCCAGGCCACTGCTTAGGGGCTTTATGGCTTATTTTTCCATTTCACTATTGCACACACACAATTTCCCCCCCTTTTCCAAATGTCCTTTTTATTTATTTTTGCAGGGTGGTTTATTTTTCTTTGTTTGCAACAACCACAATCCTCCTAAGCTTCTCCTAGCACAATTTGCAGATATAATTATGCAAATCTGATGATACAGTGACGTCATCAAACCACAATGAAACAGTTAATTGAATACAAAGACAAACAAGCGCCAACTTCTGTGCATGTATCTTCGTGTACCAAAGAGGAAGACCTATTTCCTTATCAAGGGCCTGTGGAGAGTCATAAACTCTGCTGGAGTTTAATGGCACTATCGCATTTTCTATTGCTCACAGCTTGAAATTTCTAGGAACTTCTGTACTTTATTCTGATGAGGAGGGGGTGGTTTAAAGGTAAAGTGTCATGCTATTCGAGATTATCACACCCCTTTTATAAATGCAAGCACCATACAGATCGCAGCCCAGCTATTTTAAAGAGCTATTATGCCCTATGTTGGTCTATTGGCCCCTAATGAGAGCCACATTTCAGTCAAGCCAATTATTGCAGCACTGACAACTTTGGTAAGCATATTGCAAACTTTTGACACATTTGAATCTGCTTCTTGTTTTCTGTTTTCGGCGCATGAGCCCAAGGCTCTTAAAAATAAACATGAAATCAAGCTAAAGAGGCCCTGTTCATTGTTCCTGTTTTAAAGCCAATGGAAAGAAGTCACCTTATAGGTTTGAGCTTATAACTTTATTCTAACAAGACTCCTGCCCCAGGCCTCAGGCAAGCTCTACATGGGCCTGGTTATAAGCAGCATTTGGTAATGGCCACAATTGGTACCAACTGTTGCAAATTATTATCAGCTGGCTATTGTAAGTGAATGCGGTGCGAAGGACATCCTCTGTAGATGCTCCAGTTTCCCATAGGCACAGCATCCATATGCAGAAGATTCCCATAGACTCAGCAGAAGCCTGCCACCTTCTCACCCCACCATATGTGCATATAGGCGCATGGGGAGATGGTACAAGAGGCTATTAGGGGGAAATGGGAAGGCTGGACAGACCCCCCTGTTTGCACCACCAACCTCTACGGCACGTGAGTGAATTTAACTGAGTAGGAGATCTGATCCTCCATTCCAACTAACAGCTGGTTGTGCAACCTGCCCATGCGCACCTGTAGGTAGAGGAAGGTGGCGCTTAAGGATATCCTCTCCATGCAAGGACTATGCCTGCACGGTCTGCATTGTGCCCTCTGGGTTGTAAATACTGAAGGCAACAGCTTTGAATCAGAAATTCAGAAGCATTCAGGGGTGGAAGGCTGCAGCAGTACACCCAGATACATTTACTTAGTGGTATTAACATTAATTGGCTTATGCTAATAAGATTCCAGGTTAACTCGTTATGTAATTCTAAGTCCATTGGACCAGTTTCATCATGCCAAGATTTGGGTGTTGGAGTCTGGAAAAATCTGGAGCAAGAGATTATTCATTTTTAATGTTCTCTTGTTTTCCATTTTATGGGGGCCATTGTCTTAGGGTCTCTTAGGCAATGTTGATGTTAATCCAGGCTTCCTCAACCTCAGTCCTCCAGATGTTTTGAGACTACAATTCCCATCATCCCTGACCACTGGTCCTGCTAGCGAGGGATCATGGGAGTTGTAGGCCAAAAACATCTGGAGGGCCGAGGTTGAGGAAGCCTGTTCTAATCAAGGGGATTCAGGCAGACATGGAAGCTTCAGAGAAACACTGCTTCTTTTGGATAGGGTTTTTTTTAAAAAAAAAATTAAATAAAAATTAATTGACATTTACAAGCCAGTGTTGCTTCAAGCTAATAACATTTGAGACATCTCCCTGAAATGACACCATTAGTGCCAGCAGTATAAGTAGTGTTGTTGTTCATAAAATTAGTGGGGGAAAGCTTCTCAGAGAGACTATTAAGCATTTGGAGCTAGGGAAGAAAGATGTTAAAGTGAATCTTTGTTTCCTCCTCCTAATCCCTGCACTCTCATGCCGTAATGAAAGAAAATAAAAGCCAGACAATTACTGAGTAATTTTCATGATATCAATTCCTCATAGCTGAAGACTGATTCAGAGAAACGTTCAGTAACAGATGGCGAACCGTGGGGCAGCAGCGAGGAACTGAAGAAACCAGAGGAAGATTTTGACAGCAACATTGACGGCAGTGGCAAATGGAAGGGCCATCCCTCTGGAGCCCTTGAAGATGCTGAGAAGGGGGGCCAGAAAACCTCTCTGTCTGTCTCTCAGACTGGCTCCTGGAGAAGAGGCATGACCGCACAAGTAGGAGCAGCGCCATCTAGGCACAAAACAGGAACAAGCACTCTCAAGACGCCTGGTAGGAATGAGCATCATCAGAAACTGAACTTGCAGTCGGTTGTGCAAATTGCTCCAAGTTATTGTTCTCATTCATAAGACCCTGAGAATGGGTTAGGGAAATTTCCACATGACGTCTTCTCTTTTTGAGTAGAAAGAGGCAGCTATTGAGTTCTCGAGAGAGTTAGAGTTGCTATTCAGATAATTGCTAAGCGTGAGATGTATGAGTTGGGCTGGTATTTCACTATGTAATAAGGAAGGTTCGGCCTTTGTGAAAGATTACTTTAAAATAGCACTATGCATGTTTGTGTTAGTAAGGAGTGACTAAAATTGATAGATGAACGAAATGAAAATCAATAGACACATTTTAGTTCGTTGGACGCCACATCTGAAACCTGCAATTATTCCTAAGTAATAGGCCCGAGGTGTTCCAACAGCTTTTAGTACAAGCTATAAGGCTACGCCAACCAAATTTAGCTAAGTGTTATTATTAACTGCAAACAGCTAATAATGGTTGCATGTGTCGGGATAGACAATAACAATGAATTTTAATGTGAGTGGTGATGAATATATTATAATTCGGTATGCTTGTTTCACAATGCTTGGAATTACAAGCATACAATATTTTACAAGTCATAGGAAGGATTCCAACTTACCAATGCAATACAATTAAAGAAAGCAGATCGGCTCTTACTTCACATTAATAGGTTCTGGGCCAAAACTAACGAAGCCAATTTCAACAAAAATAAATATAGCATTATGTACTTAGGAAGCAAAAATCAGGTACAGAAATACAGAATAGGTGACACCTGATTTAACAGCAGTGCAAGTGAAAAGCATCAAGGGTTTTTAGCAGAATACTTGTAATTCTAAATTGCATCATCTGAATTATAAGTCCGGATTACAAGTAGTAATAGTGCCATTCTGTTTTTCCTTATATGGCGTTTCCGTGTGCTCTGGTTTCCGCCATGGTGTTCCGTTGTGCCAGAAGTGGTTTAGTCATGCTGACCACATGACCCAGAAAGCTGTCTGTGGGCAAACACAGTCTCCCTCAGCCTGAAAGTGAGATGAGCGCTGCAACCCCATAGTTGCCTTTGTAACTGGACTTAACCGTCCAGGGGTCCTTTACCTTTACCTTACAATATTAATAGCAAATGATTTCTGGCTCAAAGCAAGTGTATATTATTTGAGGGGAAAGGTGGTATAGGCATCTGATTGTCCACTGTAAGTAGTTCAGAACTCCACCTAAATTCTACATATTTGCATGTATTACTGTAAATATACTACTGCTGTAAATATGAATTACTACAAAACCTCTGCTTTCTGTTAGGAAAAACAGATGATGCAAAGGCTTCAGAAAAAGGAAAAACTCCCCTCAAAGGAGCTTCTATCCAGCGCTCACCTTCAGATGCAGGGAAAAGCAGTGGCGATGAGGGGAAAAAGCCACCCTCGGGCATTGGCAGATCAACAGCTACTGGTTCCTTTGGTTTCAAGAAAGCTGGGGTTGGCTCTTCAACCATAATCTCTGCAAGCGGTGCAACCATAACAAGTGGATCGGCAACCTTGGGGAAGATGCCCAAATCTGCAGCTATCGGTGGGAAGTCCAATGCAGGGAGGAAAACCAGCCTAGATGGCTCACAGAATCAAGACGACGGTGTGCTGCACGTGAGCTCAAAGACTACCCTGCAATACCGAAGTTTGCCGCGTCCTTCGAAGTCAAGCACAAGTGGGATTCCTGGCAGAGGCGGACACAGGTCAAGCACCAGCAGCATCGACTCCAATGTGAGCAGCAAGTCTGCAGGGGCCGCCGCTACCAACAAACTGAGAGAACCTACGAAGATTGGCTCAGGGCGCTCCAGCCCTGTTACCATCAACCAGACGGACAAAGAGAAGGAAAAAGTGGCCGTTTCTGATTCTGAGAGTGTGTCACTGTCCAGCTCTCCAAAATCAAGTCCAACCTCAGCCAGTGCCTGTGGAACACCAGGCCTCAGGCAGCCAGGTTCAAAATATCCAGACATTGCCTCGCCCACATTTAGAAGGTAAGGGGTTTTCTGTGAAATGGCAATGTTATGCTCAGCCCACTCCCCAGAGAGTTGAGAAGTTCCAGAGGAACAGCATGCCACATAGGCCTGGTTTCTTTTGGAATGAGATCACTAAAGACTTGGGGGCATTTGTAATATTTTAGTGTATTTACAGGCTGAACATAGGTTCATTCTCTCCAAACCTACAATCTGCCACCTGTGTAGCAGGAGGTCTGGACTCAGCTTGTTTTTGTGTGAGGGAAAGTGCCATAGCTCAGTGGTAGAACATTTGCTTTCCATTCAGAAGCTCTCAGGTTCAATCTCCAACACGCCAGGTAGTGTTGGGAGAGGACCCTGCCAGAAATCCTGGAGTGCTGCCATTCAGTGTAAACAATATTGAGCTAGATGGTCAGAACCAGTATAAGGCTACTTTCTGTCCTCCCCACATTGATACCTAGTTCCATCGCTTATAATCAGACGAGACCCCTTTTTTCATCTGTAAGTATGAACTGAACAAGTTTTCTTTTTTAAGCAACTGATATTAATATTGGCCTCATATTCCACTATTTATTCTGTTTCCTTCCCGAGAATTCTACAGAGACTTATATTCTGCTTCCCGCAATCGCCTCCGGCTCTCGGAAGTGATGTCTTATATTTAGATAAGTGAACACGTATCCGTTCTGATTCTGCAATAGAAATGCGAAGATCTATTTCTCACATAAAGTAACCCTAGGAAGGTTCTGGAGTACAAGTGCAGTGCCTTTCAAGTAGGCATCTGAGAGAACCACATGGCTGTGAAGTGAAAAGCAGCCGATGAGAACCACCTCCCACCCCCATTGGCATTCCAACCCATGAACTTTGATCGCTAAATCATTTGAAAATCAATAAAGCTGTATGCTGTGCGCGTGCCTCTCTCTAAAACTCCATACAGCAGCATGCTGTTTGTGTCCTCTTTAGAGACTCTGAAGAGTGTCCATCAGGGAGGAAATAATTGGGGCAGGGCCTAAATCCAGTCATTAACAGCAGATTGATGCTATTCCAGGTGGCTAACTCAGGGTGCAACAGCATAGCTGGGGTTGGGAAGTTTTGCCTGTAGCAACTGTTTGCAAATGCAGTTTTCCCATCCAGCCACGAATAGCACCCACATACATGGGGCTGGAAGTGGGACCTGGAGGAACTGAAACAATGTGATTGTTATAGGTAGTGGCCGAGAAGGGCATATTGGAGACAGCTTGGTATTCCCTTAACAAACTGAAAGGCTTCCTGGTGAGGGATTATTAAGGAATAAATGTCACTCTATCTGACTGTAATTTTTCTGATTGTATTTTCTGATTGTAATTTTTCCTGGATAGCTAATGGATTCAGATGAGGAAACTGAATTTCATTAACTATATATTTTGCAAATTGTTTTAAAAATGTTCTGGGTTGTAGTCAGCTAACTTTTACTCAGAATAGACACAATTTAATGAATGGGCCTACTAGGCCATCGATTTCAATGGGTCTATACTGAGTAAAGCTGGTTTGAATACAACCCGTTGGTTTTGGATCTTCTAATATTATAACAGGATTTTCAGTAGGAACTCAGATGGGAGGGGGTGCAAAATAAAATCCATCATTCTATTTTACACTGCTGGTGGCATCTGAACACCAGCATTTACTGATCTTAGCAACTTTGCAATATACATCAAACCATAAATCTTTCTTAGGAATCCAAGCCTATTTCTTTGCTGAAACAAAGTCAATGCTGCCCTCTTGTGGCTAATTGCCAGCACAATGCTTTTGCATACGAGTTATCAAATGTGCTATTTTGGTTGCTATGGTTTTTATCATAAACGTTATGCCAGTTGCTTCTTGTTTCCTTTTAGTACACTGCACTGTAAATCTAGAAAACCCCTTGCATAAGGTGATGTAGAATATTTCAGACCCCGCAGAAAGAGAAATTCTCATAGCCTTAACTGTATATCCAAAACTTAAAATAGTATTTCTCCACACCCGCACACAATTGCAAAATCTTTTCACACATACGTGGATAGGGAACAGACCTCAAATTAGCATCTTGCATGTCATATAAGTATAATTACTTCTTTAAAAATAAAAAAAGATTTTGAAATGGGGGGGGGTTTCCAACTATTTACAAGGCTGTCCAGACCATGCTGTGCTAATTTAAAAACAAATGTCTTAACTACTGAAGATTTTGTGCTAACCACTGGATTTGGGTGAAAGTTTAATCTTTTTACGCAATCTCATCACACAGGGCTGTTGTGCTTTTCATCGCCCTGGGAAGGTCTGTTTCCTCTCAAAAGACAAATCTTGGAATTAATGCTTTCGAAACAGTAAAATAAAGTATGTCCAAGGGCTTAAGCAGATTTGATTGTGAGAAGCAATGGAGGGGGGGGGAGAGAAGGGCCTTCTATTAGCTGTTTTCATTATTCCTGTGCTTTGGCTTTCAGAGCGTTATTACGGGAAACTTTGGCTTTTCCAAATAACACTTTTGTTTGTTTCGTTTGTTTCTTTCCTGTAGGTTGTTTGGTGCCAAAGCAAGTGGCAAAACTGCCCCTGCACCAAATACAGAAGGTGCCAAATCCACATCTGCAATGCCCAGCCCTAGTACCACGTTAGCTCGGCAAGGCAGCCTGGAATCTCCATCCTCAGGTACAGGTAGCATGGGCAGTGCAGGTGAGCAGAGTGGCGGCAGTAGCCCTCTCTTCAGCAAACCCTCGGACTTGAATACAGATGTTGTAAGTTTAAGTCACTCCTTGGCTTCTAGCCCGGCGTCAGCCCACTCTTTCACGTCAGGCGGTCTCGTGTGGGCTGCAAACCTGAGTAGTTCCTCTGCTGGCAGTAAGGACACACCAAGTTACCAGTCGATGACTAGCCTCCACACAAGCTCTGAATCTATTGACCTCCCTCTCAGCCACCATGGCTCCCTATCTGGACTGACCACAAGCACTCAAGAGGTTCAGAGCCTGCTCATGAGAACTGGAAGTGTGAGATCTACCCTTTCAGAAAGGTGAGTTTACCATGGAGAGAAGTATTTCGATAAGGGTCATAACAAATGGAAGCAGCCAGAAGCATGGCTTTCAAAATATATCCTCAAATCAAAACCAACAATGTTAAGAGGGTAGGGGAGGAAGGAAAGGAGGGGAAAGTAAAATAACTGGTAATGCTTTTTGACGGTGTCCCTTGTAGAAAGCTCTATGGTGCTTCCATTGTCTTTATGCTCAGTAGAACAGATGATTCCATTGGGGGCTTTCATCAGAGGCGGTTTTAGGGTACTTCAACCGGTGCAGCTACACAGAGTACCATTCTGCAGGCAGCACCACATCAATGCTGCAGAACAGAGTGGAGCGAATTTTAGTGTTGCACAGGGTGCTGCTGAAATTTGAGAGCCCAAAGCCCACCACTGCTTCATACCAGGGACATTTTTTGTTATATTTATTCTGGAGTAATTTAGTTTACACCTGGGAAATTACCATCAATTCCTGTGTGTATGTTAGGTTACAAATACTTGCAGCTCCAAACAAACAAACAAACAAAAAAAACCTTCAATATTTATTTGACCCGGAGACTGAAAGGAGGGAAAGTGTGCATTGGGCATACACAATAAACTAGAGCCAACAACAAAAAAACCTTCTTCCACACTCTGGAAAACATTCCAATCAAGATTATGCAGGTAGATGGTATATCTAGGAAGAGTAACGTGAAAATCAAACCACGGATTTATAAATTAAATAGTTACACTATTTCTCTAAAATTTATTCAGTTTATAATTTGAAAAAAAAACTTAGTCTGAAGTTACAAAGTGATGCATGAAATGTTCTAAAACATTTAAACATTTTAAAAGGTTAATAGTTTCCCTAGCATCAAAACTTAAACTGGCCGTTAAGCACGATTTTGAGTGAATCTGAGTATAACACAGCCAGTGTACCCTTGCAGAGAGAAAATGCTATCACATTAAAAAATTATAGGTAAATGTTCACAGGTAGCCATTGTGATGCACTATAAAAAAATAGCACTCCATAGGCATTATCTTCTTGTGTTTCTTTCAAGATAATTAGGCACATCAGTATTTTTATCCACATTCTCTGGATCAGGGTCACGATCATGGGCCAACTTTGATAGGGGCAGAAAATCTGTCAATCACATGGCATCTTTATGCTATCACTTGATTGGCATACAGGTTGTGCCACCCACCTGTCAAAATCCCTTTTGCAAGTATCACAAAAGAAAAGAGCATGTTGTCCCAGCCCTAATTGTGTTCATCTTAACTAGTTCTCATAATGTTAAATCAAGGTTTAGCATTATGCCCAGACATAAACCATGAGCACATGACAAGAGTGTGATTCAAACCAGCACCTTTCCTATTCTCTTATATACTATGCTATATGAGCTCTGTTGCAGATTTGAACACTGCATTAAATCTCAAGGATTCTCCATATTTGTTCTTTAGCAAATATAACTACAGGGAGACATTATAAAATAATTTTTGAAATAGCTATTGAGTTTATTTCTGCCTCGAGGGTATTTAGATAAAATAATAATTTAGTGTTGGCTTTGCATTTTTCCAAGTATTCTTTGAGAGAGCATTGAAATTGAATGAGTACTCTACTGAATGGAGCAGTGTTTGTAGACTCCTAATATATGTGTATTTACAAATGTTAAGCAGTTAAAGAGGCAAAACACATAGCATAAACTGACTGATTCTATAGCAGTACAGGTTCTCAGCAAAAGCCAATTAGCTCTCTAAACATAGCCCAGTCCTATATAACATCCCTCTCATAGCATTTTCCAAGTGAGAGCAGGCAAAAAACACTGCATTCCTCACTTACATTGGTGTCCATTCAAGGCACAGCAAATGGTTGACAAACTAGGCTGAAGGGGGCTCCAACTTGCAGAAAAGCATCCATTTAGCTCTTCTCTTCTGTCCTGCCACTTTTCAGGATTTCTCTGAGCTGTAACTGATACAGTGCAGTACAATGTAATCAGTACAGTTAAGTATGGTACCTTGAAACAGGTAGCCCATATCTTTTGTGTAAGCCAGACACTTTTCTATACCCTCTTTCTCTTCAGCAGGGAGATGATGATGATTTGTTAAAAATGTGGCTTTGGATTTGCATATGCAGTGTGGCCATAATGTACATATTCATTGTATTCCCTAAACCATATTGACGATTGAATTAAGGGATGAATTCTGGCTTTTTACTTGATATTTGAACTAAACATAGGTCCTTATCTACCATTGAGTTACTACCTCGTTGTGAATTTGCACAGTTCACAAATGCAGGTACAAGGTTAGGTCAATCTTAGATTTGCTACATTATCTGCAAAAGATTAAAAAGGTGCTTAATGAGGCCCCAAGGAAGGTTAAGCACACCTAAATTCCCACAATGACAACATCAATCCAGAGAAAGCTAAGACTACTCCTTAGCTTTCTCTGGATTGATGCTGTCATTGTTTTTCTGCGGGAGCAGTTACATAAGACCGATTATACGCTTCCATAAATAATTTAACTGTAAGAGATAAAAAATATTCTACCCAGCTCCCTTTCCTTCTAGCTTAACTTGGATGCATTTGGGGTGGGGGGATTTTCCCCAATCTGTCAAAACAGATAAAATAATGGTTGGTCATCTGGATTGTAAAAGACTGTATTAAAATAGGTCTGCATGATTTGTGACCCAAGCTTGCTTGGAGCTATAAAAATAGTGAGATTGTCAAGCATTCAGCATGTGTACTTGGGGAAATCACAATGTGTGCAGGCTTGCATTGCAACAGAGAAACCCTAAAATGTTACTTTGGCAGTATACTGGCCACAGAGAATGCAATTGTCTCTATATATATTCCTTTTCACAGAGGAAGCCATCCATTTGGAGCAGATCCCTTCTTACTTGTGCTGAATTTAATGATATTAGCAACCCTCCCCCCACTTTTTCCAGAAGGTTTTACTCTCATGAGTTGGCCTTAGGTGGAACTAAACCATTTTTAAAAAATGAAATGGAAGGGAATTCAAACTGGAGCACATAAGCAGATGAAAATGCTAAAACCACGTAAACGTTTTTCATTTGAGTGATATATAAATTTTGTTTAGATAAATAAGGAGACACTCTGCCCCACCAATGAACATCCAGTCAATACAATGCCAGCAGGATGATCTAAGCCCCGACAAAACAATCAGGCTCCAGTGTAACAGTCACAGTCTAATTGCTACTTAATATTTGTTTACAACCTTCCCTCCATATGCAAACATAGCCATATGCACTTAAACCGGCATTCTGCCACATATTGGGGAACAGAGCCAAAGGGCACGGTCATGTTCTCCCCTCCACACATTAGGTCTATGCATGGAAGGGAAAGCATAGACAAAGTTTGCATCACTAGTAGCATCAGATATAGCAAAGCAGGTTAATATGTACTGATACTACTTTGTAATTACATAAAACTACATAAAATAAAATTTGCACACATACTGTGATATCCTCTTTAAAATTTCCAACAAATTTCATATCTACGTAAATCATTTTAAAGCCAAAACTGCAAAATAACACAATTTTCTAAAACTGATACATGTGTTTTTAGTAGGAAAATAATCAGTATTAGACCCTATTAAGTATTGTTTGAAGTAGGTGGTTTAATTTTTTTCTGTTCATATTCATGTTAGAAACCAACATGACTTATTTTATTAATATATACGTCATTCAGTAGTCCACAGCATCTTTCAGGTTTAGGGTATATAGCAACATTTTTTCTGTTTTTAGCCTGCAACAACCCTGCTTCTCTTGCCATGTCCACAGATGGAGAAACAAAGCCATGGTAATCAAGTGGATTTGATTTCTCATTTGGAGATTGTGGTCACACCTGTCTGGCATTCAGTTTGGGGGCAAGGGAAATGGATGTGCTCAATAAGTAAATTCTAGCATATATAAAGTAGCCAGGGCTTCTGTGCTTCATTATGTATTCTACTGAAAGAAGTGGAAAGCTCCAGTATTTGGATGCACATACTAATGCACATCTGATGAGCAGTGTGAGGCTCCTAAAACAAAAAAAATTTTAAGACAATGCATGGACTTTCTATGGGCACCTGATGCAATTGAACAAATAAATGGAAAATATGACAGGTTGTTCACCTCTCTAGTTGTGGCCATTCAGGGGACCCAGGAGTCTTGGACCAACATCCATATCTCATCCTCCAAACTAAACTAAGTCCTCTATATAAGTGGGTTTCTAAATTGTAGTATGGGTTAGGCAAAATAAATAAATCATGGTTCTGTCAGTTTGATGCAGCACATCATTATAATATCCTGATACGTGCTTGTTTTTTATTTGGATATTATGTAAATTGGAGTTTGGTAAGTAGTTTATTCTATGGAATGTGTAAGAAAACCTGAAATCTTAACATCATATTTGAAAAATCAGTGACTGTTTTTTGTTTTGTTTTGAATAATACATGGATTTAAATGGTTCTGCTATTGCTGGTATTTTTCATGTATTATTCAACTTTTTTCCAACTCCTGAGTTTTTGTTTATTTTAATGGCTGTTTAAAATACAAGGAAGAGTCATGGTCACACTGAAACACCCCCCCAACCAATCAACATGTACATACTAGTCTGAACATCTTTGTGATCCATATGTCTTGTTTTCTAGTCTATAGATCACCGGATTCATCGCTATGTGCATAGGCTGATGTTCATGTAACCAGTATGAGCCTATGGCTGCTTTTGCAATATCCCCTGTGTGCAAATCCAAAGAACGTCTGTACAAGGCCCTTCAAATATAATGATTATAGATCTGTCTTGGCAAATAAGTGACTCATCCATCACCATTCTTGTAATTACAGTCGATCAACAGCTACATACGAAACAACAATGTCAGAAACCAAAGCAAAAGTGGTTTTCTTTGAGACACAGATTGTTTTCTACCAATCATTATTAGTTGATATATTTTAAAAGGTTTTAAGATATACTTGCAATAAAAGATTCCCCTTTTGGTTTGGGTGAGGTTTGGAGAACCCCCTGAACAGCAAACAGTGGGAGGAGAAGGGGATCATTCAAGCTGGCACCCATAGATATTAATGATTGGTTGGGATCTCAGTCAAGCCCTAAAAAATTGTGCTGACAGTCACACCAAAACATTGCTAGTAGTTCTTCAAGCAACTTTTCACACCTTTTGAAGTCTCGTGTTTCAACCCCAAAATTTTGAATGGGGAAATTTGATACAGCAGTAAAAAAATGTCCTTAAATAACATTTCCCTCCCCTCCTTATTGCATATCCACATATAGTGTTCTGCACTATCACAATACAGAGAGAGATAAGAAAGAGTTAAGGAAATTTATCCTCATGCTACAGAGTGGGTTCCCTTTCCTCAGCTGATGGGTCAAGCCAGATGCATGGCCAGAGAATACCTTGGGCAGGCTCTGTCTCCTGTGTTTGGATTGAGATGGATTTCCTTATCTTTTAGTTCTATTGAAATCATTTGGGGCTTACAAATCATAGGTAACTTGCCCCATTGATTTCAATGGGACTGAAATGCTACAAATTTTGTCTGGAAATTCAGTTTAGATACTTTGTTCAACAGTGATTCCCTTTTGATACAGTGTCATAATAGAGTCCCAGCCTTTTCTGCATATATCCATGTTTTTAATAATAATAATAATAATAATGATGATGATGATGATGTTGTACTTGAACCAGGCGCAATATGTTCCCCAGTTGTTCTTGTGAAATGAGTTTTGCACTTAACCTTTGAAAACCTGCCCAGAATGACTGGGGTAACCCAGTTGGGTGGGCTGAATATAAGTTGATAATAATAATAATAATAATAATAATAATAATAATAATAATAATAATAATAATAAATTCCCTGGTGATGCTAGACTTCACTTTATGGAAGACAACCAAACTGAAACCCAATAAATATCCTGACCTTGTTGCCCACATGATCCTTCCTAGGACTCTTATGCTCAAATTCCATAATAACTAAGGCTGGAATGGGAATAAGATAAGCTAATTCTCAAATCAATATGTATTTTCTTTACAAAAGTATGGCATTTTTTTTCCCTTTTGAGAAAAAAAAATAGCAATATATTACTTGCACTGATGATTTTGAGTGTTGCATAAAAGGTACCTTTCAAAGAATATATTTAAATAACTCCAAATGCCTTTTTTTGTGATACAACACTTTAGAATTTATAATTTTGAAGTGCTCTTTTTACTGTATGTCCTTAGGGGTTTTCTTTGTTTTAACAGCATGCAACTTGACAGAAATACACTACCCAAAAAGGGATTAAGGTATACGATGTTTTATTCAGCATGGCTGCTGTTTCTCTGTTGTTCCGTAACTTTTTTCTATAATATTTCATCCTTTTCTTGTCACTGTGTATCCTTTTCTCCTGTTAAACAACTAATATAAAATCAATTTACAATAAGATAAATTGTTTTAACGTTCTTTCACTTTCACTCTGGCAGTATGTGAAATGTTGAAATAGCATGCAGGTAGTGCCCTCAACAAGTGTGAAATAACATTTTTTTAAACCTCTCTTCTACCTCTGTTTAGAAATTATTCCCTCAAAATAAACCAGATGTTTAAGTGGAACCTTCAAATTTGGGACTCCCAAATTAGCTCAAACATAAGTTCAGCAACTCTGTTGTTTTCCCCCCTGCCTCCTTGACTTGTTCCTTGCCCTCTGTCCAATAGGAATTAATTCCTCTAAAACTTTCCCACTTATTCAGATCGGAGTAATCATATTTTCCCCCAGAAATAAACATGTAATCAATGAACTGCAGCAAGCTTTCTTTGCTTCCAGCTTTAATCACACACTCAGAGGGCTAGGACCATTGGTTAAGCGTCTGGCGTTGTCACCGCTGGTATTTTCTACGCAGGAGCAATATATGACTTCTCCTGTTGCACTTGAGTTGTAGCACATTGGGGTGCCAACCCCCAATTTGTGTCCACCAGGGGCTTTGTAAAGGAAAAATCTAAAGAACCTGTCTGCTCATCAGAAAGAATGCACTGGGTAGTAATCTTGACTACACTGCAGATGGCAGAGCATTTTAATGTGTCTCCTGGAATCAAATGTAGATGGTGTTTATTTAGTCAGCAGTTCTCTTCCTTGCACACCATTCTGTAGAATCTGAGACATTACCATAAGAGCCAGGGAGGGAAAATAAATCCGAACTACCATCTCCCACATGGAGGCTTTTTGAAGGCCTGAAATACAGTGGCATGCAATCCTGAAGTGAATGTGGAAACCCCACCCCTTGTGCCCGTTTCAGGCATTGTTCTAAGAGCTTCGCCAAAGTTTTGCTGCCTAGCTATGCAGTCCTGTTTGTACAAATGTAGGACTCTCATTGTGGCAACAGCAGAAAGCTCCCAGTGCGCTCAAGGAGGAGGAACTGCAACAGCCAACAATGATAGGCTTGTCCGGATGGGGGTGGGGGTGATGTTTTTGATCCCACCACAGTTGTTTAAAATGGTACTGGAACTACGTACAGTAATATATAGGTTTGCAAGAAATCTGGCTGAACGAAGCCTGCTTGTACAATGACAAAGAAAGTGCACACTCTTGAGTTGAAATCCGAACTATCTGAAATGCCTGCACAGGCTAACTTGCCATGTTAATCCATTCAAGAATTTGCTTTTCTCAGTCCCTGCCACAAAGTTTGGCCAGTGGGCTGCAGTATGTGTGCTGCTGGTGCAGTTACATTTTTGTATTTGGCAGCAGCACCCAAAAGTCTGTGAGAGGTTGGGTTTCCAAAGTTTGTTCTTTCTGCAAACGCATTTCTTTAAAAGTGAGTATTTCCCCCACCCCAATCCCTTAAATCTTATCAATTTGGGGGTAGGGCATAGCATCAAGGATCGACCCTTCTGAGAGACAAACACTGTATTTTGTCCCTTCAGATGTCACTAACAAAAATGCATTTCTTTCACAGCTGCTCTTCCGTTTCCTTCTGCTTTCAGCCTACCTGTATACTATGCTCCTGTAGCTCATATAATGTAGGAACTGGACACCCGTCTCTCCTCCCTATCAAGCTCTCATTTTTCCAACCTTGTTGATATGCTTGAAATTAAGTTTTTGCTTTATCTTTTTTATGTGTTAGAGTTGTTGTTGTTCTTTTTTTAAAAAAAATTAAAATAAGGCTTAGCTGTTTCTTTTGTACGTCTTCCCATCAATCACATGCCGATATGTATTGCTGATTGATTGTTTGTCTGTCTGTTTCTTGGGTAACATGACCCCAAGTCTCCTGTTCAGCATTGACTAAACCAACTGTATGATTATTGCTTGATTCCAAGCCACAAATCTCTTGCTAAGTGCAGCTCATGTGGAAGTTTTCAGTGTATCAGTGGTGATGTCTTTCAGGTATACGCCATCCTCTCGGCAGGCCAGTCAGGAGGAAGGAAAAGAGTGGCTGCGTTCTCATTCAACTGGAGGGCTGCAAGACACTGGAAGTCAGTCTCCTTTGGTATCTCCTACAGCTATGTCTTCATCTGCAACTGGGAAATACTTTTCCAACTTAGGTAAGAAAAAGAAACTACTTGTGGTGCTCCATTGCTGAGCTTCCTTTATACATCTTAAGCTCTCCCTCACTCTTTTAGAATGCATAACTTCAGCTATCTAAAATTAAGCATGCATTTTTTCCTGCTCTTACCATATCTGAACATATTCCTTGCCTCCCAGTCCATTCTGGGGATCAGTTCCAAGTACTGGTTAACATCCTGCACAGCTTGGAACCTCAGCATCTAAAGTAGGGGTGGAGAATTAATTTATTTTTTGAGCCCATTGAGCAGATCCTTATCTGTACCAACCCCCCAATGGGCCAACTTTGACTGTTGGGCTAAAAAAAACACCTGTCAAAGAAAATAATTAAAAGTGCATTCTTCTCCTGTATTTTGATGAGCGTTTTTAAGTTCCAAATCTCATTTACTCAAAAGTAAGTTCCATTTATTTCAGTATAATTGTGTGTCAATGCTTAGACTGCAAGTGTAGACAAGGTTAAACTTAGACATAGTAACAGTTTTTCCCTTTGGTAGAAACAAATCTCTGTGTTTCTGTGGTTTAGTTTTCCTCCAGTGTGGTGACCCAGTACAATGGCTTATTGAAAAAGCTTTCTTCCACCCCTCTAGCATTTCTTTTCTCTGTGGGCCATTTTCCCAGTGTGTTAAAAGACTCTCAGAAAAATACTGCTCCAGACATTTTTATTTTAGACACAGCCAGCAATGCTGGAAACATCTTGCTGTACGCCATTAGTTCAAAATATTTGACCCTAATGTCTGAAGGGGCAGATAAATGCTGTTTTCCTTGGCCCTAGTTCCACACCAGCTAGATGGGTCAAAAATGTTCCCTTTAAGCTTGTTGAAAAACAGGTTTCCAAACCGCGAGAGCAGCATTTGAACCAAGAGGGGGGTCTGTTACTTCTCTTTTCGATAAAGCCCACACATGTGAAAGTTCCCATTTAATATCAGGATTGGTGTGTTTGTGTGTGTTTTAGCAGGAGGAAAAAGTTGTTTGAGCAGATACTGGTAATCTTGGCAAAAATATCTCCATACTACAGACTTAGGAAATACCATATTATAATTGTAAATAAATTTGGAATTATTGAAAGCAAAAGCCTTTTTCTATGGGATCTGTTTTAACTCGGTAGGGAGGAGCTTCAGACAAAAATAAGCCAAACTTGCTTATGAGAAACCACTGTAAAAGTGTTCCTAGTTCATCAAAAAATTAAAAGCACAAATGTTATTTGACAGAGCTTTCTTCCCCCCTGTAGTGCAGTAATATATAATCAAAACTTATGGTATTGTTATTATTATTATTATTTCAGTGAGTCCAACAAACTTATCCCAATTCAAACTCCCTGGTCCCAGTATGATGCGGTCTAACAGCATACCTGCACAAGATTCTTCTTTCGATCTTTATGATGATTCCCAGTTGTGTGGCAGTGCCACATCCTTGGAAGATAGACCACGTGCAATCAGTCATTCTGGGTCATTCAGAGACAGCATGGAAGAAGGTAAGGCTATGTGTGGTATATATAACAGAGGCTGCCTTTTGATGTAGCATGAAACTATGCTTTGTGCCATAGAGTTAACTAGAGTTAAGAAGCCACACCATAGTTTCAGCTTCAGGTGTACAACAGGTTTATTTTACAGATTGATTTCACTGTTCAAAGATAAATGGAAATAAATGCATCCAGCTATACCTATTCTATTTTTGTAATCAAGCCAACACTTGCCAAATTGCATCCTTTTGGGTCTCTTCATGGCCCTCTGCTGGTTTCTTCGTCTTGCAGCCCCCAGCTGAGCAAACCAACACTGTTCAGTGTTTCACCCCATTTTCTCTTTTGCAACTCTTTAACCCTCTTCAATTCTGACTTCACAACTTTAATCCAAAACTAAATAACAGTACCATGTTTTCTAGCTTGACTTCTATACATTCTTCCCTTCCAAACCTTTTATCTAATCAGGAGAAAGAGTCTTGAGTTTCCTTTTCCCTTAATTGTCAATTTCCTAGAATAAATATTTTATCCGTCAGTGCAAAGCTTACTGGGCAAAACATCTCTTAAACTTTTGACTCTCCTGTGAACAAAGCAGCCCCTTGTACTTTAAATCTTCCTGTGAACTTCTCGTCATCCTATGCACAAAAATGTTTAAAGGCAAAAGCAGCAATTTTACAAACAGGCTGAAAGACTTATTACTTCACACAGGCATAACAGCAAACCACAGTAAGCATAAATTATAATTTGCAAATCAGCTTCAAACTGTGGTTTCACATCCTGGTTTGTTAGCTATAAATAATAATAATAATAATAATAATAATAATAATAATAATAATAATAATAATAATTTATTTATACCCCGCCCATCTGGCTGGACTTCCCCAGCCACTCTGGGTGGCTTCCAAAAAAATATTAAAATACTTTAATACATCAAACATTAAAAGCTTCCCTCATAGATTGTGAGCAGGCTCGCTTTGAGCAGTCCATTTTGGGACATTGCATATAAATATAGGGGAAAGTGTTTGACTGCAAAGATCTGAATTCAAATTCCTGCTCATGTCACTTGGACCAGACATGGTTCCTCAGCTTTGAACTTTATAGGGTCAGTCAGAGGTTAAAGTAAGATAAGAGAGGGCTACAAATATGATAAAGGTGAATTGTGTTTGAATACGCATGTACATGTTTAGGTGCAGATAAGTGGTAAACCCTGCCACGAAGCCCTGTGGTACCACTACAATATGAATACACTCAGAAGCTAGTTGTCGGTGAGGCAGATGTGCTAACAACTCTTCTTTAATATTTAGGCAATTGTAGTTCTTCAATATGTAGAACTTTGTTAAAAACGAAGGCAGCTGCCATATACTATAATTAATACAACATAATATAGCATTCTTACACATATTTAGGCTTATCTCTACTCAAATGAGTATTCATGCAGACTCTTTTTGTCAAGCTCTAAAAACCTCCCATATGCTTTACCTATTCAGATCTCTGCTGGGACAATAATTCACAGCTGTTTATCTTTCTGCCAGGGATGATGATCCATGCCACCCGGGCTGCTAAGCTGTTGAAGCTCTCCCAGGCTTTTGCTTTCATCAGCCTGATTTTCACTTTCCCCACTTTTCTCAAGAGTTGCTGGCTACGTGCCTAGTTAAGCTCTCCCACACTGCCTCACTACACAAAAAGTCAGTGTTTTTCCCCCACCTCCAGTTCACAAGCACTATCTGTCTAGCTATTTTTCTGTCTAGAGCTGGCAGCAGCCCAGGCTTTGCAGATCCCTTTTTTTCTTCTTCTGGCATTTGCTGACTTTATACCATGCATTGTTCCAACAAGCTTAAGCAGGCCTTGGCTAGGCATCCTCAGCTAAGGATATCAGCATTGGAAAAGTAAGGGATATTGTGGAACAGGTGTGACTGAACTTTGGGGATGAATAGATCTCTACCGATCTGAAAAAAGGAATGATGTTTTGCATTTTTCTTGACGGAGAAATATGGCAATGTTAGCGTTGACCCAACATATCTCTATCACAGTTTTTCTGGGGAGTGCCAAGCAATGTGGTGTTATAATTCTGCCTGAGTGATAGCAGGTAGAGCATTTCAGTATGGATATCAAATTCACATCTATGCTGTTCCGTTAAAGCTTACTGGCTGGCTTTAGGGTAGATCATAAGTAGGATATGTTAGATACTAATATCTATCTAAAGTGTTAAATCATAATAAAAGTAACAGTTCTGGAGTTCCAATAATATTTATTGGAAATTCAGCTTTTAACAGTGAAAATAGGTTAGCCCCATTCAGACATTCTAAATCTTCCCCATTATCTTACACAAATAAATATTTAGAGAATTTTATGTTAGGATTAAATTATCCTAACCCCAACTCCCAAATCATAGCCCTAATCTGGATTGAGCCCTCTATTACAGTATTTGCTTTTTGAGTCATCCAATCAGTTGGTAGTTGTGTGAAGGATATGCACACACAAACACACACACAGTTACACAGACAGACCAAGATGTACTTTCATTCTAAATCACAGCTTAGAAGTCATCCTTTTCTTTGCCAAAAGGTGATGTTCAGATGACATTTTACTATCAAAGAAGGGTAGCATAATTGTTGTTTGCTACCAAAAAGGCAGTGGACTATTACAATCCAAAGGCAAGTGTTTTTCAGTGGACAAAAACCATTCTAGGTGTTATAGGGACAACCGGTGTGTGTGTGTGTGTTTCTAAATGGATAACCTCAATAATAGCTTTCTTTTTTCCCCTTTTCAGTTGTTCCTAATTGAAAAGAGATGTTCTGTTTTTGCTCGTGACGGGAAATATCTCCTGTTGCTTCATCAATATCTTTGTGATAATGCTCTTGATGTTTCTCTTTTTAGTACACGGGTCTTCGTTATCCCTAGTTTCCAGCACCTCTTCTCTCTACTCCACAGTAAGTTGACAATATATAAAAGACTGTACCTCATGATATCGTGCATACCACGGAAAGCCAGGGGGATTGCTAAGTGGTTCAGGAAACAGATGGAAATTTGACATTGGTAGGGCAGTGAAAATCTCCCACTTCTGTTTGACTTTAACATTATCTTTATACTTTTCAAAGTACAATGCACAACTGCCTCCTTGCATTAAATTTCGTCATCTGTAACATCTTTTGTGTTTTCCCTTTGAAAGTGGAATTGTACAAAATCTGCCAGTGCCAATTGTTGTTGTGTACTGCTCAGTGCTCTCATGCTTAGCCATTCCACCTTGTCCCACCACCATTTTTGAGCACATTAAAAGAGCCGATAGCACTTGGTGGATTGCTTTGGTAGGGACCTGCTGAGGTGTGAAAGATTATTCTGAAATTACAGCATTGCTTTGAGGTTGTAGTTTTGGATTCTGACTTAAGATGATTTTTATGGAACCAGACAGTAGGTGACTTTAATTATTAGACATACTTGAACTTTCAGTGGAAATTTATTATTTTTATGTTGAATTTAGGAAACAAAGTCAACTTCTGGCTAAAGAGAGAGAGAAGGAAATACTCAATTTATTTAATGTAATACAGGGTACTTAAGTTTGAAAACCTACTGGCCCAGCTAGAGTTTTGATAAGTTATTGAACATAGAGCAAGCTTATCATACATTTTGCATCACACTGTGAGGTATACTGCTGTTCAAGAAATGCATGACCTAAGCCCTCCTTTGGAAAGCAAAGCTACTTGTGTGATACTTTGGATTCAGTTTTTGTTGAAAGCATGACTGCTGCCTCCTTAAGGTACAGAGATGTTTGGAAACAATTGTTCATGAAGAATCATGGATTGAATTATATTCTCTATGTTGAGGTTGCTTTGGTTATGATAACTTGCCCATGTATGTTCTCATGCCACCAAACAGATCTTTCCAACAACCTCCTCTATCCATTAAAATACCACACTCTATTTTAAAAATTTGTAACAAAGCTTGCAGATTAAAGTCATATATGCACTTATGAACATTTGCATATTGCATATTTAATTTTAGTGCCTAACACTCATAATTTGCATATTATCTCAACTTACATTAACTGCAGCTGTTGTTGAAGAACTGAGCAATGTTCCAAATATGGACGACTTGGGGAAGGGAGATATAAAATCCAGTTTTAATTTGCATAATGCATAGAGCATATTTGGCACATTTGAGTTTATATGCTTGAGAATTCAGATTTTTAAGGGCACAGAAAAATGTTCTTGCCACCTGAACTTGCTTATGATCGAATGCTAAATGCTAACTCCTCTGAACTGGTAGATGTAAAACACAAATTGTCGTGTATGAACTTCAAGATTCATTGGATCAGTCTGTATTTTTTTTATCTGTCTATATTTTTGAAACATTTATATATGCTTGCAAATATATTTGAATTAGCAATTTAGACTATAGGCCCAGGTTCAGTCAGCCCATGACCATTGGAGGGAGCCACAGCAGGAAGATATAATAAACCCAGGACAACCTACTGGGATCAAATAGGCCACAACTTTATTGATTACAGGTGTCAGTAGGTTTTGGCATAGCCATTGGGTATGTATCCTCCATTATCCAGTCTGCCTGCTGAATGATTATTTTGCAGGGGCAATCCTGGGCTAAGATGTACATGAAATCAAGGTGCCATATTGAGGGGTGCTGTGTCCCATCATACCCCATCTGGGTATCTGGACAGAAGCACCTCTCCCTGGACCCCTTTAATAGCGTATCCCAATTCCTTAAAGTGAGGAGGGCTCCCAACCTCCTCCTCCCCACTGTGGAATTTACACACACATAAAAACTGTTCTGAAAATGTTTTTATTTTAGTGTTTTTAAAAATACAGTGGTACCTCTGGTTGCGGACGGGATCCATTCTGGAGCTCCAGCTGGAGCTCCAGTTCCGCAACTGGAGATGCCTGTTCTGCGCACACATGCAGCGTGATAGAGCACTACTGCGCATGTGTGCATGGCAAAACCAGGAAATAAACTTCCGGGTTTTCCATGTGCGTATCCCGAAGGATACGTAACAAGAGGTACCACTGTACATTGCATTTTCCATAAGGCTCACCATTGCCATCTAGTGCCACATTATGTATTGCACTTAAAACGTTTTATTTGCAGCTGTATAGCTGAGTCCTAAGAATCCAACCCAATGCCTCATCTGCCAACAAGTTGTGACAATTTCTATGTGGCATGCAAAATTCCTAGACAAGCCCAATTAGTCCAGGCAAATTCCTCCCTGGCCTCTCTGAATACAGTGACGAAATACTTTCTTAGCAAGGTTTTAAGCGTGGACTGCCTGCTTACTTCCGGGCAAACATGTTGCATAGGCAGGGAGGCTGGGAAATCCAGCAATAAATTATGTGGTGAAGCTAGGTGCAGCAGCTCGCATGGCCAGTGAAGGAAGAAGTGATGAATTCCACCAACCACACAGGAACCAGGAGACTGCCTCTGGCTCGGCCATGGCCATGCCAGGCGACAGTCGCCACTTGCTGCCCTGCTTGAATTGCACAGTCAGGTAACCATTACCTTTTAGGACAAGTAGGACAAGTGTTTATGAATCATACATTTAACCACACACCACATCAGCTGATAAGAATGATCATTCTAAGATTTCTGTTGCTCGACCCCTTATCCCTTTCTCACCATTCGGCATCACTTCTTGTTCAGCATTTGAGTATCTAGCTGTGATAATGGGAGCTGAAAACCTTTTAGTTAAGGGCAAGGGATGCTTTTGGACTATAAAATCAGTAGTGTGAATTGTAGTTGAAGGACATAATCCCTGTTCAGCGTTTCCCCTCTTTGTTCTCATAGGCTCCTAGGGATAAAACTCATATGATTGTGAAGCCCCTAATCAGGAAATGGTACTTCAGTGGGAATATCAAGCATTTGATTTCAGTGATAGGCAAGAAGACCATAAAGAACAAAATTTCATTTTTCTGTGATATTATACAGTGCTCCATGGCTTCTTTCATATCTACAGTTTGAGTTAAAAGTAGCTGTTCCATCTTTTTTAAATAGAAGTCTCCCCACTACTATGTCATGGTGCCCACAAATAAGTTTTTATATGATTTTCTGTGCCTCTGGTCATACTACCGGGATAAGAGATACAAAAAGCTGTGTTACTTTTGATGCAAAAGATGCATTGAATAGACTGTCAGTCTCTTTGCTCTCATTATATCACAGCTGTGTCTGATTAATGCAGACTTGTGTAAAATTTCTTGTTTTACCTTTGATTTTATTCCAAGTGTTATGCTTCAAAGGAAGAGGCCTTTTGAGTCTGTAAACTGGGGTCATGTGGAAATGTAGGTAGTTCCTTGGCAGTATCATGGAACTATCCACATTTCTATACCAAAATTTTAGGAGTCTTTGCTTGATGATGCTTCTAAGAACCACCTTATTCTCTATTATTTTTATTTTTGAAATTTCTATATAGTCCTTCAATAGCCCATTCAGTTCAAATCCTAGCACAGGATAATGAACAAATTTTAAAGAAATCTTTCAGGTATTAGACAGAGTCAGCAGGACTTAAAGTATCTTCTCAGAAGTAAATCCTGTTAAGTTTGATAGAACTTGCTCCCAGGTAAAGGTGTATAAGGTTGTGTCCTAAAACACTAGTAGTAACTTCATTTGCAGACAAAGTTGCATCCAAAAATCTGCTTATGATCTTGCTTTCTTCATTCTTAGCTATGTTTTTTTGCAATTATATTTGAGAACTTGTTTTTATCTGAGTCAAAATCTATTATTCTGATTTTCTTAAATAGAATTCAGCTGTATGTTTCCATAAATAAACTGCTCTTGCTTTCACTCTTTCCCATAGGCTGAAGAAAAGGCACATTCAGAGGTAAAAAGATTGGCATTTTTAATTTTATACAAAATATTTTTCTGTACAGAGTGCTTTTCAATAGCCTCAAATGCCCAGCATGAACCTATGATGACGGCAGCTCTCATGTACTTGTATGGTGTTATTTATGCCAGCACATTTTCTTATCAGAAAGGGCACAAGGCCCCCTCAGCCACCACCAGCTGCCAGAAACCTCTTACTGCTATCCTCACCTGACTTTACCAGCCATTGCCCTATTGAATTCATTCCTACTCAAATAATTGACTGTCTTTTATGATAAGGGCTATTAAACTACTAAGATATTATAGAGAGGCACTAAAGGTTAAGTGTATTACACTTGTAGTTGATGTTTTGTGGGATGTCTCTTGCTCATTCGGCAGGGCATTTGAGTCATTATTCCATCATTCTCACATATATAGATGATGCCAAAATCTTTCCTCCATTTTCTCAAAGGTTTTCTTTCCCTGTGACAGAGGATTCCATTTTTCTTACCCAATCTTCTGGCATTTTATAATTTCTTTAGAATTTTGGTGGGTGTGGGGTTTTGAACTTAACGTTGCAAGGCAACTGGGAGTTGGGGCATCTGTTTGACACCCCCCGCAGCCCCAGTAAACATGTCTCCAGCATTCTCTAGCCTTCAGGGCTGCCTGCACTTCCTGTTCTGCAAAAGCCTTGTGTGGGGTGTTCCTGCATGATGTTGTCGTCTTCTGGGACTTGACTGAACTGTGGGCCTTCAGGGAGGATAAAGAAGAGAGATGATTTACAGAATGCAAAAGGGACACTCACAAACATGCTTCAGAAATAAGAAAAGTATGACAAAATCCCCACACCCCAACCATGAGAATGCGCAGAAGCATCAAATTGCAACCCGTGCGTGCGCAGACATGCAAACACAGGTTGCAAACGCTGCGGGTTGCAAACGTGCATCCCACAGGGATCACGTTTGCAACCCGAGTGTCCACTGTACAGTTTTCTCACTAACTGATGGAGAATGGTAAAAGAAAAAGAAAAAGTCGCTAAATTTTCAGCATAGCACTGCATTGGATAGAAATTAACTCATGCTTCACATGCTTAATACTAAGCTTATGCAATTCAGTTCATATCAACATTCACACATTTTAAATAAATATATATAAAGCTTTTAAAATTAGATTTATGTGATGTGTATATGTTGTATCTTAATAGAAATTTTAAACCATAGATGAAGCCTTTGATATACAGTACTGTCCGTAGCATATACACAAATGTTGGAACAAATAGCACCAGCTATTCTTCTACTGTAATTTCGCATATTGAATAGCCTTGGTTAAAGCATAAGGTTACACTGGCATATTTTGAGAGACATTTGTGTTTGTTCCCACATCCAGCAAATTCATAAACTACGAAGGGAGCTGGTTGCATCACAGGAAAAAGTGGCCACCCTGACATCACAGCTGTCAGCTAATGTAAGTCATTTACTGCTGTCATTAATAATTTCTACAGGGTTTTAATGTATATATGCTTTTATAATCACAATAATCATGTGAGGAAGACCACTGCCATTATCCCTTTGCAAACACAGGTGAGACTGATGAAAGGCATTTATACTCCTATTCTTCAAGCCCTAGCAGTCCATAAAGTTGAAGAGCTGCTGTTTAATTAATTAATGTGACTATTAGTGCTAACTAATAATTAGTTAACACTAATAGTCACATTAATGGCTCGAGACAACTGAGGAAGCCCAGAAAACTCTGCTCAGGGAGTGGGCTATCAGCCAACTCCAATAAATTGGCCCTATCAGGGGTGAAACAGCAGCTTTTCAACTTTATGGACAGCTAGGGCGAAATGGGGATAGAACGCTGGCACCCTGTCTTCCATCTGCACTTCACAGCTACCGGGAACATCATTGAACTTACCTACGTTCTTCTTGAACTTACCTAAAAACAAGAAAAAACAAAAATTGAGTCAAGAAGTTGTAAGAACTTAGTAAAATCTGACACTGCAAGTTCACTTTATTTTAGATAGCTTATAAGTTTTTATGGCACTTTGTAAGTAGTTGTCACAAATTTGATAAATGGTGAAAAATTGTTTTTGAAAAAGAATATTAATTGTGTGAATAATTGTCACCTATGTGCTGTACGGGTTGCACAATTATCAATGGCACAGCTTGTATTTCTTCAGCAGATAAATATTCTACAGCTTTTTAAATGTGTCTGTGGGAGGGAGAATTATTGATGTTGTTGTTTATTGTAACTATTTGTGCTTTTCTCCAAAATATTGTGAGCTCACGGAGCTTCAAACTCCTCCCTTCCCCACCCACCCCAAACCAAGATTATACTGTGCAAAACAGGGGGCTAGAGGTGAAAGGCATTGCCCCCTTTCATGCATTTCCTAATAATTCAGAAAGCATTCACTGGCCATTTTATCCAGCAATCACCCTAAAATATCTGCTTTTCCGCACCTGTTCCATAAGGTAATGCTATTTTTTACCTGTGTTTCCTACTGTTAAGAGCCGAGCAATATTGTTTGCTCAGCTGAAATTCCTCACAGCATCACCACCTTGTATAATTCACTTATGTGCACTGGGCAGGGATCAAAACAACTACCTCCCACTGTTTCTGATGCAGTGTTAGCATTGTGGCTCTCAAAGTGCTTGGCGCAGATATTTAGTCAGGCGTTTCTATGACCACACTAAAAGTTAAGTATTTTTTTCTAGGATCGGGGAATCACGATGGTGGGATTTCAAATTCTTGCTTATAATAAAAAGTGTTATGAGATATTTTTATTCTTTCTATTTGAATGATATTTACATTCTACTTATTAAACACTTAATCATAAAAGTAAAAAAAGAAACATGGGCAGAGTTACAGCTACAGACATTTCTTCTGTCAGTAAGACAATGATAACTACTCATGTTTGATTCTTTTATGTACGCAGTACGTAAAGGATTGTGTGAAATGTGACTTAAAAAAAAATCCAAAAGGAGGTAGCTGCTGGGATTTTGAGCTTCTACAAAATGATTTTAGCTTTTGTTGAAGCACAGCAATTACTACTGTCAGAAAATAAAATGTCAGGTGTCAGCTGGTGACATTGGTGGGTGCTTTTGAATAATGCAACATTTTTATCGTTTTGTGTTTTGAAATGTGACTGACTAGGAGCAGAGAAGTTCAGATATGGACTACGTTTCCAACTTTTTGTAGTACTCTAGCAGCTTATCTTTTGAAATTGCTCCTTTCCCTAAAGGGAAACCACTTGTATGATTGAAGGTGTTGTAATTCTGGACATATAAGATTCATTTTGTGTAGCTAGTATCCACCATATTAAATTATTAATCCTGTTGAAGGATGAACCCAAAAAATCCATATTCTGCTCTACTTTGACAAACAATTTTTGAACAACTTGCCACGGTCAGTCAGTGTCAGAACTTCGGCTTCCATTTATGGCCAGCAAGAGTAATGCATCCTAGATTAGCAGTAACCACAGAAGTGAAAATTTAAACTTAATTTGAAAAGGTTTGAACAGTTTTACAAGACTTCCTGTGTTGCTAGTTTTCAGTGTTTCATCACTGTGAAAGAAGAAAGGCGAGTCCTTTTCTTAGCGTAGGATAGAAATAAAATGAGCAGATGATGTAGGAAGAAGTCTTCCTGCACATGCTGCTTGCTGTGGAACAGTAGAGGTAGGAGGAAAAGAGCCATTGCTTAGGAGTAGAGGGCGTGACGTGGGGAGAATGCCAGGCAGAGATCTAATCTGGCGGACCAGGTTAGGTCTGTGGGCCATTTTAGTCACACTGAAATCAATGGAACTTTAGTTACTACAAATTTGTCCCATTAAGTTACACTTTGGCCTCAATCAACGCATCATTTAGATTTGTGTGTGCAATCTTTGTCAGAATAAAAATTGAAATGTCTTTTTGCACATCTTTTTACACTTTCCTGTTTTCTGACTTAGTAACAATACCTATTGGAAGCCATAATTTAGCAAGCATGTGTTTTATCTCTTGTTTGTTAGGCAAGATTATCTTATCTGAGACTCCTGTGCTCTGTTCAGTATCTAGTTATTCATCTCAGCTGATAAAGCCCAAAGCATCTTCCCTTTTTTTTACAATTTAATCTACTCAAACTCCAGCTGCTGCTGATGTCTTGATTTCCAGTTACTTCAACTTGATGATTGAATTTCCCTTTGTTGTTTGCTTCTGAACTGCTGAAGGGGGAAATCCCAGAACTATTTTTTTTTAAAGGTGTTCTTTTAGTTCAATTTGTATCTAACCAGCAGACTTACTACCAGATTGAAATGTCATTACTATCACTTATCTTTGGGCCTACCTAGCATATTCGGTTTCTCTTTGATCAGCACATCTTGAGGCCTGGAGAGCAGGGAATGCAGAACTGGCATTGGTTGAAAGAGTTACTGGGGGTGCACAGGTGAGAAATTCACGAGACAAGGCACTTTAGGCTTGTGGTTCTTGCAAGGTGGTACTGGGTTTCTCTACAGGGTTCTCTTCCTCAGAGGAGGTCTGGGTTAAGGGAGAGGGATTGTGACAGTGCCTATGCCATGTACATGGGGTCTATGGCTGTCCTAAGTAGACAAATTAATTCAGGAGTTTCCCATAGGTATTAAATTAGGAGACTTTTATCCGTCCCTATCCTTGCCCAGGAGGCCTCACTCATGGATAGGATGGAACTGCTATTAATTTAAATTTAAATGAACACATTCCTTTTCCTTAAAATAAATCTTTAAAAATAAGGCATGAACTGTCAAAAATCTGAAGACCTCCCCCACATATACTGTTACTCAAGGAAAAATGGACCATTGTTCCATTTTTTCAAAAAATAAAATAAAATCAATAGTGCAAGACAAGAACCCAACTTAAATTTTTGAAGTATATATATTTTTTTCTCTGTAGAAGTGACAGTTGCCTAGCAATAAGCATTTCAGCCATGATATTCATAATGCAGCAAAAGTGCTTTCTCTGTTGGAATGCAATTGTCAATTTTAATGCTGAATATTATTTGATTGGTGCTTTTTAATTTAAAAAGTGAATTTTGCATTAATACATAGAATCAGAGAATTAAAGAATTGTAGAGTTGGAAGGAGACTCTGAAGATCATCTAGTCCAAACCCCTGCAATGCAGGAATCTTAACTAAAGCACCTATGACAGATGGCTATTCAACCTCCAAGGAAGGAAAGTCCATCACCACCTGAGGGAGTTTATTCCTCTGTCGAACACCTCTTACTGTCAGAAAGTTCTTCCTGATGACTCAGTCGGAATCTCCTTTCTTGCAACTTGCACCCATTGGTTCAAGTCCTACTCTCCGGAGCAGGAGAAAACAAGCTCACTCCATCTACCGAGTGACAGCCCTTTAGATATTTGAAGATAGCTATCATATCTCCTCTTAGTCTTCTCTTCTGTAGACTGAACATACCCAACTCCCTCAACTGTTTCTCATAAGGCTTTATTTCCAGACGCTTGATCATCTTGGTCACTCTGCTTGCACATGTTCCAGCTTGTCAATATCCTTCTTAAATTGTGGTGCCCAGAACTGGACACAGTATTCCAGATGTGGTCTGACCAGGGCAGAATAAAGCGGTACTATTACTTCCCTTGATCTGGACACTATAATTCTGTTGATGCAGCCTATAATAGCATCGGCTTCTTTTGCTGTTGATGCTTGTGGTTTGCTAAGACCCCTAAAGCCTCTTCACATGTACTACTGGCAAGCCAGGTGCCCCCTCCATCTTATATTCGTGCATCTGGTTCTTCCTGCCTAAGTGCAGAACCTGACATTTGTCCCTTCTGAAATTCATTTTGCTAGTTTGGGCCCAGTTCTCCAATCTGTTAAGGTCATTTTGAATTCTGATTTTGTCTTCTGCACCATTAGCTACTCTTCCCAGTTTGGTATCATCTGCAAATTTGATAAGCATCCTGTCAACTCTTTTGTCCAGGTCGCTTAAAAAGACATTGAAGTGGGGTCTTCCTGTGCTTATGATGCTGGGTCTGGGAAGGAGGTGATAAGAGTAGCCTTGTTGTCTTGCTGTCACTGGGATCAAGGTGGTTAGAGCAGACTTCCTCAACCTCGCCCCTCCAGATGTTTTTGACCTGCAACTCCCATGATGCCTAGCTAACAGGACCAGTGGTCAGGGATGATGGGAATTGTAATCTCAAAACATCTGGAAGGCCGAGATTGAGGAAGCCTGGGTTAGAGTGTGCCAGTATGACTTTCTTCTTCCTCTTCCTTCTTTCATGGTCTTATGGATTGGAGCCACCAGTAGGGCTATAGAGACCCTAGTATTGTCCTTATATGCCACTTCCCCATCTTTTCTGGAATGCAGCCATACTCCTCAATTAGTGCCACAACTGAGTTACTTGTAGCATATTCCTCCTGGAAGCATTTGATTGTATTCAGTGTGGTTTGTAGACTTTAGATACTGCAAAGTCTGCTTCCATTTATGTTCTTGGCAGAATATATCTGAGCAAAACAAAGGAAGATCTATCATCATTTGGACACAGTTATGTTCGTACTTCAAAGTTATAGCATGTCAGTGCACAGGGAACATGCATTTTATCACAGACTTCTAAAAATCAATATTTTTGACATAGTTATCATTCTGTGAAGATCTGGGCACAGTAGTAAGCCCATCACCTTTATAGTGCATTACAGGAAGCTTATTATGGGGGTGGGAGGCAGAGCTGTACACAGAACTCAAGTTACCTGGACAAAACCAACTTCTGGTATAATTTCCCTAGCTTTAAATGTCATATTTATCTCATATTTATTCTCCTTTGTATCTGACAAACATTACTGGGGAACTTAAATATAGGAGGAGGAGAAAATATTTGTCAACAAAGTTAACTTGTGCATTTGTACATTCTGATCCACTTTCTTCTCTTCAGATCTGTGACTGTTCAATCCTTTGAGATATTCAAGCTCAAAAATTCATTGTGTAATTTCTGTGTGGTTGTTTTTTGTGTTGCAGTTATATATGGAGTAGCAATAGGTTTCTTCTCTTCAATACTCATATAGTGTAACTTGTGAGGTAGTTGTGTACCCAAAGCAGCTTGAAATGCAGCATAAAGTCAATGAAAACAATATGAACCTAATGTGATGTCTCCCATACAACCCCCACCATCCCTAACTATTGGCCATGCTGGCTGAGGCTGATGGGAATTGTAGTCCAAAGTCTTTGGGAACTGCATTGGGAAAGGCTGAAATGAACAGATACTGACAAATTTAAAGCTGAGCAAGAGGCAAAACAGCATTAAAGCCAAGGCCCAGAAATCCTGGAACTCATTAAAAAGATTTTCACCTGTTGCTGAAAACGAAACAAAATCTATACCATGCAAATATCCCTGAGAAGAAAGTCCAAAAGAGGTTGGACCTGTCATCGCCACCCACATCACCTCTTATGGCAGAGTAATAGAAAATTATAATACCTAGAACATTCTTGCACGATTAAGTGGTCCACACAGTACCTGGGTTTGACTGATTCCCAAGTTATTTAGGGCTTTTAAAGTTAAACGAGCTCTGTGAGCCATGCTAAAAAATGGACTTGAAACTAGGGATATACATGAGATGTGGTCAAATCCCAAGCTCAACTAGGGGTTGACTCAGAGTAATTTTGGGCTTGTCTGAGATGAAGCAGGATCTGCACAAGGTAGCTCAGTGCTTTGCTGGCCTTTGATGATCTCTCTTTATATATATTAAAAAATTGCAAACATCTACTAAAAGTAGTAGGTCTTATTTATTGTAAGGAATAGTGCTAAGATGGGGGGCTGAGGGAAGGGAAATCAAACATCCAAGTGGGAGAAGGCCAGAGATTGGTGCATACTGGCTTATACTTGGAACCAGTGTAATTATTTCAGAATTGATGTACCATAGTTGTGGTCCCACGTAGTAATCTTGCCACTATACTTTGATGCAACCATGGTTTCCAAACAGACTGGCCTCTCCAACAAAGTGGGGAGATCACAAAAATAAAGACTTCATATTCCTGGATATGCCTTGAGTGTTCGGTTCACATTAGTTTCATGGTATAAAGAGGTGAGGCACTTGATGGCTTTTCCAGTAGGTATTATGGGACCAGGTATATTTCTCTGTTCACAGAATAATCCCCAATTAGGTTTTATTCATTGAAAAGCATTCAGTTTTAATAACGTCAGCACAGGAAGTGGATTCAGATGGTCATATTACATAAGACTGCTATCATATAGTTTCCTGCCTAACTTGTTCACTTGCCTTAAGATGACCTTTCCCTTAGCCTCAAAATGCTTGTTAGTTGTCAGGGAAAATAAAATTCTCATGTTATGTTACCTTCTTCTGAGCGGACTTTTTCAACCCGACTCGTGCATATTTAAAGCAAGCAAACAGAAGCATAGCCAGTCTTCTTCCTGCTGTGAGATTATATTAATATTTCACACAATGATTGTTTTCTATATCTGAGGGGGTTTTCGTACTTCTTGTGCTATCAAATTCAACACCCCACCACCACTTTAAAATGCTTTATTAGTTTGGAAAGTGCATACAAAATATATTTAGCCAGTAACCAAACATAAAAATAGACACATGTATCCCTTCTGCACACAATTATTGGTTCTTTTAAACTGGCTTACTGAATAAAGCAAAAGGGGTGGGGGAAGTCTTCTGAATGCACATTTTAGAGGAAGGACAAAATGGGAAAGCAACAGCAGAGGATGCATTTTGAATTGGATTAGTTGGTGATTAAGTTACTCTTATTGTAATTATTAAACACACACTTTAGGCAGAGCCATGACATTCCCTCTCTCCCCCACCCCAAAATTTACTGGGCCATGTGGATCGTAAAAATGCACTGAGGGGTTTCATCACTTTTTTTCAGCAGGTAACCCTTTAAAGGGATGCAGGTGGCGCTGTGGGTTAAACCACAGAGCCTAGGACTTGCCGATCAGACGGTCGGCGGTTCGAATCCCCGCGATGGGGTGAGCTCCCGTTGCTCGGTCCCTCCTCCTGCCAACCTAGCAGTTCAAAAGCACGTCAAAGTGCAAGTAGATAAATAGGCACCGCTCCGGTGTTTCCGTGCGCTGCTTTGGTTCGCCAGAAACGGCTTAGTCATGCTGCCCACATGACCTGGAAGCTGTACGCCAGCTCCCTCAGCCACTAAAGCGAGATGAGCTCCGCAACCCCAGTGTCGGCCATGACTGGACCTAATGGTCAGGGGTCCCTTTACCTTAACCCTTTAAAACATTTCATGTGACTATTTCATGCTGGCAGCTGTGCACTCCTGGCAGTTTCTATTTTCATGTTTTCCACTCTTTTTAAACTTTTTGCTGTGCCTGGGGTGGCAAAAGTTGAATTTTGTGGCTGCTGGTGGCGGCAGTGCTCCAAACTGCTGACTGCCATTATTCTTCCCCAGAAGGCCCTTGAATAAAGATATAACAATGTTCTGAGGAGGATTTGTAGAGCAAAATGCAGGTTCGTGAAATTTGGAATGCTTGAAAGATGGTTTTAAAAGATTCCAGAAAGCATGGGTGCTGCCCGACTCTCAGTAGGACTGGGGGGGGCACCAAAAAACCATTTCTAGCAGAAACTAGAAACACTGAACTTTAGGCAGACCTCTAGTTTGGAGTAGGACACAATCAAGTACAGTGTTGCCATATTTAAGGGTTGCTATTCTATAGCAA
The DNA here is from genome assembly GCF_964234715.1 of Podarcis melisellensis. Classification (NCBI taxonomy): domain Eukaryota; kingdom Metazoa; phylum Chordata; class Lepidosauria; order Squamata; family Lacertidae; genus Podarcis; species Podarcis melisellensis. The sequence continues at coordinate 35,107,720 of NC_138542.1, forward strand.
GTCCAGGTGAAACATGTTCTTGTTAAAGAATGGCCAAATAATTGTACTGGGCAAAGCATCACAACTGTACAATTGATCTGGTATTGCCCCAAAGCCACAGAATTCTACAGAGAAACTGGAATTGACACTGTGTACTACGGACAGCTGGGAGTAGTGTCTGCCTCATGCAGATAGGAAAGTGCAAGGAGGTTGGAGAACGATTAGGAATTTAAATAGAAGTAACTTTTGATGGTGATGGTCATGTAGGGTTGTGTGTTTTTTTAAAGCAGAAGTACATTCAAGCATATTGTATAGATTTTGTATAGTGCATTTGAAACCTATTGACATTTGACTGACTCCCCACCACCCCATCTTCTTCACAGGCCCATCTCGTAGCAGCTTTTGAAAAGAGCTTAGGAAATATGACGGGCCGGCTGCAAAGCCTAACAATGACAGCTGAACAAAAGGTATGTTAGAAACAGCAGATGCTTTAATGTGGAAAACCGTTCTTGGTTTATATTAAAGTTTGTATTGAAGGCTGAATGAAAGGACAGCTGTAAGAATAAACAGGCAGGTGCATCAAATTTTTTTTTTATGACTATCAATGCTTCGTGAAAACGCAATAAGAATAACGTTGCACACCATCAGATTTAGCCAAGCTATATCAGAGGGCAGTGTGATGATAAAATCTTTCATTTCCAGATTTTAATTAAAACATTTGTGACTCTGAATTTAATCTGTATTGAAAGATTAAGCAACAAAAGGTGGTCATAAACCAAGTGGAGTGCTTGTTCCAGTCTGCCAGCAACTGTCAAAACGCTAAATATTAGAAAGAAGAGATATTACAAAGATAGGAAAACGAGCCAATAGCAAGTGTTATCTTGGAGCAGCTGGGGCTGGATTTGGTTTTGACTTTGCTTGTTTTGCAATACTTTTAAGTCAGGGCTGGGAAACTGGGTCTGGCTGATGGACCAAGTCCTCATCTCCATAGGCCCTCCTGTCTGTCAGTCATTTGCTGTCACAATGAAATCCGATGATCCATTTTAGCCCATGAGGTTTGAAAACAAACTATGAGGGCAAAAAAATAATAATGTGTGGACAGTGCTTTCCTAATGCTGAATATGATTTCATACCATTTGGACAGAAACATCAAAGCTACAGGTTGCAGAAAAGAATTGGCAGGATCCTCCATTGAAAAGTGCAGATGGATGAATGAATGCTGCTCAAATTGATGGTTTAATGATGGGTAGAATGTTTATGTATATGAGATTATATTCCCCCCCCCTTAATTTATGATTTTAATTATGTATTTATTTAGTCCTGGGACCATTTGTTGAGGAGCAGGTTATTAATACTGTAAACAAAATAACTAGAGAATGAAATGAAGGCAAAGGCAAAATAACTTTTCCTTGCACACCTCTTGTTTCCAATTAAGACATGTGCGAGGATCAAGTTCATTAGCTTCTCTTGTGCTGTGACTACATACTCAATTAGGCTGCTCCTGTAGAGATAGGTTATTTCAGGATTGTAGGATCTATTTTGTCTGCTAGTAGATCCCTAGAGTCCGTCAAGTAGGACCAGCTGGGGAGAAAAGTGGCTGGGGAAGAAGCCAGGTGCAAAGCAGTATCTTGGTAGTAATACCAAGATGGTAGTGGTAATACCAGTTACTTCCTATAAATTCTACATTGAGATAACCCAAGTATATACAAGTGCAGATCTACACCAAAGTTACTACAGACCAGGGATCTACTACAAATTTACCTTCTGCCTAAGGGCACACAAGTGAACCACTGTAATAATAATAATTTCTCAAAAGGAATTTCTTCCAGTTTGATCTTTTCATCTTCTATAAAGCTTCGGGCTTCCTTTCTCAAAGAGATTATAGCACTGGCACTGACTTCAATAAGCTTTCCCAGACATTTGAGCATATAAGCTTTTCTTTTTCTTCTTCCATGTTGCTGCTAAGGTCAAATTCCTTCAGTAGCTTTAATCCTCATTATATAAAATGAGAACTAGAAACAGAAATGTTAAATGCAGTTTAAATTAAAACTGTGCATTACACTTGTTAAAACCGTCCCCTGCCAAGTGAAAAGATGAGTTACATTGCTTCATTTCATAAGAAATGAAATACATTTTAATAGATGTTTGCATTATTTTCTTCAAAATTTTCTTGTTATGCAGTATTTTATAGAGATAAATAGCTTCTAACCTGATGGTTCTGACATACTGTATTAGCTGAGTTGAAAAGCATACATGATGCCTAGTTTTCACCTGAATTTCACCCAAACTGCAATGCAAAAAGTGCATTTTGACCCCAGTGGGGGGTGGAAACCATAGTTACTCTGATACTTTTGTGACTTTTTCTACTGTTCCCAAAGGAATCAGAACTTATAGAACTACGAGAAACCATTGAAATGCTGAAAGCCCAGAACTCAGCTGCGCAGGCTGCTATTCAAGGAGCTTTGAATGGCCCAGACCACACTCATAAAGGTATGGATTGCTGCTGTTTTTTTCACTGGGAACTCATTTTTGTCCCAAAGAAGTGCTAAGCTGCTGGCTTTCTGTTGTTCGGAAGAATAGCCTCTCTCTCAAGTTTTGATCTAGTTGTATTTGTGGTGTTTCCACCAGTGCTGTGTGCCAAATCCTGTTCTCCAGTTTATCGAAACATTTCTTCCTCTGCAAAGCAATATTCCATTTTTCTCCCTCTTTCCCAGAGTACTTTATAATTCATTCTTTGGTTGGTGCAGGGTTGAGCTTACTCTATTGCTGCAAGGTGGCCATGGGTGGTGTGTGGTTTTTTTCTTTCCATTCAGCTTCTATCCAGCACTCTGAAGTCTGCCTGGTTGCCTGTCCTTGCTAATCTGAAAAGACCTCAGGGGAGTCCACTAAGCTTTAATTGAAGCATGGTAGCCTGAGAGTCTGGCTACCAAGTACTTAAGATTGGTACACCTATCTCTTTAATAATAAAAAAATACTGCACTTAAAAGGAATGAACAGCTATCAGATGCAAAGTAGGCAGCCTCCCCACCTTCCCATACTTACAGGAAAGCCCAGCTGCTGAGGATGTCATGGGGTTTTCAGGAAACCTGGGCACCCAGGAAGGCTGCAGAGTGCAGATCACTGGAGAGACGATTGGTACAGTGAAATAAAGGACACTCACAGCAGCCCCCTTTGGCCACCTTGAAAGTAAGGTAAGCTCAAAAAAATAAATAAATCCCACTGTTGAAAACTGCACTGAAAATTCCCCTCCCCTTTTGACAGTATTCTTATGAAGTTTCTTTTGTTATTAATTGATGGAGAATGGCTGAAAAACATGTAGGATAAATTTTCAGCCACAATACAAACACAACACGTAGGCTAATAGTTATTAGAGAATTTTCAGGACAGAACTAGTTTCCACAGCTAGAAAACTTCCATGTGTCATTTATAAACCACAGAATTATCTGACTTCTCTTGAGGAATTAGTCACTGGCTAAGGCTTGATAGCCCCTTTAATGCTGTTCTGCATGTGCACCATTTGCATAGCAGAGGGGGAAAGTTCCAGCCAAAATAAATTAGTTTTAACTCATACAGTCATACCTTGGAAGTCTAACAGAATCCATTCTGGAAGTCCGACGTTCAAAAACCAAAGTGCGGCTTCCAATTGGCTGCAGGAGCTTCCTGTACTCAATCGGAAGCTGTGTCGGATGTTTGGCTTCCGAAAAATGTTCACAAACTGGAACACTCACTTCTGGGTTTGCAGCATTCGGGAGTCGATTTGTTTGGAAGCCAAGCTGTTTGTCAACGAAGGTACCACTGTACTGCTATGTTCTTTCCACAATTCAGAATTACAGATTGAACAATAAGTATAAGAGTGTTTTCATGGTAAAAGTTCTTCTGATTTTGGAAGAACTTCTGTGTTGCTTAGGTACTGATCCCCACTATCAGGGCTGTCTTACACAGAGATGCTAGTGGTGCGGGGTGCCAGGGCGCCAGGTTCTGGAGAGCACCAGGCGAGAGTCCAGGGAACACCGAATGAGTGTGCTGATTGAGCGAGGGTGCGTGCGCCACTCCTGCTGAGCGTTGGCTTGGGTTTTCCCCTTTAGCCTGCAGGTGCCAAATTCTGCAGGGCGCCAGAAAGCTAAAGAGGAAAAAACCGAGCCAACACTCAGCAGGAGCGGCGCACGCACCCTCGCTCGCTTGGTGTGCTCGCTTGCCCAATGGGTTGAGGCGCAGGTGCGCACAGCACCCCTCCTGCTAGCTGTCTCGTCTTCGAGCCAGGCATCAGGCACCGCGGATCTCCATGGGGGCGGCTCCCCCAGCTGGCTCACCACACTTGCCTGCCTCTGCCATGCCTCGCTCAAGCAGCGCCACAGCCAGAGCCTCCGCCTGCTGTGGCCACCATGGCACAAAGCGGCCAGCTGAGGCAGGAGGTGCCGCGGCCAGCCTCCACCTCTTCCCCACCAGAGGAGCTGCCCTCCAGCCACTGCTGCCTCCTCTAGCCCCACAAAGCTGGGCTCGTCGCTGGCAGCACCGTCCCATCCCAAGAGGCTCCCTCCGCCGCTGCTGGCGTTCCCTCCCTACAACTCTGGGGAAAGGGGGGGAGGGGACGCCAGAGGGATCTTTGCACCATGGCGCCGGATATGTTTAAGACGGCCCTGCCTGCTATCTACCGTAGTTGTCATGGGTACTTGCTTCTTCCCATGCTGGTTGTTTCCACTCCACATGAAAGACACTGGCTAGGGAGATGGTGGAGACCAAATAGGTGGCTTCTACACTGAGAATGAGTGCCCCACCAGAAAAAAAGATTTTCCATAGTCACTTCTACAAGTAACAGTTTATTTGCGTTTCCCTTTGGAATCCTATTCAGCTTTCACCAGAGCACTTGGTTTTAGTGGGATTTGGCATTCCATTACATTTTTAAACTCTAGAAAAGGGGGGTCCCTTGGGAATTAAGGCACTTCCATATTATTATTATTATTATTATTATTATTATTATTATTATTATTATTACTATTATTACTATTATTACTATTATTACTATTATTACTATTATTACTATTATTACTATTATTATTATTATTATTATTATATTATAGATCTACGAATAAGGCGGCAACATTCCTCCGAAAGTGTTTCCAGCATCAACAGTGGCACCAGCCATTCAAGTATGGGCAGTGGTAATGATGCTGATTCAAAGAAAAAGAAAAAGAAAAACTGGGTAAGTGCTCTAGAGATTTAAATGCATCGAACAGACTTTTATATGGCTTCCTTCTTCATAGATAACACAACGGCGCATACAAATAACCCTTATAGTGGTGCCCTTCTGTATAATTAGCTGTTGATAATACTGTGGCTAGATAAATATGGATTTGTTTGCACCTAGCGAGGTATGAGCATTGGCAAAAAAAATCTATTCAGATCGATGTGTAAGCATGTGAAAGCTTAGATAGATAGATAGATAGATAGATAGATAGATAGATACAGTTTTCTCACTCATTCTATAAAATACTGTAGGTCAACTGTCTGGAATGCTTTAGAAAGAAAGCCAATGGAAATGTTTTAAAGATGGATAAATATAAAGTCTTTGATTTGAGAAGAACATACACCTATCACAAGGGCTTCAGATTTTAGTGAAAGAATGGAAAATTTACTTTTGTTGTTTAAAATATGTTTATTACGCAGGTAATATTTTAAAAATACTGATTCCAACTTCATTCCCTTGATTTGTAATTGCACACTCTTTCATGTTTCTGCAAGGTGAACTCTAGAGGAAGTGAGGTGAATATAAATCCCTGGAAAATTTGGCATGCATCTCAAAGAACTCTATCTTGGCATGATTGCTATTCATTTTGGCAGTAGGCTTTTGTACCCTTCTAAAACAAATTATTCTTTATGTCTCCTTAGTTTTTTCTCTATTCATTTTACCTCCAACTTTGAAATCTAGAAAGGGGGAGTGTCGCCAAAATCCATTTCTTTCTTATTAGAACTCATAAAGTAGAATGAATATAAATTGTGGTAAATCAATCAGTACTTACACTCCCTGCTCTTGAAGTAATATTCATAGAACAAAGTGATTATGTGCTCCAATGTTTAGTAGAAGAAACATTTGGGTAATCAAAGCAACTATTTGGGGGAGGGGGGAACACACTTCCCCCCTCTGTATTAATAACTTGTGTGTTCGTAAGACGCTTTTGACAACTCGAAAATAACTGCATAGTGCTCATTGCATCCATAACGTTTGCCATCTCTACTCCTGAAATAAATGGCTCTTTGGCTATTCTGTCCCTTTCAATAATGGATAAAAAAACTTCTAGAGCAAAAAAAAAGCAGTGCTTATGCATATGAACTTGCTTCTTTAAAACAGAACTGCAGCAAATACCTCTTCTTTCCCCAACCCTTTCAGCTTCTTGTCAGCAAAAAGGCAAGCATCATATATCAGCTTAAAATATGCTTATTTCTGATCCATGCTACTGTAGAAATAATAGAGTCAAACTTCTAAAGGGAAAAAAAACAATTTTGTATAAATGATGCACAAAATCACATTGATTGGAATGTCTTCTGAAAGTCAATAATTTTTAAACAATGTGGCTATTTAAGACCAGTCACCTTAATGGGAATGTCAGAGGAATGGGATTTCCACAGGAGGTGTAGGGTTTTAAATGAGCATCTGTTTAGCTGTACCCCTTGATCCTGTACCTTTTCCATAGCGTTCAATGTTTGCGCTGTGCTCACTTGATTTTTAAAAAAGCACTCTATTGTGTTCTTAAAGATACTGTGTTGCACATGTTAATACCCTGCTTAATCTATACACTTAACCACAGGCAGTGGCTAGATTAGCATCTGCAAACTAACTTTTCAACAAAACGTAAAGTGAACCAAATGATCAGAGATAATCCAAATAAATCTTAATTTTCTTTCTTCTTTCCTAGCTAAGAAGTTCATTCAAACAGGCCTTTGGGAAGAAGAAGTCCACAAAGCCTCCTTCCTCACATTCTGATATAGAAGAAGTCACAGATTCATCTCTTCCATCCTCACCCAAGTTACCCCACAGTTCCGGAGATTGTGGGTCTACATCAATAAAGCCATCCCAATCGGCATCCGCGTATGTTTTCCCTCTTTCTTAGAGAACAGCCATTTGTTAAAGAAGCAATCTTCAAAATAGTGATTGGTATTTCAGAAATACTGCCTCTCAACTTTCAATTCTATACTTCCATTAATTGCTGCCTCTCAACCACTCTCTCGGTTAAGACCTTAATTTGCTGTTTAGAAAATTATCCCTTGCAAAATGTTACTTATCATCCTGTGTGTAGCTGTATTCAAACTGCACAGAGAGGAACTCTTGCTTCCATTGCTTTTCCACTTCATGCTACCTTGAAAAAAGCATTGATCCTGCATTCTTTTCCTTTCCATGTTTTCTTGGTGAAGGGAGACATACCTGGCTCATGACTGTTCTCTGCCATTTTCCTTTCCTGCCCCCAAGGCACCTCTGCACCATATATATATATATATATATATATATATATATATATATATATATATGGTGCATTATATAATGTATAATGTCAGCTAAAAGATTATTGAATGCATCTTTGTAAGTTTTTGTGACAGAGCCCGTTTCATCCAATGCATAAAGTGTCCTTGGATGTTATTCATACATACAAGCAAATAAATAGTATATATGAAAACACACACAAACATAAAAAGAGGAGAGGTCAAGGGCACAACAATTCAAGAGCAGATGTGTCACATTACTGTACAAAATACACGAGGAAACAAGCTCAAGGCAACAGGGTAAAAGATGAAATCAGAGAGCATGTCTTCCAGTCCAAACAATTAATGAACTAGCAAAACAAGAAGACCCGCGTCAAAAAATACTTAAGCACTTCCTGTAGTGAGCCAGCTAATTCTTTATCAAGTTTCATTGTTACCACCACAGAATGCACATGCCTATTCTTGTTAGATGCTTGCAATTCCAATTAGCTAAGGTTTTGATAATCAAGTTACATCCTAAAGGCACAGCCAATAGTGCTTGGTGCTTGCAGGGTGTTCTGTGGCTTGGCCAGTCAAAATATTATATATTCTCAAAAATATTACTCCATCTAAACATCTGCTTTCCTAAATGATGTGTCTGGTTTTGCCTCCTAGTCCTCAAGTGAAGCATTTTTAAATGAGACTGGAGCAGACTGGAGTGCATTGTCAGTCTTTTTATTTGCAGTCTGCCTATAGTACTTGGGATAAATGAAATCTATGTAAGCTTTGGCATATTTTGCTTCTTTGATTTATCATTCCATTCACACCTTCCACAAAAAAATCATTGTATTTTCATTCTGCTGTGTAGTGTGCTCCTTTTGTTTTGTTTTTTTTAGTTTGTTTCTTCCTTGGACCTGATCTCATTTTCTAAACCATTTCCTTTACTTTCTGTCACTTGCATCTGTCTGTCTATTGCGTGTATATGCAGGTCATCCCAAATCTGGGCTCCAAAGAAAAGGCAAAACGGCCACGTGATCTACAAACATAGATCCCGGTAAACTGGCATGTGGGGCTTGGAATTACATGTCTAAGAACTAGACTGAAGTAGCCCGTTTGCCCTATCAATAGGCATTTGTAGTCATTCCATGAAAAATATAAAACATTATAGCACTATCATACTGGATGTACACTAACATGTAATAATGTATGAGTGGGTGGGGGGCCTGTAGCCCGCATCAGTTCCAGCATGGCTAGAGGTCACGAATGATTGTCTGGTGGAGGGCCATAAGATGCACATCCTTGATATCTAATATGTGGTACTGAAAAATTTGAGCAGTGTAGATAGATATTGTTCTAGCTTAGCACAGCTGTCACCCAAAGGACATGTTTCTATACGTTCATCTAGGAAAAAATGGCATATTTAAAAACTGAATTATCTTAATATGTCTCTCACATGGTTTCAGAAAAGGGGGGATGATCAAGATTCACTTGCAAGGGCTTCTCATAATATTTTGCAACATGCATTTTTTTTTTCATTTGGTTGTGGAAAACTGCAATGTATGGAAGAAAATAGGGAGCCTCTTTGCCACTGAGCTATTGGATTGTGATTATATCCTCTTTCATAGCAAAAGAAAATAGCATCAAGGCAGAGTAGATTAGAGAACGCCACTTTTAAAAAATGTATCACTCTGTCTGTACAAATAAGTTGTTTTGCCTTTGCAGTTAGTCAGGAAAAATATTTATATTGATAATATCATCTGTTCTGCACCTTAGTACATATTTCTCTCAAATGTGGAAATTGTAAGGAAATGTGACACTTCAGTTGACTATACAGCCACGTGGAAACCATTGCTCCTGCAATGGTCTGGGACAAGCAACGAGCATCCCTGGTTTCTCTCTTTGCTGATAGAGAGCCCACATGATGGGACTGTTCCATATGATGAGTTCCCTCTTTGTGGCTTTCACATTGTGGTATCACTGCCAAAGGGAAGCATTTCTCAGTAGTCTTCACAAAACTGTTTCCTGTGTTCCAGCAGCTGCGTGAAGACTGCTGAGAAACTCTTCCCTTAGGGGAAGTGATTACTTGCATTTTTGAAATACTGATCATAGATCAAATTCCATAGCATTTGTTACACCATATTTGTTAAATATAATATAGGGCTAGCCAATATGGTGCTGTCCAAATGTTGTTACTATAATAACTCCCATCATTCCTTACCTTTAGCCCGGTTGTCTGGGGCTAATATGGAAGCACAGCAGCATCTGGAGGGTGCCATGTTTGCGAACCTTGCCATAATATATCAGTGGAAATGGTTCCTATATTCAGCTAGAAGTCAGGGGTTGAGTAGTCAAGTAACAGCTACCAGATGTGGAGTAATCAAGAGATAACAATGTGTGGGTAAAGCAGCCCTATCCTTTGCATTCTACTTTACAGAGAACATTGCAAAGCTAAACTAACTTCATTTCAGCTCCAATACTTTAATTTTAATCGCTGCTATTTTGGAAGATAGTTAACAATTGCATTGTTTTCATGAAACGTTAAATAAAGCTGCTACTGTTTTGGCAAATAAAAAACAGCCCTTCTCTACTTTGGGAGGAGTGAAATAACCATGCATAATAATTACACTTTGTACAAAAAGAAAATGTTAGAACTACTTAGGAAAGCTATAAAGGCAAGCTTATAATTTTATCTGGACATTTTTTCCCCTTTTCATGTTTTTAAATTGAACCCATTCATGTAGTTTTGATGAAATTCTCTGTCCTGCTCCTAGAGAGCTACCAGCAGCAACCCTTTTTCTGTTCTTTGATACAGAATAATAGCACATTGCCTTCAGAAGCGAGCGTTCCTTTAATCTTCTGCCTCTCTACCTTTTCCAATTCTTTTTAGGATCTGCGAATGCACAGAGGCAGAGGCTGAAATAATTCTGCAGCTGAAAAATGAGCTCAGGGAAAAAGAGCTCAAGTTAACAGACATCCGTCTTGAGGCCCTCAGCTCAGCACACCATCTTGACCAGATTCGGGAAGCCATGAACCGCATGCAGGTCGGCATTACTCACAAAAGCCATTTCCTCAAATCCCTGCTGCAGTCATCATGGGCTGAACATAGGCATGGAATGGGATCAATAGAAATAATGTAGCTGAGATTTTAGTGGGATTGAAAAATAATGTAATAAGTAACCGAATTAGACCGTTAGATTTATGCCTCTCTCTAAAAGGTACTATTTAGCTTAGTGTCCCTGTCTCAGTTATTGGCAGTGATCCCCTATAATTGTCTTTTCCACTGCAAAATGCTAGTAAGAGATAACCTACTCAGAAAAGAATCTGAGAGGCTTCTGTAGCTTTAGAAGAGTGTTTGCTGCTTCAGTAAGAATTACATCAAATTTTCAGGGCAGCCGAAGGTCTTCATTTGCCCCTTAATTCCTTGGTCCTACCGTTTCCCGTTTTGCTATTTTATTCTGTAACATTTTTTTTCTAATGGTCAAGCTTCCAAGCTCGTAGAGTCACAAAGTCTAGGACATGGGTAGGCAAACTAAGGCCTGGGGACGGTCCAGGAATCAGCGTGTTTTTACATGAGTAGAATGTGTCCTTTTATTTAAAATGCATCTCTGGGTTATTCGTTGGGCATAGGAATTCGTTCATTTCCCCCCCCCCCCCAAAAAAAATATAATCCGCTCCTCCGTAAGATCTGAGGGACAGTGGGCCGGCCCCCTGCTGAAAAAGTTTGCTGACCCCTGGTCTAGGAGATGCAAATGGTCATCCTCTACAGGGGTTGATAAAATGAACTAGCTGCTACACTGTTTTCCCAACATTTTCCCCTGTGGAGTCATGCAAGGAAATTAAGACCCAATTCCTGACACTAGAAATATATTTCTTTGAACTCAGCAGAGCTTCTAAGTAATTATATGTATGTACCCAGTCCCTGAGTATTAAAATCAAATAGGCAGCTTTGTTTTACTTGAAGATGTTGTTTCCTGTTAATGTTATGCTTCTGAAAAAGAAACTTCAATCTTCTCTTTATTGTTTCACCTATCATGCAATTTAGAGTGTTTGCTGTGATTGCAGCAATATGGTTGAAGTGTCAAATTAAAGCACCCTGTACAAAGTTTTGCTGAAAAATTAGTGTAACTCAGGAGTGGATAATTGGTTGCCTTCAAGACTACAGTTCCCATCAACCCAAACAGCTTGGCCAGGAATGATAGGAGTTGTAGTTTAGCAACATGTGGAAGGTTATAGATTGGTGACTGCTGATTTATCCCAATGAAAGGACAAAAAACAAACCAGTTGATTGGTGAGCTAAGCTGTTGTGATGCTGCAGAACTGTAGGTTTCTGGCTGTTGTGTTTTTAAATGAGTACGTGCAAGTTGTAAAAATGGTCACGTGAAACACATTAGGAGCTTCAACAGGAGGAAAGGACACATTGCTGATTAGAATGCCAACGCCTAAGAGGAGGGTCAGACTGATCCATTTGTAACTTTCAGCACAGGTGATAGGAAGGGCTTGATAGTAGTAAAACAAGCAAGAGACTAATATGGCTGGTAAAAAGAAACCGGAAGCAGCGACTATGTGGCTTGAAGACAGAGGTCCATTATATTTTTCACATACCAAGTTTATATTTGTTAATAATATTATTTGGTGCGGTTGGCATGCTGCATCTTCTGATTTCCACATCGTGAAACTGCCTCCTGAGTACTTAGATTATTTTGGGGTAGTAGATTTTCCCCATAATATTTGGAACAGTTGCATTGTGTTTGTAAAGGACACGCTGTTTCAAGGTGTCGTTTGTCCAGCCAAGCAGACAAGGGGTGCCAAAATGTCTGAGTGAATTGGAGGCAATCTAGATATGACTTTAAAAGTGCCTTTGCATTTAATGTGCAGGTTTTAAAAATGCAAATAACATCAATTTGGTGTGGGTGGGTGTTTTAATACTGGACTAGAGTAGGCAGGAATGGGGAATTTAACTCTTTCCTCCTCTGTTGCTGCTGTCTTCTCTTTTACATTAAGAAGACATACCCCATGGTCACCAGTAGTTTTCTTTATTGTGTTGCATATTTAATTGTGTTTTGTTTTGCTTCGTTTTATTCTGTGAGCCACTTTGAGAGGGCTGTGGCTTGAAAGGTGGATTAAAAATCCACATATAATAAAACTGGGACATTTTAACTGTTCACCATGGCCTGATTCTTTATCTTAAACATTTTTCCAACCTACCACTATACTGTAAGGACACATTTAGTGTTAGGCTTGCAAACACAACAGAACTGAGCAGTTCTGTTCAAACCAAAAAGACAGCAAGCTGTGGGTCATATAATAAGCAATGGCATATAAACCAGGAAGGCGAAGCAGAAGTGTTCTGGGCCTTCACAAATAGCAGCAAAGATTCTAATACTAGGCGAAGCAAAACCATCAGAAACAGTTTCAGCAACTTCCTTTGAAATGCTGTCAAGGGACACATGGTATGTTTTTCAAAGCTACATCAACAATAAGATAATGCAGTGTTGCTATAGAACAGGGTTGAGTTTTAATAACTTTGGAGGGGAGTGATCACTTAGGAATCTAGGAAGTTGCCTAGCACACAGGATATGTTTATTTGTGTATGTGTGTGTGTATAATCTCAAACACACAGGCACACAGCACCCTTCCTAAACTGATCAATATACATTAGCTGGGGGTGGGGTTATCATCTAGTGCCGTGTGCACCTTCTTCTCTGCTGCTGCCATCAAAATTGAGAGAGTCTTGGAGGACCACTAAACTGGACCTTACTTTATGGATTTCTTCCATTTCCCAAAAACTATTGCAAGGAGTTGTGCAATTTTGTAGCAAATTTAACAGTCACCATAGCAATCTGGTGCTTGGCAGTGCTGCAATTTTCCAACTGCTTAATTAGCTCCTTGCTTAATTGACCCTTTAATTTTGCTTAGCTGTCATTTTTAGCCCTCCACATCCTATTTTTACTTCCTCTTAACTTTGAAAATGTTAATGCAGGATTTCTGTAAAAGGCTAGAGCATCAGCATACAGCTTAATCAGAAATTTGCACTTGTTTTTAGTTTGGTCTGAGGAATTTACAACTACCTCTGTTTCTGAAATATACTCGGAGTCGAGAATGGATTTCATGCTCTTTATTCAGCTCATAGTGGTGAGGAGGAATGAAAGTTTCCCCAAAACATCTGCTTTATATTCTTTATTTACACAATGGGCTGCACATGATTGGCTAATTCCGGGATTCTCCTGTAGGCCAATTAGGTTGTGGATTCACTTCCACCTGGAGCTGGATTGGGTGGCTCCTGCGGACCAATCATACTGCTGTATTGTTCTAGGACCAATCCGATTGCTGCATTTTGAATCCTATTGTTCTAGGACGAATCAGACTGCTGCATTTTGGATCCTATTCAACTTAGTACATAACAGTTTCCATGCTATTGTTGTACATTTGGTAATCACTCAACACTGCATAAGATTTAACTAGGAATGTGACATTCCTTTGGCATCTTGGCTCTTTTATTACTGACTGTGAAACATCCCCAATCACAAGAACAGCCAAATGTATACAGCAATTCTCCTCTTTAAAGATGTTTTCCATGCCCGGACAATGGATCTGGCCCTCCTGTTCCCTGCCATGTGATTAACGGCATGAGTGAATGCCTGAAAAAGGCTTATTTGTGTTTTGATCCAGAGATACTTGTCCATTACTGTACAGTGGTACCTTGGGTTAAGAATTTAATTCATTACGGAGGTCCATTCTTAACCTGAAACTGTTCTTAACCTGAGGTACCACTTTAGCTAATGGGGCCTCCCACTGCCACTGCGCGATTTCTGTTCTCATCCTGAGGTAAAGTTCTTAACGTGAGGTACTATTTATGGGTTAGCAGAGTCTGTAACCTGTAGTGTCTGTAACCCAAGGTACCATTGTATTGTGAAACTACCCATGTAGTAGTAGGAATAGAATTCTAAAACATACATCATAGAGATCTAGAAATCGTTGATTTCAATGTTCCAGTGTGTGTATGGTGGCAAAATATGATATGTCATGATTTTAAATGAGCGTGTATGAATCAACACTTATCTCCCGGCGTGCAGAAAGCTGACGAAGCATTTCTCTGCAATATGTTGAACTTGATTTTGTGCCATTGTAGCACTATTCTGGCCAGCCATGCTACACTGCTGATGCTGGTCTAGCATTTACTGCAGTATTAATAGACTCTGACAGCCAGGAGACCTTTGGAATATGGGTACAGTGCAAATGTGAAGTACATGTGCATATGTGTTCATTTAAACTGCCACCTAGATGCAGCCTAACTTGAGTTTTCAGGATCTGATTTTATGTTGTCTATTTGCCATGGAATTAGAGAGGTAAAATTGTATAGTGCACGCAACAGTTTTGTGGCATGTTCCAAAGATGACAACAACTTAAAGTTCCAGTGGATGTACCATACCATAGAAAATGCTGCATTTCCGATAAGTAGTTTTCTAGCTAACAAATTATGCATATCCATAATGCACCCAGCGGTATTAAATGCCCCGTTCCTCACCTTAAAATGTTGATTTCTTGTGTTTTAAATGCTAGAATGAGATTGAGATATTGAAAGCAGAAAATGATCGCTTGAAGGCAGAGACTGGAAACACTGCAAAGCCAGGCCGCCCATGCTCAGAGTCCTCAAGCAGCACATCGTCCTCCTCTTCGCGACAATCTTTAGGTCTCTCTCTGAATAACTTGAACATCACTGATTCAGTGACATCAGGTAAATACATGTTGTTATTGTTTTAATTTGCCCTACCAGATCAGTTCAACTTCCCTACCAGATCATTTTGTTTGCATGTGCACATGCAGTTCTTGTCAAACTGTAGAGAAATCTAGTTAATCCTAAATTTTGAAAGTTGTTCACTATTTATTTGTTTGTTTTATTAAATTTGTACACCACTCTTCATCTGAAGATCTCAGGGGGGTTGACAACATAAAAATACAAAATAAAAACACAAAATGCATGATAAGAACAAGAACAAAACACAAACCCATAAACCCCCTCTCCCACACTACCAGTGTGCTGGGGTAATATGGTAATGCCCAGGTGGGAGATAATGAGTTCTGGGAGACAGTGTCATCTGCTCCTGGAGACAGCTTGAGAATATTCTCTACCACTTGTTTGTAAAACCACCTTGGTTGCCTTGGCAGAAAGGTGGTATTTAAATGCAGAAAAAATGATGCCTAGGAAAAGGATGTGCGGTGCACTTAGTATACATATTTACATTTACCAATATTTCTAATTGTGTTTTGGTGTTTTATTGTTCAGTTCTGCAAATGTTAAAATAAAGGCTTGTCACTAGCCTGTAGGTTCTTCTACCACTAGTTGTTTTGCCAAAAGATTAAAGGAGAAGTGGCAGTTGGAATATATATTGGGCTTATATTTTTTTTAAAGTACACTTTAGAATTACAAATAAAATCAAATGGGTCTCTTTTGCCAAGCTAAGTAAATTTTAAAAGGGCGTTTTTATTTGTTTCTTGCTTGTTAGATATTTTACTTGAAGATGTTACAGATGGAACTCTCCATAAAGAAGGCCAGAATGTTAAAATTATAGTCACAATAAACAAGGGCTATGGTCGATCCAAGGTACTTTGACTTCCAGGTTTTATTGCTGTGTTCATCATCATAATTGTCCTTATGTTTCTGCTGTTACAAAGGCTGTACTACCCAGTAGTATATTCAATTAAGAGTTCAACAGGGAACATTGACCACAGCCTTTTTAATTTATCGCACCTTGTACCTATATTTGTGTCACCCTGGCAGTGCCTCTAATTGATGATAAACAGCAAATTGCTCTGCTCTTTCATAGAAGTTCGGGTCTATATATGTCACAGCATGCTTTTGTTAGATAGGAAACGTAGTTACCTACTTATCCATAAAGCTACTTCTGAATGAAGAGGCCTATTGTGGGTTATATGTTAGTAGTCTCCACAAATTTGCCATTTCAACCTTACATCTTGCATTAGATGAAATAAAAGGTTGGCACATCACTGAACTAATTTCCAGAAATATCTGCATGCACAACTGTATATCTTAATTAATATCTTAATTAGTATTAGGTTTGCATCAGTTTTTGTTGTGATAACTGTGGCATATCTCAAAGGAGGATAATGTCTACTTCTGTGGGAAAAATATTCAGTAAGTCTTACAAAATAATACTTTAATTGTGTAAGTTCTTCCACATCTCTCCCCTGAATGCCTCTTCTCTTTACAGGAGCAAAAACTGCAGGCATATTTGATAGGATCCATTGGAGTCAGTGGTAAAACAAAATGGGATGTATTAGATGGTGTAATCAGACGGCTCTTTAAGGTAGGACTTTTTTGGGTCAGTTCAGAAGGATGAATAGGCTAGGTTTTGTAATGTTTGCCTGGTGTTTAATTTTCTTATTACTCGCAGTTTTGCCAAAACAAATAGATCAGGGCAGGTAAAGGAGGGCTTTTGTATGCAGTGAATCAGTTCTTTTAGGAAGGTAGAGGCTCCTTTTTTACTTCTCCCACCATGAAGGAAACAAAATGCCATAGTGGGGTAGGAGAGCTGAAAATAATGCTAATATGATTCACATCTGGCAACCAATGTGCCCCTTTGGTTTCAGATAGTACATGGTTGGACGAGTCTAAAATGCCTGGGACACAAATTTTCATGGCCTTCTAGCGGCTATAGTGGTTCATTTACCAAGTAAATTACTGGAATTGTATACTTGATTCTGAACAAACGAAGCCTACTCATGTTTGCTCTACAACCCCACACCAACTCATTCAATACAGGTCACCTTGGGGCCTCACATTTTGCAGTGTTTATGGTCAGCCAGCTGACTGAAGTAGCACCTTTAGTCTAACTCCACAGCAGGGCTGTAGCTAAGGAGTGGTGAGGTGGGCCCCCACCAGGGGGGCAGGCGATGGGGGGAAAGTGCAAAATATGTCCATAAATATTATTGCCTCATAAGAAATGGTTTTTAATAGAGGATGAATTGAATGGGTGGAAGGGGGAGATTTAGAGGAGAGGCGGAAAGAAGAGCTAATTTATCCATGGCTAGGGGGTGCAATCTGGATGGTTCTGCCAGGGCACAAGATCACCTAGCTATGGCTCTGCCCCCCCCCCCAGTTCCCCAAGCCAGGTAGGCTGGAGCTTGGGTAGAAGCAGATGCTTCAGCAATGGAGCAACTCAGATTGGGAGCTTATATAGGAGCTGGCTGTGTCACATCCATTCCTGGCTCTCATGTCAAGCTTGGTCTGAGCAGCTGTTTCCATGCACTTACCCTTTTCGCACAGCCTCATTCGCAGCTAGCCAGCCACTCTATTGGTGGCTCTAAACTTCCTGCCTGGATCTCCATCTTCTCTGTTTGTGTTGCCCTGGGGAAGATGGAGAGGATTGTCTGGAGCCAACCAGAAACAAATGCAGCTGCTGTGAAGACCCCATTTCTGGGCCAGGGATATCCTTATCTGATGACTCTTCAGAGTCATTGGCAGTCTGAAGATCTGCTGCCAAATTAATTGTTCTGCTATACAGCCAGTGTAAAATTTGAATTTGTCACTCCTTAGGACCAGAAATATTGATTAGTTTTACAACATCCAAGTTTGTAAGAACCATTTTACAGATAGGGTGTATTCTGCTTATGATGGGCTATTCCCTCTGTGCCTTGATGCTATCACAATTGTGATATACATATATATTGAGGTCAATGTACACAGAAACAAAATGTTTGCCTTTAAATGGAATGTGAGTATCTACACATCAATATGGGAGAAACTATAGTGTAGAAATTGAACCTGTGTTCTTTAAGATGTCATAGAAATTTTTCTCGGGGTATGTCTGCACTACATACATATTCAAAATTTCCTTCATCCATTGAAGCTTATTGTTCATAAAATGGCTAGCACCATTTTATCTTAAATTTTGATGATCTCAGTTCAGTTTGATGACCAGTTGCTAAGCTGGAATGTATGTTTGGATGAGCATCAGCATGCAAACCACACATTCTCTTGGAAGCGAGATAGGCAATGTGCCAACTTGTATACTTAATGTGCAGCCAAATGCCCAGTTCAGTTCAGCTCTTCTCTTGTTTAAAGTATTGTTAAGCCCCTTCTTTAATCTGATTCCCTTTTATTCATTGCTTCATGAGTATTTCATATATTTTATGTTATGGTAAATGTCAAAATGTCTGAAGATTGTATGAGCCCCAGTGGGAAATATAAAAAAAATGCTTTCTGACATTTACACCTAAAGCATAGTGAGTGTTCTTTATCTGTAAATGATGGAAATGAGTGTGACATTTAAACAAGTGGGTGCATTTAATTCTTCGATCCTTGTGTCACATATAATGGCCGCTGCATATGTATTTTGTCTTTTCTCATTTCAGGAATATGTTTTCCGAGTGGATCCAGCTACTAGCCTTGGTTTAGGTTCAGACTGTATTGCTAGTTATTGTATAGGTGATGTCATTCGATCCCAAAGCCAAGAAGTGCCTGAATTGCTACCTTGTGGGTATCTGGTTGGAGATAATAATATAATCACTGTGAACCTTAAAGGTAAAATTATGCTATATTTTATTCCCTTCCTCTGCATGTATTATTCTCCTTGAAGCTTCTTTTTAGCACAGTATAATTCCTTTATCTTACAAACAAATACATGCTCTTGGGTAGCATCCCAGTTGTGTTACTAAATTTACAGCTATAAGTAAAGTTAACTATGCAAAATGAGCTTCTGAATTTATGGGATCCCTAAAGCAAGCAGGACCTCTTTTTGGTAGCTGTCCATAAATATTGTTATGATGTTTTTTGGGGGTGGGGGTTAGGCTGAATGCCTGGGCCTCCTCCTAATTCCTGTATCCAGCACAGATTCAGTTACTGGAATAGCCAGGCCAGCCTAGGTGATGGGCCATTAACAGAACAAAAGAAAGGTGCTCTGTGCCAGATGACAAATGAGTGGGGCCCCTCCTCCAACGCTCATTTAGAAGGACAGAGCCTGAGTTTTTAGGGCAGAATTTGCTGCTTTGTGATCTGGAGACTAGAGAAAAAGCAGAAGGTCAGAGAGCAATGTTCGATTTCTGTTTGAATTGAAGGCTGAAGTTATGGGAGAAGCAGTACCCTTTTGAGGTGTTAATACAGTGGTACCTCAGGTTATGTACTTAATTTGTTCCGGAGGTCCATACTTAACCTGAAACTGTTCTTAACCCGAAGCATCACTTTAGCTAATGGGGCCTCCTGCTGCCACCGCACCACCGGAGCACAATTTCTGTACTCATCCTGAAGCAAAGTTCTTAACCTGAAGCACTATTTCTGGGTTAGCGGAGTCTGTAACCTGAAGCATATGTAACCTGAGGTACCACTGTACAGTATTGTGAACCCCTCCATCATAGGCTCGGGTTGTATAGATGTGTAAACAAACCATGCACCATAAAGACACTCACAACATTTGCTATGTCTGATTCCCAAAAGGAAACACGAATAGGGATAAGCACATGAAACTCCTGGAATTTCAGAGATTAGGGTGGCATGTAACAATATTTATCATATTCAAAATCTGCATCAAGCCATCTGGTGTTTTTATAGTTAACATGTACAGGTTAAGGTCCTTTTCCATCCAAAGGATTTATGTGGCAGCAGATATCTTTCTTTTAAATATGAATTCCCTCACCCCATATGACCCCAGTCTACCACACCATGAGTAAATATGATAACACTGGGGGCGGGGGGGGAGGGTGTATAGAGAATAATTTAGTGATGAGTGGAGAGGATGCAGTTGTGTAGTTTCAAGAATTCTTGCACCCTTAACACTTCACCACCCTAGACTGATGATGACTTGCTTTGCTTTGCATCTGAAACCAGTACAGAAGAGGACTTTAATATAACAATGAACGGTTAGAATTCCAAATCAATCACTTCAGATAGGGACTTTAAATATTTCATATAGCCACGGGGGCATTCTATTTTCAGGGTCTTCAAAAAGACTTTGTGTCATTTGGTGTGATATCTCTCTCCTGCTAACCCTTGCTGCTGTCGCTTTGACCTTTTTCTTTTAAATGCCTCAAACATTTCAGATATACATCACTGCCTCAATGAGTTTTCGGTTCACATTTGCTTTGATTGCATTGCTACCACTCATTGAGTCATGTGGCGAAGGCACTGTTTAATCTTTTTTTGGCCCCAAGGAAAGGTCTGTGCACTTCCAGTGCTTTTCAGATGCTGGAAGAAAGGTTTGTATTAAGGGCATTTACCTGCTGTCAACATTTCAAAAACTAGAAGGGGGGGGAGTAAGTATTAAAAGTTCCTTCTCTTAAATAATTCCATGTTTTGCCAAAAACAACGAGACAGAGAAAAATAGATTTCCTCTCCTCACCGCCTACCATTTCTTCTCCCCCCTATCTAATTTTCAGGAGTAGAAGAAAATAGTTTGGACAGCTTTGTGTTTGATACATTAATTCCTAAACCAATTAGCCAACGGTACTTTAACTTACTGATGGAGCATCACAGAATTATCCTGTCAGGACCTAGTGGCACTGGGAAGACCTATTTAGCCAACAGGCTTGCGGAATATGTGATAACAAAGTCTGGCAGGAAAAAAATGGAAGATGCCATTGCTACTTTTAATGTAGATCACAAATCAAGCAAGGTAAGACATAAAAAGAACCAACAGATATCAACTGTACCGTTTTTAAGAAACTGTAGATGTTTCATTACATGCCATGGACTTATGTAATTGTTGATGTTTCCTTTTGTTCTTTTTATTTTTATTTAAGATTTCCCAGCATAGTCTAAATACAGTGGCCATTTGTGATTGCAAATACTTACAAAGAAATCAAGGTGTTTTATCAGCATCAGTTAGCATATTGAAAGTTAAATCTCCAATCTCTGCTTTTTTCATTTAAAAACAACAACATTTATTCAAAACCATTCAGAATATGGAAATTTTTTCAGTATCCACAGTGGATCAAAAATGACACAGTCAGAAACTTGCAATATCAACCTTATCATCCCACCATTTTCATGCTTTCTGTCATGTTACAAAGATTGTGCCAGTGTTGGTGTACATGAAAAAAAAATCTGTCTTCAAAAATTTAACCAACACACTCATACATTGTATATTTGATGCCCCACCTAATTCACAACCTGCAGCTTTTTAGAGAAAATGAATTACTTTGATTGAAGAAATTCTTCCATCTTACCTAGAAAGTGAATGAGTAATTCCATTGCTCATTCAGATGTATTATGAGAAGGTGAAATTGGAATCTGCCAACTTGGGCCATCTCTAGCTTCCACATGTCCAGCATACAACTCTATGTGTGGGGCACTTCCACTCAGAAACTATGCATGAAGCTCTTTTCACACCTTCTTCTGAAGGTACAGAGGTCAGGGTAGGGCAAGCAAATAGAAACCAACTCTCTGAGGTGTGATACGTCTTATAAGGCTCCCCTTGTGGTTCAGATAGTTAGACTTAACTAGGATCCGGTTCCTTTTTTAAAAAGGAAAAAAGAAAAGAATGCTCAGAGCAAGTACCTCAGGCTGACATTGTAAAAAAATGGTTTAAGTAGCAATTTGTTTTAGTGGAAGCTTCGCAACTGTGAGGCTGTTAGTTAAGCATCTTCTGTTTTACTGGGTTCTTCCTTCTTTTCTTTAAGGATGTGCAACAATACCTTGCCAATTTGGCTGAACAATGCAGTGCTGATAACAGTAGTGCTGACCTTCCTGTGGTAATAATTCTTGACAACCTCCATCATGTTGGTTCTTTGAGTGACATCTTCAATGGTTTCCTCAACTGTAAATATAACAAATGGTAGGTTTGCTCTTTACCTTGTTTGGAATATGCTGAGTGGAAGTCATTGGTGTGGTACGGTTGCTGGCTGGAGCTGACGGGAGTTTTAATCCAAAAAGCTTTAAAGCATTTATTTGTGCATGTCACAACACAATTAAATAAGAACCTGTATTCTCAATAGCAGTGAAAGTTTAATATTCTACTATCATAGATATGGCTGTTATAAATTGCTGTCACTTCAAATAAGCACTTCATACGATTTCATATAAGTAACTGCACCCTATAAATTCATATGAACAAGCATAGCTTGTCTCTAAGATCTTGGCAACAGTGACAAGCTATGCTTGTTTATGAGTCCAGTTATGAGTCTTCTACATTATAGAATCCAAGCCCTGCTAGCCTAGAATGAAATGAAACTGATCAGTGTGCCCCAGGGCCATTACACACCCGTTTTAGAGAGATGACGGAAGGGAAGGTAACGCCTGATAAACAGTAGAGTGGCAGCAGTGAGAAAAAGATGACGTTGCAGTGTGTGGTAGAAATAAGCTCAGCTGAATCATTGCTCAGCTCTGACACACAGAAAATTCCTTTATGCAATGCAAATTAACACATTGAAAAATGAATAGAAGGAAGAGGACATTAAAAATAAACATTCTTGGTCATTAGATCTCCAGAGGCCTTTCTCTGGCTGCCCCGCCTTTGATAGTTAGGGAGTGACAATCAGATAACTGGTTTCCTTGTAGCACTGACAGACAGGTAGACAGGATAGGTAGGATTTGGGAGACAGACCAGCAGATGTAAGGTGAAAACATTGTATTCATTTTTGGCCATGTTTTGATTTTTACTTAATTACATATATACCCCATGTTTTTGTTTAAGAAATGATAAAGGCCAATAACAAGAAAACCCAAAGCATAACAATAACTAATGTTGCAATAAATATAATAAAAGCTAATAAAAATGGGGGGGGGGGGTTAACAATGATTTTAGTGTAGCCTTTTGCCTTTTATTTTCATGCTGCAAAAACATAGTTTTTCTGAATTTGATATTTTATCATATTTTAATGGTGGTTTTATGTTGGGGGGTTTTCCAATTCCGCCTAATATTTAAAAACAAATAAATGACAAGATGTAAATGTGTTAAATTAATTGGCAGCTCTATTTATTTCTGTAGTCCCTATATTATTGGAACTATGAACCAGGGAGTTTCATCTTCACCTAACCTTGAACTGCATCAAAATTTCAGGTAAAAAATTGTGTTTAAAAATGCTTCTTCTGATCTAGGTTTAAACCTTTGAGGTTATATATATATATATATATATATATATATATATATATATATATGGGGTGTGTGTGTGTGTGTGTGTTGTAACAGGTCTGCTCTTTCTGATGTGGATACACATCTGGAAGCCACCACATAGATGTGTTTCCAGATAGTCCTAAAATAAAATGATAGTTAAATGCCAAGCGGCGTTTAGTAACATATGAAAGGAGACCATGCTTTTTCACCACATTTACAAGGCACCAAGGTGGTAAAACTGCTGTGCACTCTGTCCAAATAGTTTGGGATACTGATGCCAAAAAGGTCACCTTTGCAGGGTTGGAAAAAATTATATGTGCATAGATAACCAGACAGAGAATTAATTAAATTCTCACTGAGCTTAGGGCCTGATATTGAAGAGAATCTATGAGTTATGAGGATGAAATTTAAGAATCATGCTCCTGTGGCAGTTCTACTGTCTAGCTCAGCAGCTTGTTTACAGACAGTGGCCAACCAAGTGCCACAGGCACACTCAAGAAGGGCTCACCATCCCCTGTTGATAATTCCTAGCATCTGGTAGTCAGAGATACACTATCTCTGAACACAGAGGATGCTGTCAGGTCTCCTAGAGGACTGAATCCCAAATCTTCCACGTAATTGTTTCACATTTTCTTTTTAGCCAGTTAAGCTTGCGCCTATCACATTGGCCGATAATAATAATATTGTTTGTAGCTTAATTATGCAGTGTGTGAAGAGGCGCAATCTATCCATTTTAGTGGATTGCCCAGAGTTCCTGTAATGTGAATACATTCTCTAACTGATTCTTTGCCTGCATAGGTGGGTGCTGTGTGCCAACCACATGGAGCCTGTCAAAGGGTTCTTATCCAGGTATTTGAGAAGGAAACTGATTGAGACAGAAATAGAGAGGAGCGCACGCAATAATGACCTCATCAAAATAATTGACTGGATTCCGAAGACATGGCATCATCTGAACAGCTTCTTAGAAACGCACAGTTCTTCTGATGTAACCATCGGTGAGGCCTTTCTTCAATTAATAATGCAAATTATGGGACAAAAACGGGATCTTGAGGCTTATCTAAACTTACAGGCTTACCGTGAGTCTGCTTCACTGATGTCAAATTAATTGGCAGCTGACCTTTTGTGCTCAAACAAAACATCTAGGAGCGGATTGGGCTGGAGCTTGGGTTAGCAAACTTGGTAATGCTGCTTACAGTTTGAAAAAAATCCTACTAAAATGAAAAGGACATGTAATTGCTCACTCATGCTACACAACTGCAGTTTGCTAGTTGAGTTTTTTCTTCCTTTGTCCTTTTCCTGCTTGACCATTTTTCAAAAGGTTTCTGGGATTCTTTCTAACTTTCCGCCCGTTTAACATATTTCCCCTTGCTTTCTGACTTTCATTAGCACAGTACTAGTGCACAGCTGTAGATTTATTTCACAAATTAAAACAGGGATATCAGCCAAGAGAGTGGAGCAAGAGGACATTCTGAACAAATTCACAAGACTGCCATTACTTCAACATGATCTGTGGTTGTTTTTAGAACTGAGATGTAACTCACCCCCATTTTCTCAGGCCCATTCATCCACCATGAAAGTGGGGTGGATGCACTGGTGGAGGAAGATGAGTGTGGGGGGAATGCACCGCCCCCGGCAGCTCGATCCTGGTGGGGTGCCATCGCGGCTCCCCCTCCCCCACCGGGCACCACGTCCCTGCGGGCATCGCAACACGTCCCCAGGATGCGCACCAGCCCTGCCCCCACCTGCTCTCCACCCCCCGGTGCCGGAGCATGAAGCTCTGGCACTGGGTGGATAAATATTTAGTGACTTGTGAATTGGTTTCTTTTAAAATAATAAATAAATGGGGAGGGGTTCCCTTAGCTTTAAATATGATGTGTGGGAGGGGTTTCCCCCTTCTTCTTTTAAGCCGCAGCAATAACAACAAAAATAGTGGATGGTGCATGAGGGAAGCCTTAGCTAGTGCAGTTGAATTGCTGGTCAGAACATCCCTGGGAATGTCCTAGCCTGCAAGCAACTAAAGCATTGTCAAAATAACAGCTCAGTTTTCCTTAGCACTAAACTATGCTTTATTGTCCTTCTATGATGTCAAATACACTAAGTCAATGGTAATTAGAGGCCTATGATCCATCAGCCACTGTTGGCCTCTGTGACATCAGAGCATGGCAGCCAATGACATTAAGAGAAGCACTGGGGACAGATAAGACTACGGCTAAGATAGGCAACATAATTTTACATTTTTAAAAGAGAGAGATTTTTAAAATTCAGCTTTTCTCTATAAGCATTCCCAATTGGCCACAATTTACTTTGACATTTGCCATGTAGCAGCTGGCAGCTGCTGCAACATAGACAAGCAAGTGAAATAAGTTCAGCATATTTATGCAACAGCATGCCTTGCTTTCAGAAGAAATGAGTACAGGATTGTGTCATTTCTCCCAACGTAAACAAACACAATATAGAACCTATGAAGGAGTTGGATTTTAATAAAAGCAGAGCTCATATTTTCTATGTTGCAAACTACCAAAATAATGCCAGATATTGCCCTTTTCTTCTTATTCTTTACAAAACATGTTGTCATATCTTATGTACAAGCAGCAAGCTAAATGCAAGAAAATGCCACTATATGTTTTGAAGAATTGTTTGAATAGCCCTCATCGTGAATGTGGAATGTTAACTTCAGGGATGGGAAATCTGCCACCAACCATGTGTGATTGGACCCCAACTCCTATCCACCCCTTCCAGCATGGCCAGTGGTCAGGGATAATGGGAGCTGTAGTCCAACAACATCAGGAGGGCCATAATATCCCCCCTGTCTGCTTTAAACAGCTTGCTGAGTTCCTGTTTTCTAACAAAAAATAATTTCTATCTTAGGTCCTCGCCTTTTTCTGCCCT
Source organism: Podarcis melisellensis (assembly GCF_964234715.1). NCBI lineage: Eukaryota > Metazoa > Chordata > Lepidosauria > Squamata > Lacertidae > Podarcis > Podarcis melisellensis. The sequence continues at coordinate 35,134,104 of NC_138542.1, forward strand.
GCCCTATAGACGTTGATGGTTCCAGAGTGTGGTTCACAGACCTCTGGAATTATTCCTTGGTACCATATATTATGGAAGCTGTGAGAGAAGGACTTCAGGTAAGACTTTAAAAACAGATGCCAAAATTGTAAAAAGCATATGCATTTCCCAATTGATATTTTTACTTTTTTTTACAAGACACTTCTGGCTGATCTGTGACAGAGGGACACTGAAATATATCTGCATCAGCTTTATGTGCCCATTTTCATCCTCTTGCTGCATACTACATATCTGGAGGAGAATGAATTCCTTCTAAATTTAGAGCTTCGCTTTAGCAATCCTTTGTGCTTAATTAAGAAAGAAGAAGAGGGAGAAAGAGACAAAATTACTTTTATGTATTTAGTGGTTTATTGCCTGAATGGCTTTTGCATAGGAGAAAGGGGGTGGTTCTGGCAATGTGAAATATTGAAGTGCTTGTTATTTCATTCTCAGACTGAACCTTGGGTTTATAAATTTCTGGTTATGGCACAATAATCACTAAAAGTGATCTAGTTATATTGGCAACTAGCACTCACCCAAAATATTAACTACTTCCATTTTTTCATCATTGAGAGGTAGTGTGGTGTAGCGCTTAGAGCACCTGACTATGACCTGGGAAGCCACAGTTCAAATACCCTCTTGGCCATGAAGCATGCTGGTTGACTTTGGACCAATTACTGCCTTTCAGCATAACCTGCCTCACAGGCTTGTTGTAAGGCTTACTTGAGGAGGGGGAGAGAACCATGTACACCACCTTGAACAACTTTGTGGAAAAAGTGGGATATAAATGCAATAGCATGTTACATCAATTGTAACATGTTAATTATAAAGATATTGGCTTGTCAAAAAGTCACAATTGAAGCATCTTGAATTGTTTAAATATTACACTGATTTTTCGAAAGTCCTTTCAAGAAAGATTCCAAAAAAAAAAAAAAAGCAGCAGCATCTACAACCATCCAAAGACACTAAAATGGCATCTTCATGGCACTGAGAATTTCAGGCTTTGAAAATACAACTAATATGTGGCCAAACTATGCATTGTGCCAAGTGTTGTGTTGCATTTAATTGTATATTTAAACAAGTGTGGAGCTGATCAATGTGGGAATTTAAGCCTGTGACCCCCTGCCCTAGACAAAACTGCTTCCCTTCTGACTGTATCCTATATGTCGGCCAAAAAATGTGGATGCATTTTGGGTTGGGAGGAATTTTGAGATTATGGAGGCATGAAACTCACTGGCATTCTTCACTACTGCCAACTGCCGTTTTTCTTCCCCAGAAAAGACTAGAAGAACATTATGTCATGGCATAATGTCATTCAGATGGGCGTTCTGGGGAGAAATGACAGTATCCATTAGAAGCTGCCATTCCCTCCCCCCACCCTACATGTCGTCATTCTGGGGAGGGGGGAAAATTGCCTGCCAGCCCCAGTGAGGTTGAGTTTCTATCACCTGAAAATGCAAAAGGGAGAGTTAATGAACCTCGTCCCATTTTGTTGTCATGCAACAAATTTGGGCCCAAAGGTCTTGCACTACCACGCTGAACATTCTCCAACTGAAATTAAACAACCCATTTGTTTTTCTATTTTGCAATGGACACTTAGATGTATGGCAAACGAGCACCTTGGGAAGATCCTTCAAAGTGGATAGCAGATACTTGTCCATGGAGTTCACTGCAGCATGACTGGTCATCATTGCTTCAGTTGAGACCTGAAGATGTTGGTTATGAAGGTTATGCATCTGCCAAAGAAGGAACCACTTCAAAGCACATTCCACAGACAGATTCAGAAGGAGATCCTTTGGTAAAATTATTATTATTACTATGCTATTATTATTGGTGAGAGCCTACATAGTGGGAGAGGCCATCTACTCACACAGCAGGGTTTATCCTTCCTCTCCATTTCCCTGTAGCCCCCTCACAAAACACCAAAAACTGCTCCAGAGGATTAAGGGAACCTCCAGAACATATTTGGGTGCTGGAGGGGAGAGAAGAAAAACCAGAAATTCAGTTAAGCAATCAGTTTTGCTTTGCACAAGTACCGTATTTTTCGCCCTATAGGACGCACCGTCCCATAAGGCGCACCTAGTTTTTTGGGGGGGAAATAAAGGGAAAAAAATTATTTTCCCCCCAGGCGCGGGGCTGGGGCGGGGGAGGCCCGCCGGAGCTTCCCCTGACCCCAGCCCCCAAACAGGCAGCTCTCTGCAAGCCGGGGGAGCCCAGGGCTGGCTCCCGCCGCTTGCGGAGAGGTGCGCGAAGCTTGGACGCGCTGAGCTCATATACTGCCATAAAAAGGATCTAATCAGATTATACAGTGGTGCCTCGCAAGACGAAATTAATTCGTTCCGCAAGTCTTTTCGTCTTGCGAGTTTTTCGTCTTGCGAAGCACGGTTTCCCATAGGAATGCATTAAAAATCAATTAATGCGTTCCTATGGAAACCGCCTTCAGACCAGGTCCGGGGACAGTCTGTCCCCCGACCTCTTCTGAAGGCTGGCGGGGGGCAAAAGTCTTTGCTCCCCCCTGCCTGCCTAACCGGGGCGATTTAAAAGCCCCCGGATGGCTTTTGAAGGCAGGCGGGGGGGGGGGAAATCGTCTAGCGAAGCGTCGCAAAAACCGAAAAACCCTTTCGTCTTGCGGGTTTTTCGTCTTGCGAGGCATTCGTCTTGCGGGGCACCACTGTACAGGATTTGTGCCTGAATGTAACTCTCAAGGAGTTATCATCTCAGGATATCAGTCTATTTCTGTACCAATTGCAAACATTTTGACCTGCCCTCCTGATGGCCCATCACAATTTAAGAGTGAAAACGAAAAAAGGGGGGAAGCCCCATATATCCAGGTGAATATTAGAGGTTTAGTGGGGAAAGATCCTGAGAAGCAGCTAAATTAAATGCTGGATCCTCCCTTACACCACTTTAGTGGTATTCTTTATTTCTATATTTATTTTTAATAATTGTGAACCATTTCTATTCAAATTTTTTTTAAAGGAACTGAAGGCAGCTAAAAAACCAGCAAAGCAATATAAAATAAAACCACCACGACCAAAATTCCACCAACCTCCCCCCCCCAAACATTATCAAAATGTTAACATATATAAACAAGGTGCACAACATTATTCAACCCAAAGACTTGTGGCTAGCAACCTATATACCCTGCAGAGGAGCATACTATATGGTTGTGGCTAGTGTAAAGCTATTAAGACCCAAATAAATCTGAGAAGGTACTGGGGCAAGAGAAAGTACATAGCCTACTTTTCTTTTCTCGGAGAAACCAAAGCACTTCGTTTCAAATAATGCACCATTTAAAAATGCTGGTGGTGTAAGATCAATTCCCTGAGCAACATGGAGAGGGGGACGATTTCTAAATACCAACTATAATTACAGTAATTTTAGGCACTGAGCATCTTACAGCTCTCCGGGGCTCTTGATGTTAAGTAAGATGTGCTTAAAGGCTCCTCTGGAAACCAGCCTCGCAGCTGTGACATGCTATTTTCTGTTGCCAAGGTCGGCTCCTGGGCAGCAGATGGTGCTCTTGTATCCAGCAGCTGGATTCAGTCCACTCCACTTCAGTTCCCACCTCCCCTTCTTCTCTAAGATGGTGTGACTGTGTATGCAAAAGCGATTGCATTCCTTTTTATCTCCACAGTGTATTCTGACACCAAAAGCCTAGTCTATTCTTACCTTGGCATTGGGAGAATGGATTCAGGATCGTGGCTCAGATCAAGAGCTCCCTGTCCTTTAAACACCTTTGAATTCCTGCAGCCTTTGATTCTCTCCAAAGTTACCATTGCTCCCTGCCTGTGGAAAGAAGAGGGATTCAAAAGTTTGCTATCTCAGCCAGCACTGATTTTTCAAAGTGCTGCATCCATCACATGTCCCTGTTGCCTACTCAAAGGCTTGAAAGCAGAGATCGTGTCCTCCAAATCATGGAGAGACACGTGTTGCGGTGAGGTCACCAAACTGCCTTCTTCTTGCTGGGGTGGGCCCATATGGATGACCTCCTTGCCTCATTGGTCGCCCCTTTGTTACTGGGGCAGATTTCTGTCAGTTGGGGTTTGATTGGCACATAAGGGGATATTTAAGGGGCCGCATGTGGCGAAATACTTCCTCTTTCGCATCGTACAGTGGATCTCTCACCCTCCCTCCCTATAATTTAAGGTTGTGTTTTTGACCTTGCTATGCCTGTCTAGGGGTCGTCTGTTTTTGGAGCAGGGGCCCGGTAGGAATTTTGCCACTTGGCTGATTGGCTGGTGCCATTTGGTTTTTGCCTACCATCACAACTTTGTAAAGTTGTCGGTTAGGCCTTGGTTCATCCTTTGGTGGAGGGGATTATGGACTGTCTGTGCCTGCCCCTCAATTTTGTTGCTGCTGCTAGGGAATTCCGTTAAAGGAATCCAGGGGCTCAATTTGTTCTGTCCGATCCCCTCTCAGGGGTAGGACCATGCCAGAGTTCCTGAGAACATCTGGGGTGAACTGAGAGGCGGAAATCTGCCTCTCTGCTCCCCCAGTGTGTTTTCCCTTACTGACCTCTGGAGGTTCCAGTTGTCAGTCCTGTTCCTGCCGGTGCAGGTTCAGGTAGTCTGAACCAATGCCTAAGCAACCACTCACAAACAAATATTCTGTTTCCTGTGTGATTTATTTTGGAGGGGGTTTGGGGGGTCTTCACACCAGCCACTGTTGCCTTCGCTTCTTAACAGCAATGACACCAGTATTTCCTTGTTTCTTCCTCAGATGCACATGCTAATGAGGCTCAAAGAAGCAGCCAGCTACTCCAGCGCACAGAGCTGCGACAGCGATACTGCTAGTCACCACGATGATATTCTGGACCCCTCGCTTGAGTCAACTCTCTAGAGAGGAACGGGCCTGGTTATATAGGATGCTGGTTAAACTGTCCCGGCTTTAACTGCTGCAGTGCCGAAGCAGCGCGTGCCAGGGTGGCCCGAGAGAGAGCGTGAGTGCTGTGTCATATATAGGCGGTCGACTTATCTCTAGAAAGTCAGGAAAGCAAATCAAAATGGAAAGCTTGAATTAGTTTATTTTCAAGAGATTTCAGTATCAGTGGAGCTGAGTGAGACTCCATCAGTCAACTGGAAAGGGCCTTTTAATGGGAGGGGGAGGGGGGACAACTAAGCAGATTGCACATGTGTTAGCCAAACTGGAATCTCCTTGGGGTTGTTTCTTTCTGTCTTTCTTCCTGTCTCAAAAGTTTACAATGCAAGCCTTTGGTTTTTTTTTACACTTCAATTTACTACGAGGTGCTGCATTAGTGGTCTTTGCGATCCTGGTCCTCTAACCTCTGCCGGTGCCCCATGGCACTCATTACAAGACACAACGGTAGTGTTTGAATTGTACACTGCTGCCCATTCCAAAACGAGTTGGAGAAAGAAAAAGAAAATACAGAAAGCAAACTCCATAAAAGCACAAAACAGTTTTGTGCAATTGCCAGGAAAACGCTACTGTGATATATGCTGGAAAAGTGCCAATTGGATACTAAAGCTGCCAAGTTTGCAGTGATGTGATCCACCAAGGTTTCTGGGTTGTTGTTGTTGTTTTCCTGTACAAATCATCTGTTTTATATACAACTTGTTTTTAGCCGCGAGGGTATTTTTTAAACACCTGCCCACCTCTTAACAAGGGTTTTTTTTACCAATTCTTATCTGACACTGAGTAAAGGCTTTCTTAGGGCTTCGTATGTTTTGAGCCTTTTCAGTGGGGGGAAAAAGAGAACATTTCCTATGGTGCTGTCTCACTGCCTTAAAACCGATTTCTAGAACAATTTTACAGTTGGTTTAATTTGTTAAACCATTGATTATTTACACTGTTTTCTTTCTTCATTTACTCACGAGAGAGCATCAGTGAACACAGTAGCCTCATCTCTGTATATCATGTTTTTTAACGAAGTGGCTAGAAGAACGATCTATTGATATAGATATATAGATAGATTATATATATATATATATAGTATTTTTTATCTTGTGTGAATAGATTACCATCTAAAATATTCAAGTGACCCAGAAGCCACTCCTAATAATAAACAATGATTAATAACAAAACCTGAGACAGTTGGCTTAAGTCCATTTGGTTCTATGAAAAAGAGCTTATTAAAAGAGAGGTGTTTTGGGGAAAATCTTATCCAGCAGAGCTGGGTGCACTTGGTGCAGCATGAGCACAAATATTTCTTTATTCTTTTCCCTTCCTCTTCATTCCCCCCCCCCCCCTAGTTTGAAGCATGCTGTTTTGATTGCAATTGTTGTACATGAAGAAATTCAGCATTATGACACAGTGATTGTCCACTGTGGTTGAGAGAAAAGTTTATACTGTAAAGGGGGAGGGGGGTTGGTTTTGCACAGTCTACTGGGAGGGTCTTGTAATATTAAAAAAAAAAAGCCTTGCACAAATGAAAGCAAACAACAGTGACAGCAACAACAAAAATAAGAAACTGTATTTTATCTTGTTGGTGTTAAGAGATGTTTCATTTACTGAGATTACCTGTATGTTGCAAAAAAATAAAAAAATTTAAAATATCCAGAGCGCAAACCATACAATCTGGAGGTTTTTAAAATATATATATTTAAAAACAATGGTGTGTTTGTCCTGTATTTAGAATTGTTATGACTATGCAGGAGCTATCCATGCTAGAGTGAGCATGTTTCAATCTACATTATAAAAGCCAATCATCTTAGGCAAATACAAAAATGTATATCCTGGCAGACTACACCAGTTTGAATGAAAACTGATCAGAGTAATTGGATATGCCGATTCAACTAAATGAAAGTAATAGAAGGGCTATGGCATTGTGTAGACATGCACTTGTATACTTAGAGCCACAGTCCTGAAATTGCCAACTCTGAGCACATCACGTTCACTGCAATAGGATGCTAGTGGTTGCTTTCCAGATCCAGGTAGCCAGTGAGTACCTTCAGGACATGTAACTGGTGCTACAAACTCCTGTGGCCCGTCTACTTTATAAAACAAAGTCAAGGAAATCAGTGTAGTTTTCCTTGCTGCAGCACTGAAGCTACAGGTCCCCTGCATGGTGCTATTGCCCTAATAAATTAAACTCTGATATTATGCACAAAGAATGTAGTCTGAAGTCAGGCACAAATCCTAGATTACTTTCTCATATTGTTAAATGACATGCCACTCTCTGGCAGATGACTAAAACAACAACTGCTCTTTATGATATATGTGGTCTGAAACAACATATAAGCAAACCCATGAATTCCTGCCATTTTGACGCGCACACACAAAATACCTGTATGTATGTACCACATAATACAAATTTCCCTGCAATACATCTCAATGAGTCCACCTAGTTTACAACTTTAAAATGTTTGTGAAACATTTGTCTGTATACATTTTATATTTTGTACATTTTTGATGTAACATATCATGTAAATAGACAGAAACAGTGAGATAAATCATCTGAAAAGTTTTGTAGTCTTTGTAAAGCCCTAATAATAAGTATTTGGTGTCATCAGACTTAACTGGATGATGTATTTTCTATTGATTTGTTGTTCTTCTAGCTTGTAAACCAGCTTGCATATATTTTTTGCAAGTGTGCACACTGTATCTGTCTAAATTATTACTTTGCCATTAAAGTGGAATTATTTATTGACAACTGAGTCTGTTGTCTTTTGCACATTGCAATGTTACTTTCAATAATATATGCATTTTTGTTCACACTAATTGGTGCATTTATGTACACATTTTTTAAGTCTGACAACTGCATTACAAAATTTGTGGAAATGTGAATTTCAAAGGATCAGTTGTGTTTCAGTTCACATTGTTTCAGGAAGAGTGAAATAGGTAGGTTCGCATTAAAATATGAACCAAACCAAATTGTTCCTACTATTTGTACCTCCATGAACCATTTTCACATGTGGAAGCCTCAAATCTGTCACTATGTAGGCCCTACATATTGTATGATACCTAATTGTAGGTATCCAGAAAGCTCCTAACATGTTAAGTGGTTCACCAAATTGTAGGCTGCTTTTGGTACTTGGATGACTTAAATTCAAAGACAGGGGCGAAAAGGCAGAACAGTTGCATTAAGCAAAATATAAAACCCTCATGGGAAAAGTAATGCTTGCTGAAAAATAGGGAATACTCACATTTTGGGTGTGGTGGGGGAAGCATGTCAGTATTAAAGCAAACGAAAATGGCATAAGCAGAATGAAACACATTTATATAAGCTTCTGTTTTTACATATGCTATGGAACTCATTCTATTAAAAAAAGGCATTGCTACAGTATGGATGTACTTCCTCAAATAATTTCTAAATGGTAGTATTATTCAGAATGTGCTTGATTGAATCTCTTCACCTAATTATAGTTTGCAGGGCAGAATGGGAAAAACATAGCAAATCTGCATGCTCCTACTTCTGTGTTCAATTATCAATTTATTACAGACATTATTGTTTTTAAAGTGAGTTCTCATACTATTTTGGCTCTTCTGTTTTCAAAACCAGTTTTGACATTCTGGTATCATGATACAGTAGCCAAGACTACTGTTAGAAGAAATCTAGATAAATTAGGAGGACAGGCATAATAAAGAACACATAATAGCTCTGTTAGTTACAAGAAGCTAAACTACAACATTCTATTAACTGTTAATGTTTTGTTTTTAAGAACCTGGTAGGTGGTGTCTAAACCACATGTCAGCACATGCGGCCGCAATTTCCGGTGTCTGCGCCTGCACAGACGTGATTTCGGCATCTGAGCATGCGCAGACATAATTTCTGGCGCCGCGGAAGCAAGTCCCTGCACCACGCTGCACCAGTTTAGTGCAGCTCGCGGGGACTCGCTGAACGGGCAGCTTGGTTCGGGGAAGGCTCATGGGCCAGCTAAACGACCCCCGCGGGCTGCTTGTGGCCCATGGGCATTAGGTTGCCTACCCCTGACATAGACTCTAATGCTATATTTTGTAAAAATGCTTTTTCAGCATCAAGAGAATAATTGCAACTGAACAGTTATTTTGCTATATAAAGCAACCATCTTGGATCACCCTTGAATTATCTTCTGCTCCCTGCCTTTGGTGAATAAAGCCCACCTGATCTGGGTATACTGATGTTTCTATCATAGTCTGAAGTCTATTAGCAGTGGCGTACCAAGGTCAGGTGGTACCCGGTGCAGAAAATTTCTTGTCACCCCCCCCCCCCCCAATTTAAATTTAGTTGGACTCCCAAGAGACTGCGATCTACTCACAGTATAAAAAGACTGGCTGTGATCTACCCATTATCATTGCCAGGAGTTCTTGAGCTTTTTTTAGGGGAGTGTTGGAAAAAGTTGTTCAGCTTTTCGGGGGGTTGCAGGGTTTCGGTCCTGAGTTGAGAGAGCTTCTGCTTCTCTCTTTCCCTCCACCCTCCATTTGTTTGCTCATCTGCCTCCTTCCCATCCTCTCCCTGCCTCCTGCCTGCCTCCTCTGGGAGTATGGGACTGTCAAAATGTAGTGGTGAAAAGCTGTGCAACTACCCCCTTTCCCCCAATGGCTCATGGTAGGCAGGCATCGCAGGCGGGAAGCACACCGAATGTCACCCCCCTCGGTGGCTACACATGGGGCAGTCCGTCCCCACCTTGCTCCGTCCCTGTCTATTAGCAAGGAATGTTGTTAGCATTGCGGCAGCTACATTCATTAAGGAGGTTGGGCTAAAATTTGCACAACAAGCGTGGACTTTACCAAGCTTGGGAATAACAGAGGTATGAATATCATGCAATGAAGATGGCAGGATACCCGATCCAAAAGCATTTCAATAAAAGATAAGCAACCCATTAGTGTAGCCAGCAAGTGCAGAGGGGAACCGTTGCCCACATAAAAATACTTAACTGACCAATTGCATTGCAGATAACTCAGTTCCCCTCCCCCCCAACATAAAGGCTTCCCCCCAAATAAATCCCGACTGCACCCATGCAGTAACCTAAGGAGCAAGGAGTCTGAATATGTCTTATACCATTCAGTAAGAAAGCCATCTGGCTCCAGAGCTTTCTGAGCCCTCATACTATTAATGACATTCTTTATTTCTTCCATCTGCAAAGGCTTTGCAAGAAATACCCGTAGTTGTAAATCTAAGGGTAGAAGAGCCAACTGTGAAAAGAACATTTTAAATTTACACTCCATAGGATCCTTTTATTTCCTATACAAGGTAATATAGTTGTTTTGAAACTCTAAATCTATTCCTTTCAACAACGTATATATATTATTGGATCCATCCTTTATCAGTGAGCTATAATTCAAGCTTTTGGGGGAAGTCATGCCCATAGGTATGCCACAATTAAGTGAAATTCATAAAAATCATAAATATAGAAACAAAAACTCAGTGTCCCACTTCTCAGTATTCTAGAACATAACCCTACAGCAATGTGCAATTGTGGAAATCACATAAAGACAGTATTCAACGATCTGTGCTAAACATCACTACTAAAACCACCAAAATAACAATAGTATATTTGGAACAAGAATGCACTTTGAGCTGTGTTAGACCGTTTGTGTCGGTTTAAAAAGAAGTCAAAGGGAAAACAAGGAAGAGAATGTAAGCAATTAATAAAACAGGAAGAATGGAATGTGATGCAGATTCTGTGAAAAAAACTTGCACACCTGAGGAGCAGCAACCTCCCAGTAAACAGACTGGAAGCATCCCATGTGTCACCTGAGGCACTTCCCTAAAATTCACTTCAAATTTCACTTTAGGTGAAATTTTGGTGGCAACTGTAGCCTACAAAGGGGAGGACAATAAGCCCTTCTGCAGCCAAGAAGAGACCATTGGATAGCAGCCCCGTGATGGCCAGTAACACGTGGATTATTAATGGTATGCTATGAGTTGTGCACTCTCTCTCTACCATTTAACTGGAAGTACTCATAAGTTCTAACAGTGCTGAAGACCGGCAGTTAAGTAGTTGTTGGCAGAACAGAGCCAAGCACACTCACCACCATGCCCACACTGTGCCCAAGTCCCTGCTGCTGCTTCCTCTGTAAACACCAGCAATGCTTGGAGGGGAATCCAGGAACCCTGTCCTACCGATTACTCCTGAAGTGCATATAGCCCTGGCCTCTTGTTAAATTCAGCCAGCTGAGGAAACTGAGCCTGGCCCAGCAAACCCAGACCAAGCAGCCTCACCTTACCTTTCCTCCTTCCCTACTCTATAGAACTGGTGAGGTGACAACCTACAGGGACTTGTTTGAAACATGCAGACAAATCATACCCTTTAGTTTGATTTAATCCCAAGCACATGTTGAAGCCAATATATGAATATAAGCTCAGCCAGAGGCCTCCCCATTGCAATCAGCGGAACTGCAAACAGTTATTTGCCTTCTGTAAATGTCTTCTACATACCCTCCAACATTTCTCCAATGGAAATAGGGATGTCCCATTCCATAATGATAACATTAATATTTATAGCCCACACATCTTACTGGGTTGCCCCAGCCACTCTGGGCAGCTTCCAACATATATACAAGCATAATTAAATGCCCTGCTAAACATCTTCCAAGATAATAATGCCTACTCACATCATAAAGAACTCATAACCCACCTACTCTCAGCAGCCAGAAACATCATAGCCAGGACATTGGAGAGACTTGTCAGGAGTAAGCATGGACCAATGGTATCAAAGAGTATAAGAAACAGCCTTATTAGAAAAACTAACCAATAAACTGAAACTGACGCGGGGACAAATAGAAGAATTTGCCTTCCCCCCGGTATGGCTCCCCTTTATTACATACACAGCCCAACAAGACAACAAGAATCTGCCGACAGCATACAAATCAATCTGGCTAACCTAATTCAAAAATACACACTCACACCCCGCTCTCACACAAAAACAATTCTCACTGCAGCTAACCAAAGACAACCAACCACAACCTAAGCCACCACCAACCTCTCTCACCACCATGGAAATACAACAAGCGAATAGTAAGAGAACCCATACAAGTAACACTGACTGACACAAAACCCCACACATACACTAAGTAGAAGAATAGAAGCATAACCACCCCACCCCACTTACCATTCCCCCCACCTTCTCTTTCCCCTCTTTTCTTCCTAACAAAAAGAAAAACTCTGTTCTATTTCCCCTTTGTTTAAACCAATTCATGAACCAAGAACTTATACATTGACCACTAATAATGAACCATATGTTGTAGATATCACTCTACATTTAGAGTGCTATTTTTGTGATATTCAAATGACAAGAGAAAACTTGGTATACTTATTTGTATAACATTCTTGTTTATAAAGCCCAATAAAAAGTTATTTTTTTATAAAAAAAACTCCAACCATAATTAAACATTTAAAAAACCCCTTCTCTATACAAGATTGCCTTCAGAAAGCTCAGGGGTCGGATAACTCCAGACCCTCCAACATTTCTCCAATGAAAATAGGGACATCCTAAAGAAAAGCGGGTCATTCTGGGATCAAATCAGAAACCAGGATATCTTCTCTAAATCAGGGACGTCCCTGGAAAACAGAGGCATGTGGAGGGTCTGCTTCTACCAATCAAAAGCTGCAGTTGGGATTGCCTCACAGCCAATGTCTCGCAAGCCAGAGCTATAGTGACTCTCATGAAATAATGTATCTGTTGCTTATTACTCCTCATGCCTTTCTTAGGTTAGTACAGTACCAAATTTAATTGCCAAATTGTGTTTGTGTGACTATGTGTCAACACTGTCACTTATCTGACTTTGTTTGGATGTGTGACTGATGACTCCCCGGCCTGCAATGACAGATATTGGAGGTTCTGGAAAATGATAGTCTAATTCTCACAAAACAGTTGTGTTGTCGTTTCTGGCTCTCAAAACTGCTTCTTATGCCATAATTAAATATACATAGTTCCTTAGAGGGTGGCTTATTTTCCTTGATAACTGAATAATATCATTCAAATTAAATGTTGCTACCATGAAGTTAAGTTTATGCTGCAGCTATGAATGCACTTTCACCATGCAAATGGGTTTCTGTATAATAATACCACCAGCAGAAAATGGAATCTGTCATAAAAGATAAATTATGCAAGGAGTGGACCATGTGGCCTGTTTGCTGCATTAAATTGCTTTTTGTTTGTTCCTCATTCAACTACATTCTTAAATAAACATTGATAAATTATACTGAGTGATCACATTGTTACCAAGAGCAACCTTTTACCAGCACTCTGGTTTATTAAACAACATAATATTTAGACTGCCTTATGGCAGTATGCGTCCTTCATCTTTAATGTTTTATTCAATTAGATATTATTTGTGGAGGAATGTTTTCTTGCATAATTTAATGAAAAAAGTAAAAAAATATATATTTAAAAAACCCTACCTGTAAACACAATACAAGAATGAGAAATATGGCCATTGGGGTGGGGAAACGTTCAGCCTGAAAGCGGCGTTTCCTTCTGAACCATGCTTCAAGGGCCACCACATGCCAGCAGTGGACAGGATTAGAGGCAGAATGTGTTCAGTGGGCTATACACACTCAAACACCCCCTCTGCCCTCCCTACAGGCAACCAGGAGGGATTCTCAGAGTTCAAGGGCATATTCCAGCTAGGCAAAAAACAACAACTTGTAGTGCAAAACAAAGTAAGTGAGGGATGCGGCCTAGAAAACTGGAGTGTGATGGGGGGGTGGCTTTGAGGGCCAGGTAGGGAGGCCTGAAAGGCTGTGTTTGTCCTCAGAAACTGAGATTTCCCACCTTTGTGGCATCATTTCCTCTGATGAAAATAGGGGCATCCTATTATTATTATTATTATTATTATTATTATTATTATTATTATTATACCCCGCCCATCTGACTGGGTTGCCCCAGCAACTCTAGGCAGCTTCCAACATACATAAAAACATATCAAAACATTAAACATTAAAAAACTTCCCTATGCAGAGCTGCCTTCATATATCTTCTAAAAGTTACATAGCTACTTACCTCCTTGGCTCAGGAGTCACATAACTCCATACCCTCCAAATGTCACCAAGGAAAATAGGGACGTTCTTAGGAAAAGTGGGATTTTCTAGGGTCAAATCAGAAATCGGAGTAGCTTCTGTGAATCTGGGGCTGTGCCTGGAAAATTGGGGTGCTTGGAGGGTCTGCTGTGGTAGTTTGGCCACAATTTTAGCTACACATGGCAAGAATCTCCCTGCAATCCAGCAAAGCTCCTAAACAGGCACTAACATGAGCTGTAAGAAAGTTATTCATTAAAATAAACTTGTTCTGAAAATTACCTATTCAAGATGACTACTGCAGGACTGATTGTTTCTTCCATCCATGCCACTGTTGCTATTTGTCACGTTTTGCAGGATAAATATTTGTCAATCTATTCCATGTACATAAATCTCTGTCAAGATGTTTTTGTAGCCAGTTGTTTTTACAATGTTAATTGATTCTATTATGTACACCAACCAAATTTGCATTTAAAGTATTTATTAGTTTTAATTGCTTTCAGGCAAACAATTGCAATCCTTGCAGAAGAAAAGGCCCAGAATTAAAAGTTGTACAAGCTAATCTATATTTTAACTCTCTGCTTTCATACAGGGGTGGATGGATCAGTTTGCTTCTGGCCTACGAAAATGTTTGATATGCCCATTCCTAAATTCATTCCATTATTTCCACATCAGTCTGTGGATTTTATTTTTAAAAGCTGCATGAAAGCTTGCATTATTTTTCTGACGTTTTATTCTAGCATGCATTTTAATTTAAGATGCATGGGAACAGTTTGCTTAAAAAATTGTGTTCTCCCACATATGCCCACTCATCTGCTATGATCTGCAGAAGTGCCACATGATGTTCATTCCACACTTGGAAGGAATAAATACTTTAGTACGGCAGCAGTTACACATTGTGGAATTCCTTGCCCATTGCCATTAGGCAGTCCCCTTAACTATACTGTTTTCAGAGCCTGCTAAAACCCGTTTTGTATCAGCAACCCTACCCAGATATGTAAAGCTGATATTTTGATATGCAATTTTATTTTAAAATGCATATTTTTCAGCTGCTGATTTTATTTATATCTTGATTTTTTGGAAAATCAGTTTGTTTTTAACTTCTGACCTTTATTAACATCGTAAAGTCTATTTTATAGTTTCTGCAAGCTGCTTAGAGGTTTATATGATTAGGTGGTGTGCAAACTCTGTTAAATATAAATAAACAATAAATATGTTTCTGAGCCAAGAAGTGCATCTCATAATTCAGAGAGGTGTGAAGATGGAAGATTATGTCCAAATCACGTACTTGACATGTAAATACAAATCAGGTTAATTTGCTTAAAGATGTGAACAACAAAAGCCTCACATTACCCACAACTTGATAGCCTCCACTTTAACTTGATGTACATACACAGCACTGATCTTGTTACTTGAAAATCCTCAGTTTTGCATTCTTCAGGCATTTCCAGTGCAAAGATCAAGAAAGGAGCTCTTTCTCTTCTAAGGATCTAAGTTACATTTAAGTTCTGTGACTATTTTAACAGCAGGGCAGTACATAGCAATATTTTTAGCTTACAGCATGGAATCTGGACCTTTGGCTTGCCTTCTGGATTAAAAAAAATGTTTCTAGTTCTCAGACTACAAATAAATGTTTTAAAATACCGTTTTTCTCTCACCATTCTCAAAGTGGTGAGAACTTAATTCCAAGGTACAGTACTTACCTAGATTTAGTTTTCTTTGGAAGAAGTCCTTGAAGACTCACTGTGTTTTATAATGTTGAGTTTAGGTACAAAGATACAAACTGACCATACAGGTGGAGACATGGCTTAAACAAATCCACAGCCCCACTTTCAGAAAGACTAGCATTGCTTTGTTTCCTTTAAGGGGGGAGAACTCCCTGGGCCATAAGGTCTCCCCTCCCTCCATCGCCAGGTGATTTCCCAAACCCATCTCTCTGGCATGCTTAACCCTGGGTAAAACTCCGCCAGGGAAGATCAACCAAACACTCCATTAGGGGGGGGGACGTGACATACACAGCCTTCAAAGGGCATTTCCCATAGTAGACGTTAGCAGAGCAGCTAATTGGGTGTCGCTGCACATCTTTTCCAAACATCACAAATTGGGCACATGTGCTTCAGCTGATGTCAACTTTAGGATGATGGTGTGGCAGATGGTGGGACAGCCATGATTCCTCTCTGGACCCAACAACTCAATGAAGCTCTGGTAAATCCCAGCATTAGCGCTACTCTCCAGGAGTCACTGAGGAATGAATTTATTTCCCCCAGGGGTTCCTAGATGGCTGGATCCACCCCTCTAGGGCAGTTACTCATGGCTGGAGAGGTAGATTGGATCACTCAGCTGGGAACAGCAGGAGGTGATGTTCTTGGGGTATGAAGTTCTACTTCCCTGGTTTCACCTATATTGCCTTGGTGAGTATTTTCTTTTATGGAGCTGTGACTACATCGCCTGAGTTCTGTACTGAATGCTACACAACGCAGGATTTGACAGAAGAGATGGCTAAACTGATGGCACTGATAAGAGACTCAAGCTTACATTCTTTCAAGGAGGACTTTTCTAGTTTCCTAAACTTTCCTAAAAAGTAACTATATATGAAGTCCACAACAGGATTTGAAGTTTTAATGTGGGGAGGGAGAAGTAGATTATTTTAAGATACTTGTTGAAGAGGTTGAACCTCAGTATGTGGGAACTTTAAAATGCAATTATGTGTAGTTACATTTCTAAACATCGAGGATGGGTGAGTGGGAAGTCATTAGCAATTTAGAATAGGATTATAAGTATTGAGTGTTAAAATGTAATTTTGAATATTTAAACTAAATAAAATATTAATATCAAGTAAGACTTTCCCTGTGGCAGTGGCACTTTAGGGGACATGAGTGGGGTTTTCCCTCCCCCAGCAAGGATCTTTTATTGACCCTGCCTGCCCTGCCTGAAGCCATCCCAGCATTAGCACTGCCCTCCAGGAGCCCTTGGGAATAGAAATTTGTTTGTCTCTCTCACACACAACCCTGATGAAAAACTCTCAGCTGATGTATGAGAGATGAGTCCCTTTCTCCTGGCTGTGATGGGTTTCCCCATCCAGAACATTCCAGTGTGATCTCCATTTTCTAGCCATTAAGGAACCATCAGCTCACCATTAACATTATTTTGCTTGACAAAGGACATGGTCTTTGTCATAATAATAGTTAGCGGTTGGAACCATGCTGTTTACTGGAGGAGGAAGGGGAAGTCACAGGGTGGCCATACTTAGGGAACATGTTCCTTAGTACAGTGGTACCTCGGGTTACAGACACTTCAGGTTACAGACTCCACAAACCCAGAAATAGTACCTCGGGTTAAGAACTTTGCTCCAGGATAACAACAGAAATTGTGCGGCGGCGGCAGCAGCAGGAGCAGGAGGCCCCGTTAGCTAAAGTGGTATCTCAGGTTAAGAACAGTTTCAGGTTAAGAATGGACCTCCATTCTTAAGTTCCTAACCTGAGGTACTGCTGTACCTTTGAATTATGTAATAACAGTGGTTCAGGGATTTTTCCAAGTCAGTTGCAAGAGGAAGTCTTTCCATTTGCCATCAACACCTCCCTCTTCCTTGGATTCAGATTAGAAAAAATGTAGAATAACACCCAACATTTGCATTTTATTTGTAATTTCATATAATGGGTGGTCACTTTTTCCAGAATTTTCCTTCACAAGAAAGACAGCTAATAGAGTAGCAGGCCCTGAGCTTGCATCTTTCTGCCACACTGTGAAAGTATGCCTCTAAATTTAGTTTGCTTTGGAGGCAATAGGCTTTGAAATAACTGGATAAGACATTTCCTCCTTGCCTGTAGGAGCCATGGAAGGTTAGTCACCCGTGTCTGCTGCCGTTAAGAGACATGTGAGCAGCTGTTTACAGAAAGGACATACCCAGACTTATTTTGGGCAACAGCATCTAGCTCTGGGAGGAAAATAACAGCCTTAGCAGACAGCTTTGAACCCAGCAAGATCCATTTTTGTGAGAAAATAGAGCCTATAGGACCATCAAAGAAGCAACCTATAAAAGCATCATCATAGGTTCTTGCTGAGATTGGACTAGATGACTCTAAGGGTCAGTCCCTTCCAACTCTACAATTCTTATTGTCTATGATTGCTCAGAGAGATGCTTTCATGTGAATATCAGCACTTCCTGAAACACAGAGCAAACCAGACATACCCAGAGATCAGCTGATATTCTCTCCTTCTGTATCAATGTCATTGCTGAATGTCTCTGCAAATAGACGCACTCAATGCAGCCTGGATAGCAGATCTATACATGACATAGTCTATGCATCAGGCACTAAATCCCAAAGAAGTCAGTAGGACTTACTTCTAAGTAAACTTGTTTAGGATTGCACTAAGTGAGGTTGCTAATATCTGTAATTATCTGTAATTGGTTTAAAACATAATATATTACTACTACTACTACTACTACTACTACTATTACTACAAATCAAGCATACTCTCTCAGAAAAATTCTTAAACCAGCTATAAATGTAAATGTGGTATCAGCTTTGTAGCAAAAATATCATATGGAGAAGCTCTTTAAACATACCGGTAGATCCTTTACTCTTGAATCATGAGTCTTTATGCATGTTTTTTTTAAAAAAACAACAACAGCAAATATTTCCAGAAACCAGCAGCAAGTATGCTTGTGAATATGAGCCTTACTCCTGGTACTTTCTCTGACTGGATTCAAGTTGCCATGTGCACTTATCCAACTGATACTGATCTTCCCCGTGTAATAGACATTAAAGGGCTCAGCACTGAGTATGTATGGCTAATCCTCACGTTTTCATAATGACGCATGGCCCAATCCACTGAGAATTTCTTCTGGGATGTCCTTCAGTGTGTACCACTTTGAAATTAATGGATGTTGCACAAGAGCTCCCATCCTTTTGCACAAATTCCACTCCTTTCAAAAGGGGCTTTCATAAGATAAGTTCCCAGTGGGTTGTGTTCATCGCTTATTCTGGTACTAATTAGTGTCAGAAGAGGTGATATAAACAGCTGGACTGGGATCACCAGCTCATTGCATGTAGGTCACTGAACAGCCCTCACTCCTTAATGAGGTTCAGTTACCGTGAATTTGTTAACCGAATCAGACAGAATAGGAAGGATTTGATAATAAATATATTTTAGAGATGAGAGGAAGGATCACTCGGATGTGGAGTTAAGCATATTAAACATACAATTTTGCATAGAGCATAACAGATGCCATGGTTAAATATTCAGAATCATTATAAAAAAAACGGAAATACGGTAGTTCTGTAATAAGAGAGCATTGAAGGTGCTAAATGAGTGAAATTAACTTTTTGTCTTCCATTCCTTTCCCCAAAAAAATACTTTCCCCCCTTTAACGGTGCACACTTGGCAATCTTAGGACCCTTAGGGAAATTGGCTGTGTGGCTTTAACAAAAAAGAAAGAGATTTGACAGAATTGCAGATTTGTAATATTTTAATGCTAGAGGGGAGGATTTAAAACATTTGTCAAAAGCCGAAATGCTTCATCCAACATCA
This sequence comes from Podarcis melisellensis, assembly GCF_964234715.1. NCBI lineage: Eukaryota > Metazoa > Chordata > Lepidosauria > Squamata > Lacertidae > Podarcis > Podarcis melisellensis. The sequence goes on from NC_138542.1 coordinate 35,153,554, forward strand.
CTTTCTTCCTCTGACTACACTTCCATGTTTTTTTAAACATGACTTTATTCCCTCATGGCTGCTCATTCTTAGAAATGCATCTACCAATAACAGCTAGTCTTAGATTTATAACCTGATTTTTCTACCCTCTTAAGCTCTGCAAACTGCAACCCTATACACACAGTTACCTAGGAGTAAGTGTTATTACAATCAAGAAGGCTTACTTCTAAGAAGGCATGGACAGGCTTACAGTACCAAAGGCAGAAGGAAAGGTTATGGGAGAATATGTTGTCTTTTTGCCCCCTGTAGCGGGAACCCCCCCCATCATCCAGTTTGTACAAACTTCACACACACTCACACTCACACACTACATACGCCACACTTCTATTATAAATTCATAGAAAAATCAACCATACATCGGATTTGCACTGTTCCATTTTTATTTTATTCCATATGACAAGGACTATCAAAAGGGGGTGGCTTGGTTCTGGTCAGCCATAATCCCTTCACCATCTCAGCACATCCACAGGAGCCCTGCCCAGTTGTTATGCCAACCCTGATGATCCCAGACAGAAGACAATCAAGATCACAAAGAACTTGCATATGGGAGTGGATTCAGCATGGACTGAAACAAAGGACAATGATCAGATCTTCTCTCTGGGGGCAGGAAACTGCAAACTCCCCTTTGTCTCCTGGAAGTGACTCATGGGGAGGAGGGAAAGGAGGAACCAGCCAGGTGACAGGACACTCAGGTTACCACCCCCCTCCTTCAACCCCTCCTTTCTGTAATGTATGCATGATGTTACCACCACAACTCCTCCCTCAACCCCTCCTTTCTGTAATGTATGCATGATGTTTCTGGGGGTGGGCTTGACCTAGAGGAGGGGAATTTCAAAAGTTTTTATAAGACCTTGCACACTATTCTTCTGGGTCTTTCCTCTCTCCTGCAAGTGAGGGGAACACCCTGTTGCAACAGTTCAATAAAGGCCAAGCCTACAGGCTGCTGTTTTGCTCCAAGTTATCCTGGTTGGTGTCTTTGTTTTGTCCAAGGGAGCCCTCAGATTTTTCCGGTAACACCCCCAAAACTAAGATTAGTTCTTGCTGAAGGGCTGCATTTTCACATAAAAGCCTGTCAAACAGAACCCTATGGCTACTGCTGTAGACTACAGCCCTGGAAGGAGAAGGCACAATGTCACCTGACTCAGAGGTAGTGGCAGCTTTGCTTCTCCAAAGGCAAAATGTGATGAAAGGAAATGGAACTGGGAAAGCCAGAAGCTGGTGTCAGCGTGCCACGGACGTAGCTGGGGAATTTCCCCCTTTATGCAGCTCTTGAGGAACCTGTGGCCCTCCAGATAATGTTGGACTGCTGCTCCCATCACTCCTGGCCATAGGCCATGCTGGCTGGGGCTGATGGAGCTGGAGTCCAACAACATCTGGGCATCTAAACATCTGGGCTTTAAAGATACAAGTCAGACCCTCTCAAGGTCTAGAATGGGAACTCTATGGCTCCTTGTTTCCAAGACCCAATGTTCTCCTGCATCCAATATTCCCATAGCTATCTGCTCCATTTCTGCCAACAGCTCAAAGACCCTCCTTCCTCTAGGTCCTCTGCTGCCATTTCCCCCAGCACAATCTTCTTCCTTAAACCCTCCTTATCACCAGCTCGCTATCTTTACTACCTGCTGTTTCAGGAAGACTTAGCTACCCAGTCCAGCTTCCTTTGCCAGGCTGACACTAATTGATGTTGCTGTCTCTTCTCACTCTTCAGTCCTATGTTTCCTTTATCTGGACATGACAGTCTTCAGCACCTGTCTGTTAGAAATAAGCATCTGAAAGAGGAACCAAAGGCCATCTAGTCCACTGCAATTAAGGCCTCTTCTTTCACTTGAAATAGGTTGTGTGCCTTCTGGAGTCCATGTGATCACAGCAGAATTCATAGTTGGCAACTTTGGGTTTCTGCTGCTTGATCCAGTTTGATCCAGTAAGATAACCTCTTAAGCAAACAAACAACTTCTTCTTCCCTTGCCTACAAGCAGCAGTGCATGCAAGCAATCTGCTTCTCTTGCTCTCCTCTGCCACATGATTTTATACACCGTCTGCCTGCCCATCTGCTCAAACCACATTAACAAACCTGAAATCATCCCTATGTTTTAACTGATTAGGAGGTTTCAAAAGTGGGTGCAAAATGTCAAGATCATGGTCAAGTGGCTGCAGTGTTGTTTCAAATGGTGGGAAAACATTTCACATATATAACCATCTTAAATTCTCATTATGTTATGGGAATTGGATTGTCAATAAGTTGTTTCCAGTCACATCACTGTTGTGACTACAAGAGCCCTTAAGGTACATTCCACGTGTGGATTCCGAGACACCTTTCATCAAGACACCCTGGACTGGATCTCACATTCCTAGGATTCCTCTGCTGCCTATTCTTGCATTTCTAAAACGGAACATGTTGACAATACAAAACGGCAACCCATCTATTCAATCTAAATCTAGATTAGAAAATGAAATCCATCCAGTCTGTTCTCCCCAGACCCTACTGCAATTTTTCAGGCAAGTTCCTGGTCCATCCTTCCCTTTGCTTCCAATCTCTTTCTACTATTCTGAACCATTGTTCAGAATAATTTACATTTCATGGAACATTATAGAATAAAAAAGGCATTGATTGCCATTAACATAAATATCACAGCAGCACCTGAAAGCGTGTTTTTCAATCATTAATCCTGCAAGGGGGAAAAAATGGCTGCCATGAGGCATTTCATCTGGTTTCAGAAGAAAGGAGCATCTGGTAAATCAACTCTTAGAAAATTAAACTTCAGACAGGTGTTTTCAAACATACTGCTAAATGACGACAGTAGTTTTTCCCCCTTGCATTGTCTGCAAGGAATAGTTTCGCTACTCCAAGATGTGACTACACTTAAAAAGATCCAGCCAATTCACAGCAAATAAAGCTTCTACTTAGGGAGGCAACATATCTGGCATATGGTGGCATCTATCCATCAACAGATGACTGTCAATGCCATGCCCTACTTGGGGGGTTTTCTTGAAACACCCTGCTGGGGTCATGGTTGGAAACAATCATTATCATTATTTTATTATTTATTAAATTTGTATACCGCCCTAGGTCTCATTTGGTGGATTGGATAAAGGACAGTCAATGCTGTGTCCCCCAGATACAGTAAGCCTGCAACTTGCATCAACCTCAGTCAACACATTGGAATTACAGTCTAACAGTTCCTGGGCAGCACCATGTTGATTAGATCAGGACTACACACAACTCCCATCATTCCTGACCACACACACTGGGGCTGATGGGAGTTGTAGTGAAAAACATGTGGAAGATACCACGTTGGCTACCGCAAAGGCTCCAGTTTGGGGAAGCTTGATAGCGGCACACACCTAGTGTTAGAACATGAGAGCATATGGAAGAAAACTGAGAAGAAAAAGTTAAAGGAATAAATAAGGAATTAATAGATATTTCAGTGTTCCATAGGAAATAATAGGTTTTCAAGAGCTTCCCTCTTTCTTTCCCACCTCAGTGACAGATGCATTTGGAGGTAATTGCTATGCTTTAGTAGTTGAGTGGTATTAGAAGGAAATAGCTTTCAGAGATATCTGGCTCTTATGATGGTAAAGGGTGTGACCAGTACTTTGTGTGTTTGTAAGGAGACAAATTAAAGGAAACTTTCTACTGCTCGTTTTCAGTTTAAAGGGGTTGTTCTGCCTTGCACTGCTGCTAAATTTACACTGATGCAGAAGGAAGCATTACCTATGACTCATCATGTTCCTTAGTAAAGTGGTTCCTATGAAGCATGAGCAGGGCTAGTTCAAGACATTTTGCTGCCTTCAGCGGAAGAGCAAATCCATCCACCTACACACACACAGAGAGAGAGAGAGAGAGAGAGAGAGAGAGAGAGAGAGAGAGAGAGAGAGAACCCTGGTGTACAAGCCAAAGGCTGGCAAACTGATTTTGGCCCCTGAAGGCAGAAAATCCCATAAACCTCTCCCTGGCAGCAAGATAAATCAAATTATAATGGGCCATTTCATGACACTCCAAATCACTTGCGTAAGGTGACCTCAGGGCAGATATATGTGATCTGGGTTTTAATGCTGGTTGCACCTGAGAAGCCCTTTGGGTGGGCCAACTGCTTTGTTCCTAATTGTTGCATGTCCCATAGCTTGCTGCTGAAATCATCTAACCTTTAATACCATAAGTTTTCTGGTATTTGGCATTTAAATTCCTTTTTAATGTGCTTTTAAAATGTGCTTTTTCTCAGTGTACACATTTTAAAAATACAGATTGGATGCTTTTGTTCAGGTGAGAACTACTGAATCTGCACAGAGGAGCCTGTCACATCAATACATACCAGAATTTGTAAACACTGAATTCGTCAAGCACCCCCATTTGGTACCCAAAGTGGATGTGGTCCCCCCCACTCAAGTTGGTTGCCTAAAGATTTTAGAGATATGAACAATAACAATTGAGAAACAAAGATGAGACACTTTAAACAAATGTAGAATAAAAACTGAAGTTTTGAAAAAGCAAATAGAGCATCTAGAAGAAAAGGAAGAAAACTAGAATTCAATGCCACCCCTGTTTTACAGACTTATGTTTCTGTAAGATAAAGGTAAAGGGACCCCTGACCATTAGGTCCAGTCATGGTTGACTCTGTGGTTGCGGTGCTCATCTTACTTTATTGGCCGGGGGAGCCAGTGTACAGCTTTCGGGTAATGGGGCCAGCATGACTAAGCCGCTTCTGGCAAACCAGAGCAGCACATAGAAACTCGGTTTACCTTCCCGCCAGAGCGGTACCTATTTATCTACTTGAACTTTGACATGCTGCTAGGTCGGCAGGAGCAGCGACTGAACAACTGGAGCTCACCCCGTTGTGGGGATTCGAACCACCGACCATCTGATCGGCAAGCCCGAGGCTCTGTCGTTTAGACCACAGCGCCACTCGCGTTCCTCTGTTTCTGTAGGGTTACTAAAATCCACTCTTCTTCTTTCGCCCTAGCTCTCTCTGGATCTAGACAAGATGCCTAGTTTAGGAAGGGACCATAATTAAGCCAGTGGTAGAACATCTGCTTGGCATGCAGAAGATCCCTAGGTCCAATCCCTGGGATCTCTAGTCAGTGGTGCCACCAGGGCTGAACTTGAATGTGTAGGTCTGGGCCCCCCGACCCCCTGCAGGACACTAGCAGGCTGAGGGGACTTGGCTCTTCTTGGAGGAGGGCTGCCTCTATTATATGTTTAGGTCAGCTGTTGGTTCCCTGTGCACTTGGACACCTCTTATGATATGGTAACCCAATTTTGCATGATGGTTACTGAGATCAAGGCACAGGTTTGGATACAATGAAACACAATTTTGAATTAAGGTGGCCGACTGAACCTTTCAAAACTGCACTGATTTTTAACCACTGATTCAAAGCTGCACTGACTCCTTGGTGCCTTAGAATTCCCAAGCAACACCTAGTATGAGGCCACTACTAAGTCATATGTTCAAGGTGACTGAGGGTCACTTTTTAACCTTTAAAGAAAGGTTTGCACCATGCACACCACTCACAGCAGTGCAAACCACGCTGTCCCTGCTCTCTCTCATGTCACCTATACTTCCTAGAAGGTCTTCAGAGAGACATGAAGCAATATGTTGTCGTGTCATTCTGGAGCCTGTCCAAGAAGTGTGGCTGGCTTCACACAGTTCCAGAGTGGCTCTGGAGTGAGGCTATGTTAAATTGCGGCATTCTGATGACTTTCTAGGAAGTGTAGACACTAGTGAGGAGAGTGGGCACTGCTGTGAGTGACACAAGAATATTTTATTGCAAAGATTAAAAAGCGACAAAGCAACCCTCAGCCACCACATGTCTTTAAGGTAAGGGGCAAGGAGAGTGGCCACAGAAAGCACAGGGTGGCCGGGAAAATACCTGCTCCAGAGCCCGCTTAAAATGTCAGTGCCTCTGTCACTAGTTAAAAAGATAAAAAGGTAACAGGAACCCCCTGTTCTTGACAACCATAAAACTGCTGCTAGGCTGCATAAACAATATTGGATTAGATGGACAAATATTCTGATCTGAGTTATGGCTCTCTCTGCCTGAGGAAAGAAAGCTGGCATCATCTGTAATGAATTTTAGGCACCAACTTAATAGCAGATCATTTCAGCAAACCCTTGGTATGAAAGCAATTTACTGTTTTTATAGCCTTTTTGTAAGGGACCCATTCTGTACTTCTGATTCTTTAATGTGTCGTGCTTCAATTCTTTTTGTTATGTTGCTTTTGTTTTAACATGCACACTACATATAAAAATTCATATTTGCAGTTTAGAAATGAATAATAACAATTAAGCTATAAGGTAGCTTTCCTAGTACATGAAAAGGAAAGGAAATAACCTATGCTAAAAATCAAGAAAACAAAGTAAGGGTTCCCTGGATAGTTATTCCTGCCTAATTAATAGGGTTATTTTCCATTTATTGCTATTTAATTCGTTCTCATTAGTGTGGTTGCTGGTATAGTAGTTCAGGGAAATTCTCTCCACAAACACACCCCATCACAGCAACAAATGCAATCTAAACTTTGGCCTATCTGACCGGGTTCCCCCGGCCACTCTGGGTGCCTTCCAACAGAATATATTAAAAAAAAACATAATGGAAGTCATTCCAAGTCACCTCAGCAAACGCCCATAGAAGAATTTAGGGAAGATTTATCTCTTGGACATACAAAGCACTAGTCACATTTTTAAAAAAGAAAAAAGAAAAGTGAATCTGTGATCTATTATTTATTTATTTATTGTAGCTAAGAAAATGTCAAGGGGAATAACTTTATTTTAAGATAAAGGCACAAGCTTCTGTTCCAGCTTCTATGTTATTCTGTGGGGAGGAAATGCTTGACAGCTACAAGTCAGCTTCCCTAACTATATTCAGGGGTTTATACTTTTTCCACGATAATGATCTTGTTGGGATGTCTGGCCTGCTTCAGAAACAGAAATGTAGTAACTCTGTTAGAGATTCTTTTTTTAGTCCAATTTGGAATATGCCTTTTAATGTGCAGCTTCTAGGATTTCAGGGGCCTATGAATTGTGTCTAAAATGATAACTACCAACTAGTAGTAAACCAGAATTAAGGAATAAGGTATATTTATGATATGTGCTGTGGTTACTGCCCTGCGTTTTTTGTCATCTGCACTGAACTGGCCACTTTATTTAAGCCGCTTTCAGGTGTTAATTGAACATTACTATGGCTTTACCATGCTGTACCCATGACCGCTTATGGGGCTCCCTTGACAGGGCTGTGAATCCTGGCCAAAGGCCTCTCGCGCCAAAGGAAAGTTGTGACAGGTAAGCACTTGGAAATGAGAGAAACATAATCTCTCTAAATGCAGGTAAACTGCCATCTTGTGCCCATGAAGACAATGGGGAATATAGGAACCTTGTCATCTCTTTACAAAAGGTTGCCACCAAATAGGAACATAGGAAGCAGTCTTAGAAGAAGAAGAAGAAGCGTTTGGATTTGATATCCCGCCTTTCACTCCCTTTAAGGAGTCTCAAAGCGGCTAACATTCTCCTTTCCCTTCCTCCCCCACAACAAACACTCTGTGAGGTGAGTGGGGCTGAGAGACTTCACAGAAGTGTGACTGGCCCAAGGTCACCCAGCAGCTGCATGTGGAGGAGCGGAGACGCGAACCCGGTTCCCCAGATTAGAGACTACCGCTCTTAACCACTACACCACACTGGCATTGGTCCATCTGGTTCAATATTGTCTGCACTGAGTGCCAGCAGCTCGTCAGCACTTAAGGAAGACTTTCCCAGCCATCCCTGGAGAAGCCTTCAATTGAAACTGGGATCTTCTGCGTGTAAAGTAGATGCTCTACCCTGAATTTCCGGCTGCCTATGCTCTAGGTTCATAACGTTATGTTGACACAACTGGCTCTGGAGTAGTGCCACAGTGACTTCCTCAGCGTGCTCCCAATCTGCTCCTATACTTCATCTGCCAGTACTGTTGGTAGAATTGTAAACACACACTATCGCCAGCCCTAATTCTTAGGTTATGCTTGCCCAGTGCTTGTTCTCCCTCCCAGTTTGCCAGAGAAGCATCTTATCTGCCAGAGAGGCATAGGATCCAAATGATAATACCTACTACCCACACAAATCCTAAGAAAATTAGGAAAACTGAGCCACGTTCCCTAGTAACGGAGCATTTATGCAGCACAAGCTACAAAACTTAAATGACTATGCTTTTCAAAGCGAAAGAAAGGAACGGCACAGATCACTGGAAATGTCAGTGGCATATTTAATGAATCCAGTTTGTTTTAATCAATACTGGAGTCTTCTTTCCACTGCCCTTAGATCACCATGTTTTGCAAAGAGATAATAGTAAAATGTCATGTCTAGACAAAGCGAGCGGTTTTGCTCCTGCAAATCAATAGGAAGCATTGTTCTGCTAAGTGTGACAGATATCAGAGACACAAATGCCATCTTTCCTAGAAATCACTATGACAATATTTGAGCCAAAAGTGAAGGCTGACTATTGTTGCCAATAGGCCAGGTCATTGCTGCAAAACCTGGTGCATGGCATTAAGGAGAACTCAGGCAGGCAGTAACGGATACGAAGCATGTACTGGATCAGAACACCACCAAACATATATGCCAGTAACTCTCTACTCATAACTTTTCACATCCTGCCATATTACTTGAAAGGAACAATGTCCCTTTAATCGTCTCCTCCTTCTCCTTCCGGAAGAATTTTTTTCTGCCACATATCCCTTGCTGAACCCTTCTTGCTAGAAAAAGCACTTGAAGCAACTGATGAGATAAGGATGTAGCAATTAACTCTGAAAACCAACCCCAACCGCAATGGTGAGCACCCATCCTTCATCTCATCAGTCAAAAGTGGGTAACAGACTACGTTGCTGAAGTCCAAACAGCAGTGTGACGATCAGGCAGTCTGGTGGCATCAGATGTTGATTCTGAATCATCAGTAGGAACACAGTTAAGGGATATATTGTAGAAATGTGCATTGCTTTTGTAAGCTTAGCTCTTCATTCCCTCATTTTTAAAGGCCTTTCATTAAAAAAGGGAAAAGCTTCTGCTTATGTTTCCCAACCAGCTGATTAGCCAGGCAACCTGCATCAGCTGCTGCACTAGCAATCATTTGTTCAAATTATGAAAGGAAGGCAAAATGATAATGTTTATGGGGAAAGAGTTGAATGTTTAGATATGAAGTGGGGTGTGTGTGGTTTTTTTTAAGGAATCAATGACCCTGTACCCTGTATAGGGACAATATTAGCATGTTTTCACATTTTAGATCTCAGACAGGCCTGAGTGTCCATTGCTCATTTCAAATCCAGTTGGAATGTGCAGGGAGAAAGGATGCTTAGCTTGTGCTATTCTTCTGCATGCAGCAACTGAATCATGTGAGAAGGGACACTTCTATTTCTGAATCTTTCCAGACCCAGAAAATCAGCTTCCCAGTGGCCAAGACCTATTAGGGAGCCCATTGGTACAGACTCTGCTGCATTTCCCCCCTTCTTTGAAGGCTGTTCCTGTTTCATTGCTGTTCAAAGCTAACAGGAACCACAGGCAATACAGATTTTACTGACCTATTTCTCTAAGAGCAGAACTGGCAGCAGTGCTAGTGCTGGGATTAAAAGGTAATCCTTTTAGAAAAAACAGCAGCTGAAAGGGAGACTTCTCGATAAATATCAGGTTCAGCATATATGCCAATACAGAACCCAATATTGTTGCTGTAGATGCATATACCGTTGATTCCACCTGCATCCAGAGTTGGCATGTCCAACTCCCAAACAACTAGCATAAGCTTACTTAGCTTAGTTTGCAGCTGTTAAGATTTTTCCCTCCTGCAGAAAATATTGTCATGGGACATATTGCTCGCAGTGACCAGGTGACTGCTTGTCAATCAGAATTTCCCTGCTGGCACTTCTCCTAACAAGGGATAAGTAAAGACAGCAGCCCAGAGACATAAACTGTCAGAGAATCAGTGAAGTTATGTCTTTCGTAAGGACCCAGCAGCCTTACATATGCAAGTTTGCAAAGTACACAGAAGCCCTCAGGTTAGAAATTTAAGATTTTTATTTTTATTTACTTTAAAAAACCTATTTCCCCAAGTGTGAGCATCATGTTAAGTAAGCAATGTTTATAACATTGTACAAAGTCTTAAAATGAGGATACTTACTTGCAAACAAGCACAGAGAAGCTAAGTGCACATAAGTTCCAACATACCAGTAGCTCTTCTAGGGAGGGAATAGGTATTTAAAGCTCAATCCTGACAGGGTGGAGGTTCTGTTGGTTCATCTACCCAGATTGGTAATGCTCAACATATACTAGCTGGGGTTGCACTTCCATAAAGGACTGGGTCCCCGTATTGGGGTGCTCATTGATCTACCTCTATCACTGGAGGACCAAGTAGCCTCAGCTGCATGGTGTACCAGTTACCAGCCAAAGTTTCTGTGCTAGCTTCAGCCTCTTCTGGATAGAGATAGCTATGGCTTCAGTTATCCATGTCATGCTCTGGTGACCTCTATAGAAGACTCCTGCAATGCACTGTATCCCAGTTAGCATGACCAATCATCATGAATTAAGGGAGCTGCAGTGTAAGACACTCTGTTCTAGTCCATTTCCAAGCACAATTTAAGGTATTGCTGTGCTAGTGCTACATGGGACCAAAAGACTTGAAGGGACATACGTGTCCCACCATACAGTTGTTATTCTTCAGAGGTCCTCCTCTGAGTGCTACTGCCACCTGACATCAGGCAGAAGATGACTGGGGAGAGGGCCTTTGTGTTGTGGCACGCTTGCAGTGGTGGTTAATGCCCATTGGGACTGGTAGGGTAGGTGGCAAGGAGACCAAGAGAAGTGGAGCCAGAGGCAGTGACAGGCAGAGCCAAGTGATATCCAGCTTTGTCCTGAACCTCCTCTCTCCTGAGTTCTACAAGGGACAACACATAGACTAAGGAGGAGGAAGGTGACAGGCAGTGATATTCTTTGGACTTGTTTCTAAGTAGAAAGGGAGGAAGGTGAAAATAGATGGAGACTGGTGGGATAGAGTCCCATTTGCACTTCTGGACCAGTCTCCACTGGGTCAATGTATGCAAAGACCCTTTACTGTGATTGAGCGTGGGTTAAAAGCAACCTATAACTTGCCTGCTTTGGTTGTTTCCAGCGTCATTTCCCCACCCTGATATTCAGCAGCTGTATACCTTGGAAATGAGAGTGGAAACACTTTCCCTCCTCACATGTCCTTTCCTGTAACGCAGATAGCTGTAAATATAACATGTCAAAACATCCTCGTTCCACAACAGGAGCACTCAACGTGCAGCTACCTAATTTTGCCCTACATGACAGTATGTAGCAGCTGTCAAAATGCTTCATTAAGGTTTTTTTTTTTTGCACAATGTCTGTCTTGCACAATGATCTAAAACATACTGTACTCACATTTGTATAAATGTAGATTACCAGACAGGAGATACGGGCATTGCCCCGAGCGAATAAATAAGCTTAGCGCCATCACCAACGGAATGGCATTCCAAAGAGTTGGCTTCTGTGTTGTGAACAACACTCTTCATAGGGGCAGCGCTTGCAGCATTCCCCCCCCCTTTGTCAGCACGTCCAGGCTTGTTTGGAAGAAATGCTATTAAAAGAATTCTGAGAAATCCAACAAATGTTCTGGCTTAGAGCAGATCTCAGACACCAGTTTTAGCGTATCATTTTTAACACTTGGCTGTCAACATCTTAGCTGCAATCTAAATCTATTATATAAATAAAATATGCTTTGGGCCATGTCATAATGTGCAGAACTTCCCCTTCCATGAAGATGCTGACAGGGGAGCTTCATCTGATGGATTTCTGCCTGCCTCACTGCTCTTAAAGGCACATAACACCTGTTCATAAAGCAGCAACCTTGGGCTGAGCCTTGGTGTTCAAAAGCACATTCTAAGTGTAATGCCCAGAGAACTTTCTTTTATGGGGCAATTAATCATACATCCATACAAGTCACCATATGATTATAGATAGAGAAAAACATCAAGAAAAGTGAGGGAGAAGAATGGCTTAGTAGAAAGAGACAAAGTGGCCCATTCTTGTACCTGGTTATCAGGTCCTATTGCACCTCTGTGTTCTGGCTTGGCAAAATGATGTATACCTTTGGTGCAGAATAGCCTAAAGCATGTTCTCTTTAGGAGAGCGTGTGTTGTGGTGGGGTCCACTGGGCCACCCCTCTGTTGCCAGGCAGGATTACTAAGGAAGCTTGTGGCAATGATTGGATGGCTGGGTTGCTGGGGTAAATCCTATGTTGCAATTTGGTGGGAAGGAAGGGATGTTTTAAATCCTGTGGACGCAGCTTGGAGCTTTCTCTTTCGCTACGACCAACGGATCACCCGCCCACCTGCCCTAATTTTATTGGGTTTTGCATTGACCTTGCTATGCCTGTCATGGGGTCGTCTGCTGTTGGGGCAGGGGCCTGGTAGGAATTTTGTCCATCTGGCTGATTGGCTGGGCCATTTGGTTTTTGCCAACTGCATAACAAATCACCACAACTTGTAAGGTTGCGGTTAGGCATTGGTTATCAATTGGTTGGAGGTGGGGTTAGGATTGGCTGGGCCTGCTCCTCCAAGGTTGCTCTGGAAAGGGAATTCTGTTAAAGGAATCCAGGGGCTTGCCATCTTTTCATCCGTGTCCCTGGAATGGGGCTAGGGCCAGCAAGCCCTGGGGAGCATGCGGGGAGAGGTGAGAGCCTGTGGCTCAGCTCCATTTCTCCCCAATATTGTTTTCCCTTACTGGCTTTCAGTGGTGCCCGGAAGTGAGTTCTGTCCCCAGGCGGGGGGGGGGGGGACAGACAGTCTTAACCAATGCCTAAACAACCACTCACATTTATGTATTTCAATAAAGTTGTGGCCAAAATTATGCCAAAACCTAAAAAAAAAATTATTTGTGTGTTGTGAGTTATTTGAGGGGTGGCTTGGGGACCTCGACACGCAATTGCCACTATGCATGGTAGGTTACTATTCTATTTTTACAAAATGAAAAGGAAGCTAAGCCTTCAACACTACACACAGTGCTATTTTTCTAGAAAAACAGGTGCTGGAACTCACCATGAACTCACCCTTGTTCTCTTATAATGGCAATGGTGCCCCCCAAGAGGTGCTGGAACTGAGTTCCAGTGATTTCTGGCTGAAAAAAAGCCCTGCCTACACATGATTACTTGAAAGCAAATCTCACTGAATTCAGTAGGCTTTCTTTGAAGCAAATGTGCCCAGGGTTAAGGCTGTATGCCATAGTTACTGCCCATAGGAACTCAGTGAAACTAAAACAAACATCCTTACAACTAAGATCTCTCTTCTAGTCTGAATTCTTGGACCACATTGACCAACCATGTATACTGATGCATGACAGCATTGAAATAAAATAAAAACCCTTAATGAACTCTTTATACTGAAACAACAAGGTGAAAAGGACCAATTGCGGCTACAGACATATGAATCATAAAGAATGATGTATGAATCCCCTGAAGCACAATTGTCAAAAAGAAGAAGTTGGAATGGACATTTAAATATATAGTGTTTCTCTGATGATATCCCTGCAGACTGTGGTACTGAATGTCAGGCTTACAGTTCATGTCAACTTCAGTTCAATAGGACCTGCTCCCAGGTAAGTGTGTGTGCTATTGTAGCCTTAATTGCTTTGCGATTCAACTTTGCAACAGTAAAATGGGGCACCACTCTTCTGCAATTCCCAAACGCAAAATAAGGACATGCCTGTACTGCAGCTATTTGCACAATTTTGCCCTCAGAAAGAACAATAGTAGTCCAAACAGTTCCTCTTTGAACAGTAACAATGAAATTATCAGTACCTTGGATCTGGATACATAATCTGGTCATGAAAAATACTCCCTGCATTGTTGAGAAAGGAATGTGCTGATCTCAAGGGGGTTGGAAGTGTGGGTAGAAAAGCAACCTTTGGGGTGGGAGAAGACAACAGAAAGATGGCCAAGGTTCCCAAGCCACAAACTAGGATTGACACCAGTCAGTTTGAAGTATAGATTGAGACTGTGGACGTATGTTTACAATCCTATGCAAACTATATCCTGCTACATTCAGTGGGGCTTATTCCACACAGTGGTCTGAATTATCTAGGGTAGTCAATGCGGACTGTTAGTGTGGGGCTAGAAATGAGGGGGAAAGTCATTTCAGTTTACACTCAACGATGGAACTACCTAATTCACACTTTCTGAAGCAATATGAGAACTGAAACAAAGTCATCCTTCAAATTCTCACATTTCCAACCAAGGAATGTGTTATTGTTTTGCTCGCTATGTATTTTTGTGGTTTTATACTGTAAAACACCCTGTGATCCATAGATGAACAGCGGTATAGAAATTACACACACACACATGGATAAGATGTGCATAAATATTCATATATTGGTGAAAGCAGCATACACAATTGTATAATGTTAGGGAAAATTGATTTGCAAAAATGTGCATATTAAACAAATTACATTAGGAGAAATCCACACTAAAATGCTGGTGAATTTTCATGAGGACTTTAAAACACACACACAGATGTGAAAAATGTGGAAAACTGGAAAAATGAAAAACTGAAACTGACAAATTCCTGTTTCACACACAATTGAGGAAAGGCCATCCTTGACTGCTCTGAGCTCCCAGGTTGCTAGTGGGACCCACACAACTGGTTTGCACCATGGTGGAACCTACTTGCTTGCAACTCCTGTGATTATCCAAGCAGGCAGGCTGGTGTGTGTGTGCATATGTTTGAGAGAGACATTGGCTAGCAGTCGGACTGCCCAATGGATGGATCCTGACCGTATGCCATGGCAGACCAGAAATGTGTGGTGGACATATTTAACCCACACTCTCGCCTATTGCTCATTCTTGCTCCCACCCTCCTGCACCTGGTTCACAACAATCATGCTGCATATGTACTTCAGTGTTTCTGGTGAAGATGTATAGAAAGGAGGAGATGCAAGTCATCTGTTAAAAATGGAAATTACCAGCTTTTAAAAAGGCAGGCAAATCTCAGAATCTTACTTAAAATGATGAGAGGGTTGCAATTTCGCTGCCTATCACAGGAATGGATCATTACTGTACCATTGTGTATCCTCACGTGTAAGTGAGCCACAAATTTATCCTTGTGGTATAAATTAGAATGCAGGGCCTCGGAATGAATAGGGCAATAAATGTAACAAGCTTTTAAAGCTTCCAATTGAGTCTAAGGGAATACACTTGCCAATTCAACCTAATCTAATGCTGCCAGGTGTTGCTTCTCCTAGGACCAGATACTAGTCCATCTTATGAATTTTTCAGTATTTCTTCTTGTTATCTGAGTTTCTCTTAAGATGCCTCTTGCTGCCATGTGGTCTCCACATTGGTTTTTAATGCAGTACATTATTCCATAACTATTTAAAAAATGGCATGCAATACAATGTAATACGGGAAGAAATCATGCCCTTGTTCAAAGTTATATTCAGCAAACCTCTTTGGGATCATGGTAAGTACACAGCAATATAAAAGGGGGTGGGGGGGAGATTGCCTAGCTCAATTTAATATTTATAGCCTTTTCAGTGCTGTACTATATTGCACAGGAGAAGAAATTAAAATCTGAATGATGCTAATAAAATACTTCCCTCTCCAGTACTCTTGTTTAGTATGAATGGGATTTCCATTTTGAGTGGAATGGGTGAACTGTCCATTACTGACTAAATATCTAGAAAATGCTTCTAGGTATTAAAAAGGCAACCATCTGTGCTTGCCTCTCCACTGAGAATAAAAATTTATTTCCTGTTGTCTGTTGTTCACATCAACTTATTGGAAAGGCAAAGAACACCCAAGGCCAATCACTTCGTGCAATTCCAGGTGGTGTGCTCTTGTGATGCAAAACATCATTTCACACAATGATGTAATTTCCATTTATGTGCAACAGCAGAAGCATAGGAGCTGAAAGGTCTCTCAAAGGTCATCCACTCCAATCCTCTACCAATCCAGGAAACCCACTCCTACAGCATCCCTTATAGATGGTCACTGAGCCTGTGCTTAAAAACCTCTAATGAAGGCAAGTAGACCACCTTCCAAGGTAGTCTGTTCCATTGTCAATCAGCTTGTACCATCCAGAAGACCTTCCTAACTATAGAATTGTAGAGTTGGAAGGGACCCAATGGTTATCTAGTCCAACCCTTTGCAATGCAGGAATCTCAGCTAAAGCATCCATGACAGATAGCCATCCACCCTCTGCTTATTCCAAATCCTTTTTCTGGCAATTGCCCTCTGGAGCAAGTTATCTTCAACCTTTTTAGATGCAGATGACAACTAAAAATATTTGAAGGTCACCTGGACTTTAGCCTGACACTGTCCCTACAAGTTTTAGGTACCTCATTTGTCCTTGTCACTCCTTCCATTTCCTCTACATGTGCCTTTTAAATCTTAGCTCATCAGAGAGCTCCTTACACAGCCATCCAAGTTCCTTAGGTGCCTGTCATTTTTCTGCTACTTTTGAATGGTTTATGATTATGAGGAAGAACCAGAGGCTAGTCATAGATTAGATGTTTTGCATGCAAAAGGTTCCAGTTTCAATTTCTGGTGTCTTCAGATAGAGCTGGGGGGAAAACCTTGCCTGAAACCATGGAGACCTGCTGTCAGTCAGTATCAACAATACTGTACTGGAGGAACCAGTGGTCTGACAAATGGATATGGCAGATTCCAGTTTTCCTATATGCCTTTAGCATCTCAATTTTAAGAAACTCCCACCAATCTTGAACATCTTCTTTCTTCAGTATATCTATGCAGGATCCACATGCAGTATTTCACATCACTATCCCTTTTCAGAATGCCAAAGAGAGAGAGGTGTCCTTTTGTAGTTAGAAATTAATACCCCACTTTCCAAGCTTTGAGATGTATGAGGAGATGGAAAAAGTATATCTTTATTATTGTAGTGAGCTATAACTTCATACCAAAAACTCTAGATCTATCCAATCTCAAATAGTGGAATGGATAGATCTTTAGACACTGTTGGTTAGCAAAATACAGTTGTTGAAACCTGCCATATCCTTCCATTGTCTCTCTCTATTGTTTTGTTTTTTATGTGATGTGGAAAACTCAAAAGAACAAATGTGCAGCTAACAGAGCTTCTTTCTGAAACCATTCCCATTTTACATTTCACAGTAAAATTGTCCAAATGTTAAATGGTATGATGTAGAATTATTTTGATACATTCTCAGATAAACAGCAACACAGGAGACGAATAGCTAACATGACATTTGTTTCTCTTATTGGGATGGGGTAGGGCTTATTTTACTGTCTGATTTTTGATACACTTTTCCCCGACTGTGCAATAATAGGGCAGCTAAGAGGTCCAGCTTCTGTAACGGTGAAGAAAATGCTGCACTGGTTTGTTGTCATGGAAATGGAAAACCTTCGATAAAAAAATAGGGTTCAATATCCATAATTTGGTAAGGTTATCCACAGCATGGCAGCAGCTACAGAAACTAGGCATAATTCTTGGTTCCTGTCTATATCATTTCCCTATGCTTTCATACAACATAAAATTGTGTTATTCAAATATGGCTGGTAAAGAGTCAAAACATTTGAATGATTGGTGACATGAACAAACAAGATTACTGATTATAGAGGATCCTGAATTGCACAGACTGCAACCAAATAAATGTGGGTAATTAGAGGATATTTGAAGAAACAAGCTCTAGAAAGATAATGCCTTGTTCTTCTTTCAATATATGTCTTCACATTTTAAATCTGAATAATTTCATTTTCTATTTGTAATGGTGTCCTTAAGCAGGACTTAATTTGATGTTTGTACCTAATTATATGAGTGCCTGAAAACATTGCATGGGACTTCACATGAATCCAAAAAGTAACAAGAAAGGCAGCTAGTAGGAAATCTACAATTTGGATATGCACTGAAAAGACCATTATGTCCTCAGGAAAGTCCATGAAAGGCATGGTGGTCTTTTAAATACCATGAATATGCTACCTGTAGTAGTTCTGGTAGTAGTAGTAGCTTGTTACCAGGTCTCCAAGATTCTGAGACATCCATTTCCTATAACCTGCAATTACGGCTGTTGCCAGATCAGCAGCATAAACTAATAAACTGTCCTGGCACTCAGCTCTCACACTTCAGCATGCAGAACTTTCTTTCTTGGTTAAAATAAAACTTTATTGAACAATCAACATCAGCCCACACATCAATACACATACCTTACAGGAAAAGAAAGAAGAAGAAAGCAAAGGATAAAAGACAACAGATGAAATAAATAAAATAAACTTCCAATTCTTCTCACTGTTTCTTATTTTACCCACAGTGCCTTATTATTATTTTGTTTCCCCAATTCTTTTCAAGATATTCTATTATTCATCACCAATATATTACAAGAATCATTCAAGGTCTGCCAGGAGATTTTTGTTATCACAATAATTTTTCAAGTACTCTTTAAATACTGTCCATTCTTTATTCACCTTCTGCATTGAATATCCTCTAACTCTCTCTGCCATTTTTGCCAATTGTATGTACTCTATCATTTTTACCTGCCATTCAGTTTTTGTGGGGATATTTCCACTTTTCCAATTCTTCACTACTAAAATCCTGGCTGCTGTTGTTGCATACATGAACAGTGGTCTGGCATGTTTCTTAACTTCTGTTGACATTATTCCTAATAGGAAGGCATGTGCAGACCTTTCTCTCCTTTGATTGCTTGTTTTATGGCCTAGGAATTCAGACAAGTGTAAAATGTGTTGTATTTGATACCGCCGACTCTTCCGCTTCTTGCACTAACCTTGCATTGGGCTCTTCATCAATATTAATTCTCAATTTATGGATATATGGCCCAAATCAAGTATCCTAAAATATGTCTTTCTTATATAGATGTACAAGATCCTTGTTCTGTGAAATATGCATGCTAGCTTTGCTTTTCCTGTCCACATTCTGTTGTTTTGCAACATTTTCCATGTTATCATAATTTAGTCTTTGACCTCCTGCCCTTTCATCCGCTCTCCAGACCCTTCAGATGTGGCTCTGTTCACTTCTATTTTGGCACAAATATAGTATGGCAACTTCACAGTTTTAGTTAATCAATATTAAAAAGAAAACATGGGGCAACTTGTCTTTTTCAAATGCCAACCTGATAAATACCACTCGCCAGGGTTTTTGAGAGTCTTGCTGGGAGCTGTCTACTTGTCCCACACGAAACATTTAATCTTCAAAGACCAATGCTACAACTGCTTTAAAATCGCCTCTAAACCCCCTGTTTGCCACGTCCCATAAATTCATTATAAAAAGCTTGCTTTATGAAGAAATTAAACTGATACTTCATCAAAGACAGATAAAGGGCAGGGAGTATGATGCCACTGTATACAATTTGTTAAAATAATATAATAATGAGTTCTTGTATGCACTGAAGCACATTTACAACAATGGTAGTCATTCTGCTCCTGATACTTCCCCTTCCCAATTTTTAAGCTCATTCTAGGATGGGCAGTAGACCACATTGGAGACCATGGGCTCTGTCTCCTATGCCTTGGAGTGAGGGGAACTGTGGCTCTCTGGAACTTGTTAAAATTTCTATCCAAAGTCCCTGATAATGGGCTGCCTCTTTGATTTGCTATTTTAGTAATTAAAATAATTTGGCCACCGAGAATAGCTGTGCTTATTTTATTAAGCATATTTATAGCCTGCCTTTCATCATAATGGGTCCCAGGGCATGGCACAAGACACAAATTGCACAAATGCACTAAAAACAATAATAAAACCATAAATCAACTGGGGGGGGGGGCGGAGAGCAGCTATAAATCTACAGCTAATACTAATTGAAACTCTTGAAACTGTATGGTGGGCTACCCACTCAAAAAATATTCCTAATTACTCTACAAATAACCGGAAAGACAGACATGTGTTTACTAGGTTCCTTAATTTCTTAATTTTCAAACAAAAAAATATTTGCTTATTTGTTAGACTTTGTGTTTATATTTGTATGACATGCCCTCAGAGACTGTGGTTAATGCTTTAGATGTTATGCTTAACGACTTCACCAGGGCCTGCCCTGTGACATCACCAGGAACCGCCCTTAGGTCTCAGGTTTGGGCCCTGAAATCTCAGGGCCTGGGATGGTCCTGACCTGGCAACACTATCGTTTGGGCCCAAAATGTTTAGGGTTTTGTGAATTGACACAAGACTCTTGGGAGCCTTGCTGATCTGCTCATGCATATGGGAGATGCACAGGATCCATACCATTTCCTCCATTCCTAGTATACATTTTTACACAGTATAAGGAAATGTTTTAACAAATGAACCAAGCATATAAACAACTCATTGAGTTGCATAAATGTGTATTTACTGTCCTCCTTGAAATCAGGTATGGAAGTTGCCTTTGACTTGCAACAGAGAAAGTGGTTATAAACACACAAACCAACATAGTCTTCAAGACAAATATCACATGGTGTTGTTCCACTTTCCATGTCCGTTTTGAAAATGGGGACAGAAATTGAGCTCGGAGTTTGTAACCCATGTACAGAATTACCATATTTTTCTGTGTATAAGACTAGGTTTCCCCCCTAAAAATGTCAAAAAATAGGGGACATCTTATACATGGATACATCTCCCCCCATTTTCTTAAATCTGAGTCCCCCAAAATAGGGGGTTTTATACATGGGGGCATCTTATAGAGGGAAAAATAACAACATTCTTTATTAATCTGTAAATCTTCAAGGAAGATTTTACACCTCTCCATCCCTCCCTTGATAATGGGCTAAACTAGAATTTGAATCTGAAACACAGAATAAGGCCCTGAATTTGAGTACCAAATTTCATTCTCACATCATGAACAATATGTTACAAAGACACTTTTGGCAAATCTGTAATGTTAAGTAGTTAAACCAAAAGCTGCACTACACTCAGCCAATGAACTCCTTGGTAGTTTCATGATAAAAATCACATCTGTTGTTCAAATGAGGCCTCAACGAAAGTACATAAAAATCAATAGCATTGTTTTTGCCAACTAGAATGGGCTCTGTATCCAAGTCATCCTAACTGACAAATATCTTGTCTATTACCATTTATATTTTATATAGCTCTGATAATCTTAACATGATTAAAACAATTAATATTCATGAGCAAATAAATAGTGTTTGCCAAAGAAAGTGCTTTTCAAAACAATCTATATGCATACAAATTGTGTCATTTGGATATTCTAATTACTATCTTATTTGTAACATAAGATCAACTAAAGGAGTTGGTTGCTGTGTGTTGTAGAGATCAAGCATGCATGGTGAAATTGCCTAGGTCTTTGCTGATTCAATAAAAAAAAGAGGGGGGGAGACATCAGATCTGTTAGAACTTTCAAATTTGAAGACTTCTTAGCCTATAGTAGCAACTACTACAGGAGAAGCCACAGAACTTGACCAAAGTGACAGGCAAGCAAACTGAAGGAAAAGGGGGAAAAGCAAGAACATGGATGCATCAACAATATTTAAAATGCTAATCCATGGAAGGTATTGGAGTTTGGGGCTCCTTCAGCTGGCAACATGTCAACATTTGACTGTGTAAACAGTCTGCTCATACTGACAAAAGCCACTAGCTTCCTGCACATCTGCAATTCTAAACCAGTAGGGTGGAAAACCGCAGCCTCATGCTATGTCGTGTTGTGCTATCAGCCGCATGTCAGCTTCTGCAAAGTGGCAACTCATGACAGCACTGGCTCCTTCTCTAAGGCAGAGAAGTTTGAATGATTCCTATCCAATTTTTATCCAAGTTTTATGAATGAAGCTTTTCTACCCAATGCTGTCATGAGTTGCCATTTTGCAGAAGCTGACATGTGGTTGATAGCACAGCACGACTGAGCATGAGGCTGTGGTTAAAGATGAAGAAAACGAATAAAATTGCATGTAAGTCCATTGGAATCAGTTGGCTTAAGGTAACTCAAGTCTGTGGATTTTAGCTGATCTACTCTGAGTGAGACCAACAACATCTGAAGGAGTATGGTCAATCTTGGACATCCCCCATATTTCTTTCTGGAAGGCAAATTTACTGAAGACGAGTCCCATGTTATTTCTGTTCCAGAAAAACAATGAATTCTTTTAGGATGCCTATTTTTATTCCTCCTGCTTTCCACCCTCTTCTCCTGACTTCTAAAGAGAGACTGACTGACCTGCTTCTCTCACATTCATTGTGGATTTTCTGTCAGAGAAAAGGTAAATGGGGCTGTCTCCAGTCAGTGTGAGGTGACAGGAGCAGCATACTGGAACAATGAGCAACATGTTATGAAACTCCAAGGGAACTGGAGGAAATCTGTTCAGCTTCCACTGCTGGCAAGAGGTTTAGGGTAAAAGAATCAATTTACCCCACACCAACTTACACTGCAGGGCTATTATACTGTCCCGCCAAGCCCTTACCTGATTGTAGTGGACAGGTGAAATGAAGTGTCTCTAATCCTTTTGCTACTTTCAATGGACAGTCAATGGTTTTTTTTAAGGTTTTTAAGACAGGGCAGTTTGCAGCTCCCCCTTCCCTGCCCCCAACACCCTTAAATCTAATTATTGTGTGACAGGTAAACAGAAATCCAGCTACCCATTTTTTTCTTTTTGTGTGTGTGGGGCGGGGGAGAGAACTAAGCTGAACTGGGAGATAGGAGAGAAATGTTCTCTTGTGATGGGGATAAAGTTGTTTTTTATGGCTGTCTTACAAAAAGGCTTATTGGGTCAGCAGAAAAGCAGGAAGAAACTAGAACAGCATAAGATGCAATCAGGAAAACTGGATATCTCACCTGGGAATGTGAAAATGACCTAGTGTTGTTTTTAGAACAAAAATTAAACCATACCATCCATGCAAATGCTGATAACACATTTACCGTACATCCCCTATCACCCTTAGAAATTTCACGTGCTGAGGCTTAAGCTGCAGCCAATGATTTTTCAGTTTCTTCTACAGTTTGGATTCCATTTTATTTTATTGCTTTATGTCCTTGGGAAAATGCCATGCCATGCCTATAAATATCTAGGACGCCATAAGCTAGGATGGCTTCACACACTATAAGGGGAGCTTAGGGGATCTTTAGCCTCTTTTTTGTTCAGAGTATATGATGGGAACTGACCTGATCACATAGACCTATGGGAGGGTTGTTCCTCCATTCAGAGTGCTTGTGCCCTGCCTTTCACCTTGCCCTGCAGTGAAGGAAGAAAGCAAGAAAGATTCCTGCTTTGGGGGTTTTATTTCTGATGGATCAGACTCATATTAGAACTGGTTCACTGAAAGAGAGAAGGGAAGGAGAAAGAGCAAAATGGAATCCTGCAGAGAAAATACCTGCAGCTCCTAGGAAATGCCACCTTAAAGCTGGACTTATCCCTGGCTGCAGACAAACACAAAGGCAGCAGTCCACAACCCTTGCTCTTTGTCAGCCAAACATCATTTCCCCCTCAGTTAAAGCACTTCCTTTTACAACCCCATAAAAACAATATGCATTCGAAAAGGGCACCTTCTGACATGTGACCACTTCAAAATCTATTATTAAACAGGGAATAAACATAGGGATGCACAAGTGTTACATGTGTCAGCTAGTGGGGATCATGCAACACAGCCACTGCCTTTAATAAATGCATGCCAAATCAATATTTTCTAACAATGCAGAAGAGCAGTTTTGCTGGCACATTTAACGTTATGCCCTCCCAAGATCCTAACTGAGAGATTTGCTAAAGTTCTCTTCAAGGATAGGTGCTGCCCCTTGCAACCACTTAGAGCTTGAAGCAGTCTCTAATGCCTTTTTTTTTTTTTGACAGTCAATTTTCTCAAGGGGTTAGAGAACACATAGTTTATCCCCTTATTGAGGCATCTGATCAAGGCCTGTATTTTAAAATGAGCTTAAAGATATATTTGCAAATGTTTGTATGTTTCATGCCAGGCAGAAACTAGCTGGCTAAGTACTCTGGCAGTTGTTTATCTTCCTGCTCTCCTGAACAAGGGACCCCCTGATTTATAGCAGTAGCAGGAGAAAAGTTTCTCAAAGTTGTAAAAGGGAATTACAGGCTGGGAGCAAAGATTACATTGACCCTACATATTACAGAATACAATCAAGCTGCAAAACACTAATTAAAAGTTGGTAAATAGTAAGATTTATTGTTTAAAAGAAATCAATACCATGTGCCTCCCATCAGACCCTAGCCATATTTTCCTAAGGCTTAAGGTATACTGAGAGAGTTAAAGGGCAATAAATTTTGGGAAGAGCTAATGGGAAAAGCAGCTGGCTGGGAAAGGGGGGTGTAAACTGAAGAGGCTTCTTTTGAAGCTGTTTTTTACTGAGTTCCTTTTTACTTTGCAAAGGCCTTTTCTTCTAAAAAGCTATCTATGTTATGTATGAGATTTGTTGGCTTAATGTAATTAGGCAAAGAATTTAGAAAGTAAGAAATGTTAGATTCTTATGTTAGATTCTTATTTCATTGATGGTGTGTGAGAATGTGAACCCAAAATCTCTGTTTAGATAGAATTTAATACCATGAGCCATTTGTTTTGGAATGCAGGGGCAACAGGGGCAAAAGGTGATCTGGTAATTAAGATATATGTAAGATATATGGCTACTTGTCTGCCATTTATGGATAGAAGGAAATATAGCTCTTTGTTTCCCATAAAAGGTAATAGGAAATGGGTGTATCTTTTATGATTGGTTCTAGCAAACAGCCAATAGGAATTTCAACCAGGCTGATTGGACAGAGGCAGCCAAAGGAGGAGCAAGGGGGCTGGGCTAAGGAAATATAAGTGCTGGCCATCAGGGCTGGAAGGGGCAGAGCTTTGGTAACCATATACCACTGTGCCTATCATTAATTTGTCTGACAAATAAATTATTATTTTAATTTCTCTATTGCTGCGTTGAATATTTCATTCCAGCTAAGCGTTAACCACAAGCAGGGTGCTACATTATGAGGTGGTTTCCTGATTGACCGTTAGAGATACTTTAGTTTCCTCAAATAAATAAAGGTCTAATAAATCCATTATTAAACAATCTGAACATTTTAACACCTCTTAGCCCTGCTATGTTTGTTAAGTTTCTGACTTGTCACATTTGTTCTAATTTATTCCATAACTTACATTGCTGTATGTTATTCCAACCCATTCATTTCAACCCAAAGGAAACACAACACAAATATGGGGAAATGTAACAAACTGCATTATCATTTGTGGACTGAAAGCAGTTTGATTTCCATTCCAAACACACACAATTTCCAATGCCATTTTTGCTGGAATTCTCAAATGTCCTTAGGTCAGGTCCCCAAAAGGACACTTGAACACGACTGTTACATGTGGGTTCCATCAGCGCACACAATTCTGCATTTCTTCCCTCTCCTCCCTCACACTCTGTTCAATATGGGTGTCGGTGTGTTCTCTTAACACCCCACCGAACCAATTTGGGAGGGTGTGTGAAGAGAGCCCCACTGCACTAGCAGAATACCTTGCATGCATAGACTTCTGCTAGCAGGACCAGTGAGTTGACTCTTAGTCTTTAATATACCGTATCTAGAACGCAGTCTTTGAAACTTTACCACAACTGTTTCCTTACTGACACTTGGCTTTCCTCTGGGAAAGAGGATGGACTGCCCCTGAAATCATGGTGGCTTCCAAAATGTTATCTGGACTTCGTTCTGCATTTTCCAGAAACTCCAGAATCAGTCATAGCATCTATGGCTGCCTGAGTGCAACAAGAAGCAGCTCCAGAAAAGAAGCTTTCCCCAGTGTGTTGTGATCACCTATGGGGTTTCTTTAAGATATAGTCTGAAGGTCTCCAAACCTTTTGTATATTGCAAACCTTAGCTTTCTTTTAAGAATGAATGCATTGTTGCCAGGAGACCTGTTATGCTTGAGGCAACATGACAACTGGATGCATTTGCCAGCCTGGAGATACCTCATTGGACATTGCTGCACTAGGCAATTGCCTTGTTTGCCTATTGGAGTTAGCTCCAAGCACAAAGACAAACATGCTAGAGAGATAAACTTTCCTAGGAGCTGTTTCCTAGACATGCAGTTTTAGGCATTTATCATGATCATCCTGGCTGCCCACAGCTGAAAGCAATAGATTAGACCTAGGTCACTTCCAGGCTGTCGCTAATTTCTGTGTGGGATTGAGTCGAATACCAGCAGACTTTTTCCAGTAAGGAAAATGCACTGGAAAGTTTGGGATAACAATTGTTTGATGTGACATCATAATATCTCCCCTCAAACAGGTCTGACTGACTGTTCAGTTAACAGTAGCTATTGTATAACTTCTCTGTAAACTTTTGGCAATAAATCAGTCTGAATGCTCAAACTGGTCACCTGAAAGCAAGCCTAGACTGCACTTTAGTCTGATCCAGCAAGGTAAGGCTAATGTTTACAGACCATATTCACTACCATCAGATGAAGAAAACACCACTATTGAATATTTGCTTGTTAACCAGAACAATAAGCAGCAACCTCAGGAATCTCAGCAGTCCAACTATGTAAACTCAGCTCTGACCCTCCTTGTGTTTGAGCCTATTACCCTCACCTTTCCAGGTGTTTCAAGCAACCATGAAGCAGAATCATAGCTGCAGCTAGGAACAAGAAAACACTCCTTCTTGAAAGCCAGTACGTACTCAGAAACAACAAACTGCAGTGCCATATTGTATCTATTATTTTTGTACTAATGCTATCTGCATCATTTTATCAAAATGCTAATCTGAGTCACACCTGCTTTGAAAATTTAATGCTGTACTTTCCCCCCACAAGATTCGCACGCAGGCATTGTCTCTCTCACAAATATGATAAAGTACCAAAGTGTGGCTCAACGTTTTAAGATTTGAAAAACATAATTATGTTGGTCTATTTTCGCTTGCTTTACAATGTTCGGCAGGAGAGAGAAAAATAACAATCTGAATATATCTAAGGAGCTAATGGGAAAAATTCAAATGGGAGTAAGCTTATACTGCGGAGGGAAAACTAAGGGTTGGAGGAATGCAAATGGAGCAAAGTTACCGACTGATTCCATAGTTCGTGACTCATGAGGGACTACTGGAAAGGAAGAACAGGGAGGAACAGGGAGAAGCCTTCAAGTACCCAGAAATATGCTTGTGGAGCCCAACCCCTTTAGATATAGATCCATACAATGTAAAACATACAAAGCTCTATTACAAACTGTTTCTATGAAATATACCAATGAAACTAAAAAATGCCATATCCCTAGAAAGACAATAAAAATAATAAGGGACAACCAAGTTACACTTTGCATTTTTCATATGACAAGTTACAAAGCATTACAATGAGCTAAAATAAGCTACATAATTGATATAAATGGCATCAGTATAAACAGATAAAGAAACCACCAACAAACAATCAAACTTAATGATAAGAAACAGAGAGAACCTACAAAAAGAGGTGGGCAGACTATAGCACACCTTGTAATTATATTACACAATTCAACAGCTCTCCCCTACCCCTTAACTGGAAAGAATAAAAATAAACTGACCTCTCTTAGGCATAATTCACTTGAGGCTTTGGTTTCCAGCTCTGCTGCAAAAGCATTCTGAAAGACACCACCAGGGTGATCACCCTGCCCAGGTGAGCCCAGGCACAAAATATGCTGTAATCTATGCTATCACTGAGGGGCGAAAGTTCCAGGAGGAAGTCCAGGTGTGGCTCATTTCAAGAAGCCATAAGCCTCTCCAAACCACCTTTACAGGACTATTAACCCTTTAGTGGCACTGAAAGGCTTCACAGAAGTAGGTAAACCAGGCAAGAATAGGTACTGCAACTAATTAACCCCCTTTCCAATATGGGCCTTGCCCCCACCCTGGTTTTCATCCTATTCCTCAGTATATCCATGCCTGTTACTTCCACTTCTCCAGTTCAACATACCCCTCAGCTAACTTACATACACACACTTAAGTTACACACCTATCCTGCTGACTCTAACATGGAACACACACTTCCCTGCTGTTTATTTTACATTATAAGCTTCTTTGGTGGGATTAGAGCCGTATCTATAGCTCTCTTAAGGCACATTTTGTATACTGTATTCATTATGTATACAGACAAGTACACTAGTTCTATCATCACCGTTCCCGCCCCCAGTTGCTATTCCTTTTTCCTTCCAACTCACGGAAGACAAAGAGAGCCTTCTGTATTTTAGAAATATTCCACATTTCTAAAACATGCAGGGAGTCTCCCACAAGTACAGGAGTCTTCCTGCTTCAGAAGATCACCCTCTGGTGCCAGATTCAGCCAACCCAGTATGATAGCAGAAGCCAGCACAGGGTTTCTCATTAGGTCATCAGGGCTTCCCACTAGCACTAGTAGTGCCTATGTAATTCTGTAGGGCACCAGACATATTGATGGCACCATATCATCATCATCATGCATTTGCCCCATGTTCATAAAACTTTTTAGCAGAGTTTAGGCAGCTTAGGATTCCTTATAGCAGGGCACTGCACAGATGCAGAATTCTTTGCTCTTTATCAAAACCCTTTGTCAAGTAAGTTGGATCAACCAACACAATGTTCCCTTCACAAAGAGGAGTAGACTCCCTCAGGAGGTTGTGGAGTCTCCTTCATGGGAGGTTTTTAAGCAGATATTGGATGGCCACCTGTCATGGATGCTTTAGTTGAGATTCCTGCATTGCAGGGGGTTGGACTAGATGATCCTCAGAGTCCCTTCCATGATCAAAATTCAATGATTCTATGACATGGATCCTGTAATTCTGAAGTGCTGAAAATAAACACATCAGTATATGTGTATTTTTGACAGCTACGGCAAACATGGAGAAGTTTTTTTCAATATATAAAAGCTTAGCTAGGTACTACAACCCAGTTTTCAAAAGGTCCCCTGAACACTCAACCTGCAACTAGTACAGGCGAAATGAGGGGGGAAAGCGTTGCTTTGGAAGAGAGAGCTCCCGACTTCTTGATCAGTGAGCAAAATGGGACTGTCAGCCCTCTGCTGTGGGGTGGGGAAGAGAGAGCTCTTGTTTACAGGGCTTTTATTTCCTGCAAAATAAATGCAATCAGTAAAGGATGCGACAATGAGCTCAGTTGGATGTCAAGAGATAAGGGTATGGTAATTTCTGCATTATTATTTGTTATGAGTTTCAAAAGACCGCAGGGCTGGAGGTGTCAGAGCCATTTTTAGCTGGGTTCAGCAAATCACCTCTGCCCTTGTTTACTGATATAATTGCACAAAGAGGGAATAATATAGTATTTTCAAGGAGTGAGATGGAATTCATTACAGGGGGCTTAGCTTGCCACTAAATGCCAGAAACATGAAAAAGGCAAGACTTCACTTATGCTTTTGGAAGCAGGGGGTAGGATGGAGGGAATCCTCCTCTATCTAAGTGGAATATAATATTATCCCTTTGAAGATGCAATACTCGGGGGAGGGGGGATATTGTTGATTCATGCACAGTTTAGGAGGAGCATATGATCTAGGCTGTGTGTGTTTGTGTGTGTGTGTGTGTGTGTGTGTGTGTGTTGTGAATGTTGGCTTCCAAGCCTGCAGCTTAGCTGTTGGCTTTTCATCCCCCAGATGGCAGTGCTGCATTCCAAGATGACAATTCTCAGTGGCTCTCAGAGAGGAAGGCTGCTAGCGTCTGGCAGACTTACAGGCCATGTTTCTTCGTTTCAGAGGAAATATGGTACAATCCGCATGTAACAAGACTTGTGTAATCACGAACAAGGAGCTCATTCCAAGGCTAACACAGCAGTTATCTCCCTTTGTGGGTGTCTGCAAGATCACATCTATCAATAATAAATGGGTCAGATGCTAGGATTATTCTTTTTATTTGCAAAGTTTTATTTGGCTTACAAGCGCTACATTCCTCATCTGGAAGAAGCCAAATTATCTCCCTCTCCTCCTCGCTCCCATCTCACTGCTAGTCTGAAGAACAAAGACAATGAGATGTCTCACACTCTGTTAACAAGCCTTTAGCTACTGCTGTTAGTGTGCCAGATACAGGATGCCTGCAATGGACAGTGATGTGCACTGGAGACTGCTCTGTGTTGGAACGGATATTCACAGTATCCCTAATCTTCAGTGATCTCAATTAACTAAAAAATATCTATAGGCTCAGGCAGACAGCAGAGCTCAATACCCTCAAAGGAAACTGCTGTCTGAACAGTAGGAATCAAGTCCTCCCTGTGTCACCAAACTATAAAATCCAATGCAAATGCCCCAACTTTGCATTAAATGAGATGGGGGAAAAGTGTAACTTCTAACTCAAGTGGTAGATTGCCATTGATATTATTAATTTTTAAACTGAATATAAATATACAAATGTTATTGACTTTACACATACATACATGCTAACACAGAGCAAATAAGGAGACAGAGGAAAAAATCCTGCCAGAAGGACAGGGGTTGCTGCCAACTTATCAGTGTGTTGCTGGATCACACTACATTTCTCCACATGCCTGTGCATGATTAGCAAGTGGCCAGAGTGCTTGCCTGTAGGCATAAATTACCAGCTCTCAGTGGTTCTGACAGCAGTGAAAACGAATGTGTAGAACACTTCCACATCCTGGTCTAGTTCCTGAAGAAAACCTGCTCAGGGCTCTTGTTATATTCACATTACAGTCTAAGCATGAAGGTTTTGTGCTGGGCTCCAGCCCTATTCAGGTATTATACCTGTCTGTAGAACCAACACATGAGTAGTCCGATTCCTGGTGTTGCACTTAATGAGTATGTCTCCCCAACAGTATCCGTGCATACAGGGAAGCGCTGTAGCTAGCTCAATGGTAGAGCACCTGCTTTGCATGCAGAAGGGTGCTGGTTCAATCATCATCAGCTCTAGGTGGGAAAACATCCCCCTGACCTAACTTTTGAGAGCCACTGTCAATCAGTGTAGACAGAACCAAGCTAATGGACCAGTGGTCCAACTTTGCTATAAGGCAGCTTCCTACATCTTGAACGTATGGGCTTTTGTCTGTACAGTTATTAACACAAAGGTTTTCACATAGCCAGCAACCCATGTTGCACTGAAGACTTCTTGTTATATAGCTGGACCTGCAAAATTTGGTCTATCCTTCCCTGTACTATATGCCAGGTCAGCACAACCCCGCTCCTTGCTCATGTGTTAGTGTTACATGTAAGTATGGTGCCTGAATGGGGTTTCTGCCATTTCCCAATTCTATGTTAACACTTCTTCCGTTCCTGTGGCTTATATAGCACTGCAAGTTTCCAAAGGTGCTGTTCATACTAAAAGTGCTGTTACAATGCTGTTCATTGTAACTTTAGTGGGAAGCCCTATCCATTGACTGAGGGGCTAAGGGCTACTTGAAGGCTGAACACCCGGCTTCCCAGGAAAAAACATCAGAATCAGGGGAACACCTCCTGGTCCCAGTCATTGGAGGAGCATCTGCAGGTAACTTTCTTTGCCCCTCTCCCTGTCAGATAGACCATTTGGTTCCAGCTGCTGGTTCCCCTGGGATTGCAGAACGGAGCAGCAGCCCATGCTAGCTGCATGCCTCCATCCATCATACCTCAAAGGGATGCTTGGTTGTTTTGTTTGTTTCACTTCGTATTCTTGCTAGCCTGGACTGAGGAGCAAGAGGGAAGCATCTTCTGGCCTCTGCTATTGTCCAGGGGTCCAAGGGCCCCTGGAAGTTGTATCCATTGCATCTCCAGGAAGGATGGAAAACCAGCCTGGCCCCACTTAGCAGCCAGAGAAGCAGCTGCAGAGACATTCTCACTGAAAAACTGAAAGCAAATTATTCCTTGTTGTTAGACTGAGGTATATATCTAGGTCTGCTGACTGTATGCCTGGCACTGCCCACTACACTAGACTACACTGGCTTCCAGCACTTTGTCCCACCAGTCAATCCTTTCTTCAGTCCCATCTATGAAATCTGTTCTGTAACAGGGACACGTTCTTTCTCTGCACTGCATATACAGCTACAAGAAGTAGGGATGGGCAAGTTTGTCAATTTCATTCAGGGGCGCGACTTATAAAAAATATTGGGGGGGTGGGGGCCCATACCGACTTATAAAAAATATTGGGGGGCCCAAGACCTCCAAACCGCTGCTGCTGGGGAAACGAAAGGGGCGAGCCCCGGGCTGCCCCGACCTTAAGTGAACCTGTGAGGGCCCGCCCTTTGCGGCAGCCGATTGGCTGCCACCGTGGGCGGTGAATATTAATGAGCTAGGGGGAATCCCCGCTTCTCGCGGGGCTGACGCCAGCCCCGCGAGATTGTTGATGGGTCGAGAGCCCGCACCCCACCCCCTCTCTAGATTGGGAGTGGCTTTGTTTTAACTCATTACTGAATGTATTTTAAAAGGTAACTATCGTCAAACAAGGAAAATAAAAAATACCAACATAATTTTGTGATTTTACAAAGCATAATATAACTAATAATTTTCTTAAATTATTGGGGGGCAAAGCCCCCCCAAACGAATTTTTGAGGGGGCTTGGGCCCCCTCAGGCCCCATGGAGTCGGCGCCTATGATTTCATTCTTTTCATTTTTCCACGATTGTTCAGTTCTCTAAATTTCCACATCAGCTGATATTTTTTTAATGTCCTCATGAAAATCCACCAGCATTTTAATGTGAATTTCTCCTAGCAGACAGATTTTTGTATGCAGTTTTGCCTAATATACTCATTTTTGCAACACAAATTTCCATAATATAATGCATTTTTGGTGTTATGCACACTTTAGTATATGCCCACTTGTACATATTACTTGGCTAGAGAACCGCACTGTAAAATTCAGAGACATGTGAATTTTGAAGGATGCCTGTGCTTTAGTTTGTGCATTGCTTTGGAATGTGCAAATTAGATAGGTTCATCTTTAAATGCAAACGGAATCAACTTTCTCCCGATCCTTACACCCATTATACCTCTATTTTTATTTTAAATCTTACTCCACAATCTGCAAGACAGTTTACTCACATAAGGCTTCTTCATATGTGTCACATCTGCACATTCCTAAAATGAATGGCGATTCATAAGCACATAAGTGCACAATCTTAGTTCTATGCCCAGTTTCCACCCTCTCTTGGCTATGGAAAAGCATACAAATCATGGCAGGCCTCTCCCCTCCCCTCCCCAGTGATAAGGACCATTCTGTCCTCCAGCTAACTCACAACTCCGTGACCTACTCACATTACTTCCAATTCAGAAGCAGCATGAAGAATAAACATATTTGTTAGTAAAAAGCAGAACAGGGACTGCATTTCAGAATCTGGTGAGAAGGGGATCTGTCCTTCTTTAATAGTTTCTGGGCACAGCAAATTGCCTTCTTAGCTGAATATGCTTAGTCACTCTAGTCATATTAGCAAAGATGAAAAAAGGAATCGTTGGGTGTAAATAATGTTCAAGAGCAGAACTTAATTGAATCTGAAAATTACTTCATTTTTTTAAAAAAAATGGATATTTTTTTTTACCTGTAATTGTACAGAAAAAGGAGGAGGAACTCAACCATCTACAAGACACAGCTGCTCATTCCCGATATCTGATTTCAGCTGTCACCAGCTTACCTGAAATGATTATATAGGAAGCCAAGCTTATCAACTCCAGCTTTCCATTTCTGGCGATTATAGCAACATGAATGTCTAATCTTCTTTGCCTACAGAATGCAGCAGGCTGAAAAAGAAACAGTGTTGGTATTTAATGCTACCCACTCTGTTCTGTTGAGTTTGAAGAAGAACAAAACTATATAAATATTTTTTGTGAATTCAGATTCTGAGGTATAAAACATGCATAGCTGCAAATATCACAAAATGAAATGAAGTTATCTGAATGAATACGATAAATCAGGGGTTGATTTATCTCCTATGGTGCCCTAAAAAGGTACCTGGAAATATCTCCCCTGACATCCATAAAGTACAAGAGACTGTATAGGGTTCTTCCTGCTCAGTTCTTGTTTCCACTGGCTCAGCTTCTCCAACATTGAACATCTCCTCCCTCCAAAGAAACCATGCCCACATTTCATTTGATAACAGGAATGGAACACACTTTCCACCTATTCTGAGCAGAGGACAGGTGCAAGGAGCTTCTTTCTGTAAGCAAGCACAGTGGTGGCTGATGTAGCTGCCTTTAA
Organism: Podarcis melisellensis; assembly: GCF_964234715.1. Lineage (NCBI taxonomy): Eukaryota > Metazoa > Chordata > Lepidosauria > Squamata > Lacertidae > Podarcis > Podarcis melisellensis. The sequence continues at coordinate 35,187,581 of NC_138542.1, forward strand.
AAAAAAGGGGGGTTAGGGGGCCTGCTGGCACCATTTTCTGGTCCTGTCTCTCTGCTGTTTTAGAGCTGCCCCACAGCAATCAATTTGTGACTGACATCCAGAGCACTCAAAACTCCAAATGAGCCCAGTTGCCCAAAAGGCTGACGAGTTAAGTATGGATTGCTTTTTCAGTAGGAAAGCATGACTGCAGATCCACGAAGCTGAACACAACAAACAGTCAGGTATTGTGACCTGCCAGGGGTTTCACAACCAACGTCTGCAGCCCTACCCATGCAACAAAAACAGATGGCTGGAAGGCTCCCACACACAAGACAACACAACTGGTGGACTGTGCTCAGCTTAGTGATTTATTCATGTTATGCTGGCTTGCCTGCTAACAGATCGCCTGTGGGAGGCCACTGTAGTCCCAATCTCACCATCTGCCTTCATCAGGACATCCGATGCAGAAGGCGTGTTCTTGGAGAGTGGATATTTTTGCAAAATGTCTTAGAAAACACTTCTCTAGGAAAGGGTCATTTGGAGGGTGTTTGGAACTCAGCGACCACATTATTGATCCAACTGCCAGTGGGGAAGGGTATGTAGCTCGGTGGTAGAGCATCTGCTCTGCATGCAGAAGACCACCGGTTCAATTCCAGGCATGTCCAAGTCGGGCTAGAAAAGGTCCCAATGTCTAAGACCCAGGCAGGAATAGCAATTTGAATAAAAAATTGTGGGTGGGGCAGGTAAGCACTGCTCCGCATAATCACTGAGCTAGATGAGCCAAGTGGTCTTTCAGCATAAGGTGGTTTATTTTGTTCCTATTATATGTGTGGGAGAGGAATATTTCTTCTGGGCAGACTAACTGGTTAATAATGACAAATTTTGCTTGCTTGCATGATTGGATGACATGTCACCCTAACCAGGAGGGACCACACGCAGCAACTGTTTTACCAAGCTGAATGGAGTCACCATCAACCATGTATGGCAGATCATAGGTGCTGCCTGCCTGGAACTGTCTGCCTTGACAGGCAAGCAGCTGACAGGCTGCTATGGGTGGCTGACTGGATGTGTAGGCCTGTTGTTATCTGTTTGGGATTTCTCGGTTTGGAATATTATGGAGCTAAGGATGAATTGCTTTTTAGCAGGCAGGCCTGACTGGTGATCCATCAAGTGGAGTATAGTCCAAGGCAAATATGAGAACATAGGGATGCAAGAGGCGGCTTTATATTGAGTCAGATCGTTGGTCCACACAGCTCATTATTGTCTATGCCAGCAGTTGCCAACCCAGTGCCTACAGGTGACAGAACCTCCTATGGTGCCTGCAAAAGGTCTCAGTAAATATGTTGCTGGCAAGAAGATAGGTATATAAAAGGAAAATTTATCTTTTTCTTTTTTATGTATGCTTTTTTCTATGGGTTTTTTATGTATGCTTTTGCAAATAAAGGAAGGAAGGAAGGAAGGAAGGAAGGAAGGAAGGAAGGAAGGAAGGAAGGAAGGAAGGAAATTATTTGGATGGCAAAATCCAGGGTTAGGCCTAGTACTCTAGTGAGAGAACCCCAGCAGAGATTCAAAATAGTAAAATATACAGCAAAGTAAAGCGTGGAAATATAGGCTGTTCAATCTTTAAAATATGTCTTTCTAAGTTCCTTCCAAAGTTCTCTTCTTCCTCCTAGCATAGAAAAGACCAAACGTTCTGTAAATTTAAAAACAGTTTACTTACTGGGAGATGTTACAGAAACTGGGATTTAAAGTTTACAGCATGTTATACTCTTAAAGAAAATTACATGAAAATGATATATCGCTGGCAAATTATGTAACCCCTGGCACAATAACTAAAATCTATCAAGCAAGGTCAAATACATGTTGGATATGTAAGGAAAAAGAAGGCACCTTTTACCACATGTGGTGGACTTGTAAGGTAGTAAAATTATTTTGGGAGATGATATATAATGAACTGGGGTGGGGAGGAGTTTAAAAAACATTTTCTTTAAAAACCTGAAGCTTTTCTTCTAGGAATTCTAGGTGCCGAAATACCAAGGGAGAAGAAGAGACTATTTATGTATGCGACCACTGCTACCCGGAGGTTCCTAACCCAGACACAATCCCTACCAGAGAAGAATGGCAAATTAAATTGATGGACTATACTGAAATGGTATAAATGATCGAAAGAATTAGGAATCAGGAAGACCAAACTTTTAATAAGGAATGGGGAATATATTTAATTTATCTTTAAAATCATTGGAAACAATTAAAATTATTAGTAGGACTGGAATGATCCTTGTAGTTGAATGTTGCACTATGGTTGTAATGGAGATTTAACAGAATTGCATTACAGTGGTACCTCGGGTTACATACGCTTCAGGTTACATACGCTTCAGGTTACAGACTCCGCTCACCCAGAAATAGTACCTCGGGTTAAGAACTTTGCTTGAGGATGAGAACAGAAATCGTGCGGCAGTGGCGCAGCAGCAGCGGGAGGCCCCATTAACTAAAGTGGTGCTTCAGGTTAAGAACAGTTTCAGGTTAAGAACGGACCTCCAGAATGAATTAAGTACGTAACCAGAGGTACCACTTCTCTGTAATAGAGAAGATGCAGGAGGAAAAAAGTTAACATAAGGATCCACAAAGGGGAGGAGGGAAGTCCATGGGAATTTATGGAATTCTCTTTTTGTTTTTGTTATTAAATTATTGGTAAAGGAACTCAAGAAAGGCTTTTTAGAGCCATGTGGTCTGAGCCTGGTGCAGCCAGCTCAGATCTCACATGTTAAGCTAGAATAAGTTTGATTACCTTCCTCCCAAGTTGAGGGGGAGTGACCTAGCTAAGCCTGGCAGGACAACTTACACTATGACATTAACCCCTTCATTAATTAGACCCAATAATGCTGGTTATATGAGGCTGGTTATCTTACAAAATATCATCTAAAACCCACAAAGCATGAGGGAGGGGGGAATGTTCTTGTGTTCTTGCTTCATTTTCCTGATCTTTTAGATGTGGCAGCCATTACACTCCACAGCTACCATTTCATTATATGACCCCAACTCGTGCAGCTGCCATTTTGTGTTATGTCACACACCCCACAACAAACATTTTGTGACTTGTACATGTATCTCAAATGTGTTCACTGGCCCCCAAAAGTTGCCAACCCAATTTTACCAGATTTTGAAGAATAGTCTTCACCAGCCCTACTGGAGATGCCAGTGAGTTAATTTGGGGCTTTGGCATGCAAAGTATGTAAAGAGAATGTGGTATTATATGCAGAAAATAACACTATGGCATAGCTGGCCTATGTTTATATGTAGTTCTGAGAAGTGACTGAAGATTTTCAGTATTACACTTTGGGAAATAACATTCTCAAATGTTTTTAATTTGGTTATGTAAATGTACAGGGCATAGTTAGTTGAAACTGCAGGAAAACATAAGCCTACAGGAAAATGGTGGACAATCTGTAATTGGCTTTAAAGAGTTGCTTTCAAATTAAAAGTCAATTTAAAAAGCATAATGAAAATGTTCATCTCAACTGTTGCCAGTTGCTCTATCTCCTATGAGTATACTAAATGAGTGCTAATATTCACAGACAATGTCAGACTGCAGACAGAATCTGGCAAGTGTTTTTGCAGTCTCAATCCACTAACAGGGGCAGGTCAGTGTACCCAGCACTTGTGGGGAAATTGGGGACGAAACCAACATTTATGTGCCTGTCTCTACTCCCTCCTCCCCACAAACACGTGTCCTTTCAAATGCATGAAGAGGGTTTCCACTGACTACTGCTGTTGTGACTGGTCATGTAATGAAAGCATCGGACTCTTACTTTTAAAATTGCATTGCCATTTGACCCTACTGCTTACCTTTCTCCCCATACTGCAATAGGTATAAATCACTGGCAACTGAAGATAATACTTTGTGCACCTAGTGCAGTGGACTCTATTTCATGAAAGCTCATGCTATAATAAATTCTCTTCAAGCTTACAGGTGTCTCATGGGCAAAATGCATCCTTTTGAACGTTAGAGGTTGGGGAAGAAGCGGGAGAACTGACTGAGGAGCCCTTAAGGCTGGAAATGTCTTGGAAGGCTGGCTGAAGGCAGGCTGGGAGAGAGGCACAGAGATGTCTGGGAATCCAATGCTGGGGTGGCTGTGAAGGATGGGGTCCTCTTGAGATGTGTATGCTGTGAAATTTCTCTCCACTGAAAGCTTTTGGTGTAAATATGTGTAAATAAATAATATTTCAAAGACACTGCAGACTCTGCTGTGCCTCATTTTCCCCAAAGGAACACAGACCCTGGTTGAGTACCACACCCTTTGGAATCTCATGCACTGCTTGGCAGACATTGGGGTAGCCAGTAACAGCTTTATATAAATCATAGCTGTTACATTTACCATCCAGGTCCCCATTGGTTGATATTTCCTTCACTCGGGGATGGAGGGTGGGAAGTATTCACACTATACATCCCATATGTGCTATGCTGTTTACTGTGCTATAACTGGCATTTCTTCAGCCTAGTGCCCTGACCATTGGCCATGATGGCTGAAGCACAATGGCCAATGGTCAGGGATAATGGGAGCTGTAGTCCACAGCATCTGGAAGGAACCAGGTTGGGGAAGGTGCTATAGCTGAGCAGGCTAATTCTTCTGCTCTAGTAGCATGCAATTTCAAAACAAACTCATATAAAGTTGTTGTTATTTTAAGCTGGAATTTTAAAACAGGTGTCTTCCCTGTACTGAACCCTGTGGTTTGTTCCTGTAGGGCTAATCGTAAGTGTACCTTCAAGTAGAATTCCAAATACAGCTTCCACCTTGAAGACGGTGATCATTGCATTACTTATAGCTGAATTGGTCTAAGGAGGCTCAGGTTCTCCCTGTTGCTAATTAAAAACAGGTCTCATCAATAGTGCTGAAAAGGCACAAACATTGTGGTGAACTCTGAAGATTTCATGGATTTTAGAGTACTTACTTCATTATTCAACTGCATTATTGCTCTACTCATTTCTCAAGAGGAAAATAAATTAAAATTAAAGGCCCATTTGTGTGTATTGAACATATTGTTATGTGCCCCCCCATCTTTGAGCAGTGTAAGATTCGAGGGATTCCAGGCGCTCACCCAGGGTTCGTGTTTCCTTCAGAAATTAGGCACAGCAGAGTCTGTGGTGTCTTTATGAGATGTGGTTTTATTTGCACATCTATAGAACCTGCAGCTAGATGGAGGGATTGCAGAGCATTCCCATCCTCTGAAGGTCGGGCTTCCCCCTTAAGGGCAGCATTGAATTCAAAGGACAGCAAAAAGCAACCTTCTGCATCTGTTAGTTACAGCCTGTCATCCCCCTCTCACGTGGAGTCCTGCCCCTCCTTCTTCTCTCTGTTAACCAACTCCAAGGACCTCTCCTACCCCTACATCATTCAAAGTTGAAGCCCTACACATGGCCTTGGCCTCTGCCTACAGGCACCCAGTAAAGAAGGGGCTACACTCCCCCTTGCCTGGCAGTCTTGCCCTCTGATGGTTTCCTTGATGGGCTTTCATTGGTCTTTGTCCCCTGCTAATGGCCCATCCAGTTAGTTCTCTGCTGAGCTGTTATGGCCCATTAGCATGACTAAATCCAGGGGGGTTCTGTGTTTGGCAAAGTTTAATCAAATCTTATTTAATTCTAACTTTTATTAAACCTTGGAATTATGGAGAGAATCCGGCACCCAGGAATTTAGGGGAATCTGGCCACCCACAAACACATTACAAGATTAAAAAAGCCAGGTGAACTAGCTAGAGCTGCAGAAATGTTTTCTTTTATTGCGCACAAGATTCTATGTTTGGGTTCTCTAATATGGTACCCATCTTGGTGCCTGCTGAGGTTCCAATACCTCTCACATTTTTTAAAAAAGTAATTTGTGTCTTTGGTTGGTTTTTACCTTGGGTGGTGGCTGAGCTGGACAGAAAGTGAACTGTAGGCCTCCCTTTTCCCAGAATCTGCCCCTGTCTATGTGCATTGCCTCTTTGTTTTGTGATTAGGCAGGTGTGAAAGGTAATCTGGGCCTGCCTCAATCTTATATAAATATGTAGCTTGCCTTAAGCTTTCTCTTTATTGTTAGTTAATAGTGTTATGGGCCACCCCAATCTCTTCCAAGAGGTGCGAGATTCTAGGGGTCTTGGCACTCAACCAGGGTTGTGTTTCCTCAGAAATTAGGCACAATGGAGTCTGCAGTGTCTTTATGAAATACGGTTTAGTTACACATATTTGCACCTGAGCCTACTGTGAGAGTGAGAGTTCAGAGCTTTCACATCTCAAGAGGTGCTTGCTTCCTGCAGGAGTGCAGCACCAGACCTCAGGGCAGCCAATATGCCATCCATTTCCATGTTTCTGTCCCAGCTTGCCTCAACTAGCCCAGACCCCATGCCAAACACAATTGCCCCTTTTGTTTACATCATTGCCCACTGCCACCCTCGCAAACTCCATTTCCCAAGCCTCTTGCAAAATGACACTCATTCCTGTTGTTTACCTCAGGCAAACTGTAATCCTACACCAAAGCTACTGACCTTTTGTTTTCTGAGTAAAACCAGAGCCCAGTAAGCCTTCATCTATTTTGTTGTCTCACATTGAATCTCTCAATGGCCAAGTGCTATTTTTCTAGAAAAAGAGGTGCCAAACTCACCCATGTTCTCATATAATGGCAAAGGTGCCAACCTGAGAGATGCTGGAACTGAGTTCCGGCGAGTTCCGGCGGGAAACACCCTGTGATGGTCCAATCTGCTTTCCTTTTGTTAGGCTGATCACTCAAGCACTATTGGTGATTACCTCATGAAGAAGCTACCTGGTGTTGTTAGCACAAACATAGGTTTCAGTGTTTGTAGGGCTGCCATACATCCAAATTTTCCCAGACATTACCAGGATTTCAAAGAATTTATGTCCTTAAAAAAGCTCAACAACTTTTGAGATGTCCTGGTTTTTACTTTTTGAAATATGGCAACCTTAACTGTTTGGCACCATTTTAAATCAAACCTTGATTATTTCTTGCTTTTACTCAATCCAAGAATTATGGGGAGTCTTCCATCACCCAAACTAATAACAATACGTATCATACTGTTCCTTTAAGTAAAGACCAAGTAGAACTCTGGGAAAAGAAGGGAAATGTGGACTTCTGGTGCAGCTGAGAAAAAAAATCTAGGACTGCTGAGTCATGTTTCAGGCCTCTGTTAGACTGCAGGAATAGTTCAGTCAGAGAATAAAGTTAATTAATTATTTGCATCTTCCTTGTTTGGAGTGTAAAATAGGCTTCCCAAGGCAGCCATTTTGTGGTGGGGTCCATGATAGCTTCTCGGATTTCCAAAAGCACCCTTGAGCCCCACACAGTTGAGAACAACTTAATGGGACTTACTGCATTGTTTTCAGTGTCCTAGGGGCAAGATAGCGAATGCAACATAAGATTATGTGTGTAATATAGTTTATTCTGCATTTCGAAAACAAAATATTACACACCAAATTTATTGTAGGAAATACCGGTACATCTGCAAGAAAGTCTGATAAAGGCATTTAGATTCCACTCTTTGTACGGTTTCAATTAAATACTTAATAGCCAGGAACTATTTATTTGGACATGAGCGATGAAGAAGAAACTGCCCCGTTGGAGGTCGAGGCACATATATGGCTGTGCTTCATTTTCTCTTCATTTTTTGTCCTTCTGCTATTATTCATAGCTTTGTCCCTGCATTGTTCTATTCTTTATAGAGCAGGGATGGGGAATCTGTGCTCCTCCAGATGTTGCAGCTCCCACCATCCTTGATTGCAGTCTATGCTGGCTCAAACTGATGAGATTTGGATACCAGTAACATCTGGAAGACCAGATTCCCCACCCCTGTTACAGAGCAAAGGAAGACCTCACAAAGTTTACATTCGCTTCTAAATAAGGGAAGAAATTATGGAAATTCTCTATTTCTTTCTCTCCCCTGACATGCTGCTTTGCATTTTATTGTACTAATCTATTCATCAAACATTTCACATCTTGCTGTGCAATAAACTCTGCCAGAAACAGAACAATCAGCAAGATGTTAGATTGTTGCATGAGAATGATAAGAATTTTAGCATTTCTCAACATTTCAACAATGCCTCCTGCTAGGGTGGTGGAGGAGAAATGATCAGAATTCTGATAATAGCAATAAGCAAAGCTACTATAGATTTTTTTTAAAAAAAACAACAACAAGTAATTCATGCCCTAAATTTTAGGAAGATTTTCTTCACAGGTGTTTCAGCTGGCAATCCTATTTCAAATCCTTTTAATACCCTCAGCAATAATGTTGTGGCTTTTTGATAAAAGACTTGCACTATGGTGTGGCATCTCTGATTAATGTGGGTGTCTGTCTTAAATAAGAATGACTTGTTTCAGATTTGCTTTCTTGTTTTCGTCATCTCATTGCACCTTAAATGGAAGAAAAGGGCATCTTGTGTCCCAAACAGTTATTATGCAAGGATTTCTAATGGCATTTCTAAGACTTATATCATTTTCCCCTCTGTGATATGGTGGTTGGCAAGCCAACAATTCTCTATTTTTTCCTTTCCCCACACTGTGTTTTCTATTCACTTTGTCACTCAAGTCCCAAGTCCCAAGGTGGTTAGATTGGTCAAAACTAGGGCCAGGGCCTTTTCAGTACTGGCCCTGACTTGGTAGAATGCTCTGTCACAAGAGACTAGGGCCCTGTGGGACTTGACATCTTTCCGCAGGGCCTGCAAGATGGAGCTGTCCTGCCTGGCCTTTGGTTTGGACTCAGTCTGACCCTTATGTTTTCCCTCCCCTTGTGGTTTTGATCCATGGGCTACTTTTAAAATGAAGCTGCATTTTAAATCGCATTTTAACCTGTATTTTAAATTGGTCCCCCCCATTATGTATTTATTGTAATTTTACTGGTGTTAGCCGCCCTGAGCCCAGCTCTGGCCGGGGAGGGTGGGGTATAAATAAATTATTATTATTATTATTATTATTATTATTATTATTCAAAAAACCAAAGTGCTGCACCAACAAGTAAAAATAACCCCTCTTCAGTGCCACAAATCCAACTCAATGGTGTAACGTTGGAAAATGTTGATCACTTCTCCTACCTAGGCAGTTATCTTTCCACAAGGGTCAACACTGATGCTGAAATCCAGCATCGCCTGAGCTCTGCAAGTACGGCTTTCTCCCGATGGAAGTACGGAGTGTTTGAGGACCAGGACATTCACAGGGAAACCAAATTGCTTGTTTACAAAGCTATTGTACTACCAACCTTACTGTATGCTTGTGAAACATGGACCACTTACAAACGCCATCTCCAACTTCTCAAAAGATTCCATCAGCAGCGTCTTCAAAAAATCTTACACATCACTTGGGAAGACAGGCGAACTAATATCAGTGTACTGGATGAAGCAAAGATCACCATTCGATCACCAACGATTCTTCAACATCAACTTCGTTGGACTGGTCATGTTGTGCGGATGCCTGATTATCGTCTTCCAAAGCATCTACTCTATTCCGAATTTAAATAAAAGCATAATGCTGGTGGTCAACAAAAGAGGTTAAAAGACTGTCTCAAGGCAAATCTAAAAAAATGTAGTATAAACACCGACAACTGGGAAACACTGGCCTGTGAGCTCTCCAGTTGGAGAACAGCCTTTACCAAAGGTGTCATGGACTTTGAAGACACTCGAACTCAGAACGCAAGGGAGAAACATGCTAAGAGGAAGGCACGCTTGGCAAATCCACACCGTAATCAACTCCCACCCGGGAACCAATGTCCCCACTGTGGAAGGATGTGTTGATCCAGAATTGGCCTCCACAGTCACTTACAGACTCATTGTTAAAACCATGTTTATGGAAGACAATCTTACTTGGCTACGAGTGATCACCAAAGAAGAAGAAGAAGATTGATCGAAACATAACTCACAAACTTGGGCTACAGTTGTGCTGCAATGTTAACTGAAGTATAAATAATATGCCCTCCTTCCCCAACATATTAATTAGTCTCATTAATTTATTACTTCAGAGAGCTCCTAGCTTTGCTAGTCAGATGATGGATTTCATCAAGGGTCATATTTATTCAGAGCCAAAGGCAAGGCATGCAATGAATGGCACTGAAGTGTCCATGTGATGAAATTTTGAATCAGGAATATGCAGGGAGCGATACTGTTGTTAGAAGTATGTGACAAGTTAGTCAAGGATGTTTCATTCTCTTTTGTTAGGTTAAGGCTTCTAGGACAAATGGCAAATTATGGTGGTGGTTGTTGTTGTTTTTTAAAAAACACAATGTCCAACATTTTATAATAGCTAGAACAAAATGAAAGCAAACATATAGGTTTGTAGTAGAACCATATTTCCAAAAAAGAGTTGACGTTAGAAGGGATAGAAGAGGTTCTTTTATGAAAATGATGCTTGGAAATGTGGAAAACATCCACAAGGAAGTCTGACTCCAAGATTTAAGAATTAACTCCTTTTGGTCAGGGAACATTGGATGGTTGGAGGATTGCTCTTGTGTTGTGCTGCACGAGATCAAGATGAACAGAGCTCATCAAAATGTTCCTTCTGCCATCTTGGTCACATATTTCATTGTAAAAAATAACAAGGAGGTTTACAAAATAAAACAATTAGAATAACATAACAGTGAATGGTCTGGTCTATACATTGTCTGCGTATTTCTTTTCCCTGGTCTCCTGTCTTTCCTATGCTAACTTTTATAGCCGGCTTATGAACCTGTTTTGTTTCATCCACATCAAACCTCCCTGCTCTTCAAGATGTCAAGGGATCTTCTCTTATGTAATTTTAAACAGATTAAATAGTACATTTCAGCACCACATCCATCCTATACCAGTCAGTCATGGTCTTATCTTTGCTAGAGACTCCTTTAGCAAGCACATAATCCTCATTAAAAACAAACAAACAAACAAACAAACAAACTACAGAGACCCGCTAAAGCCCACATTAAAGTTCGCTTGACATATTTTTCCAACTTTATTTTGAAAACTTCAGGAACAGATTCACAAGATTGCCTTTCCAAGCTCTGAATGATAAAGCAGAGTGGCTGCTAGGCCTCACATGGATGGATACCATGTGTGTGAGTTGAATACATCATCAACCTAAATCAGTGTATGACACCTCCTTATCCTATGCCATGCATTCACTGAGACATTTTGCTCCTAGTTGTGAATATCTCCATGTACGTGAAGCAAGGACAAATGTGGTGAAGTCCCAAGAACCATGAGTGTACTCCAGTCAACATTCTATCTGAGTATTTTTTGAAGCCCACTTAAGTGAACCTGAGAATTCACAACCAAGTTATGATTTATTCAGAATTTACCTACCTACCTACCTACCTACCTACCTACCTACCTCAAAACTCACAAAATAGGAAGTGTTTCTCTATTCTGCTCTACATGTTGGTCTGCCATCTTTCATGGAGTTGAGAATTAAGCAGCCTTCACCAATTTAGTGCCCCCAGATGTTTTGCACTAAAACTCTCAACAGTTCCAGCCAGCAGAGCTGTTGGAGAAGAATTGTAAATATTATTAACAGCTGGAGCACAAGGCACAGTGGGTGACTTCAAGTAAGAGTCTTGGTTTGACTGCAGCTTGCTTGGCATAATATCTTCCATACATAAGCTGTGTTTGTGAGACATCTTCTTGGAACTCTCCACCATCATCCATCACAGTCAAGCAACTAATGTTAATCATACTCAAGGTAGACCTATTAAAAATAATGGGAACTACTAACTAAGGTTCATTAATTTCAGTGAGTTTACTCTGAGTATGACTAAAGTTGGATACAACAACTTCAAATATTGCTATCTGAACAAATTATGCAAAACAAATATATGCACTTTTTCAAAATATTTTAAACTACATAATCTGATTCATCCCCAGTGCACTTTTTAAATGTATCTGGTTCATAGCATTCCAAGTCCTGCATCTAAATGAAAAGTGTGGTTTCTAAATATACTTGTATGTTTTCTTCCTGTTAAGAGGATCGTTTGGAGAGGTTGCGGGGGAATGCTTTTCTCTTACCAATGATAGTAGCTGGACTTGTTGACAGAGAGCACAGATAAGAGAAGATTTGATAAAAGGTATTGATGAATCCCTAAGCCCTAAATATCTCTTGCTTGCTAACTGAAATGAATATATCTGCACTGGAAACAGTTAAGTCTTCTTCCCACAGTTCTTGCCACTTATTACTAATAATTCTTAAATGGAAAGATGTACAGAATATGAAAGGCAAAAGGGCATCAAAGGAAACAGAAAAGTAGAAAGCCATAAAAGAACACGATGCTCTCAGATGGCTAAAACATTATAAGGCAGTTAGTTTCATCTGTCAAAGGGGTTCCTATTGATTTTTTTAAATTCACAGTATATGCTTTTATTGACACTCCAAATATTGAGCTAACATGGGGGGGGGTTTCTTTTTTGGGGGGAAGCATGTTTTTCTATGCAGCCAAACAGAGTTTTGAGCAAACTACCTACAAGAATATAATGCTCCTAGTTATACCACAAATGAAATACAAGCTATATCTAGATCTATATCATTTATATCTATATATAAACTTTTAGTTTGTGAATTCCCTTACAATCTATGTAACCGCCTCTTGTTATTCCTGCTTTCGTTGGACAGAAGAATTAGGCTAGTGGCTCTCAAGGGGTGTGTCACACCATACCAGTGTGGCAGCAGAGGATGGCAAGCAATGTGAGAAGATTCAAGACCAATCAAAGAAATATTTAAATATTTCATTATAGTATAGTGTATAGTATAGCAGTGTTTCCCAAACGTTTTTGGGCAACGGCACACCTGTTTACTGAAAAAAAATCTCGCGGCACACCACCATTAAAGCCCCGCCCCGTGACGTCAGCGCGCAGCGTCACGCCGGGAGGGACGCACAAAAGTGAAAGTTTTTTCCCTCCCCCTTGCTGGGGAACCTCCAAGCTTTGGGGGTGGGAGGAGGCAGCAGAGCGAGGGACTGAGGGACGGCGGCAACTGAGGCGGCGGCGGCTGAGGCAGAGCTGGGAAGGGGGTTTCCAGGGGACACGGCAGCTCCTCGAAAGGCTTCTCTCAGCTGCGCTCAATCCGCCTCGGAGAGGATTTCCCCTCCGGTCCCATGCGTTCGTTTGGGGCATCGCTCCGGCTGCTCCCTCTCCCGCCGCGCAGGAGCGATGCCTCTCTCTGGCTCTCCCTCCGCGCAGGCTGAGGGAGGGAGGGAGGGGCGCGTGTGACCCGTCTCTGCTGGGAGACCAAACCCAGCGAGGCAGAGTCGCGCGGAGGCGCCCAGGCAGCGCTGCCGGCTGCGAGGAGGAGCGCCAGGCAGCAGCAGGAGGCGCGGCCTCTCCTCGCCGCCGCCGCCCCGCCTCTCGCCGCCCGACTCGCCCGCCTCCCTCCAGGCATCTCGCGGCACACGAGGCAACGTCTCACGGCACACTCGTGTGCCGCGGAACACCGGTTGGGAAACACTGTAGTATAGTATAGTATAGTATAGTATAGTATAGTATAGTATAGTATAGTATAGTATAGTATAGTATAGTATAGTATAGTATCCTAGTTGTGATATAGAATGACCGTGTGCAGGACAGAGGAGACTGAAAGTGTTTTGTGCATGCTGAGTACTGTAGGTGGGTAAAGAGACCTGGACAAGTGAACATTTTGAGTTGATAGGGAAGGAAACATCAGTAGCAATTTTAGCAAGCAGAAGACTCTCCCTTTGTACTTTTAAATATGATAAATGTTATTACAAATCACTGCAAGTTTCCTATACCTTCTCCTCACAGAGGTAAGGTATAACGTTGTCCTAGCACTTCCTCCGGTTAGGTAAAGGCAGATAGCATGGGGAAGGGGAAGGAAAATTCTTTTGCATTTGACATTTAGGAGGAGGTGGGGGTGAAGAATGGATTACTTGCCTCCACTGAAGGAAATGAATTTACGGGAAGGAATCAGAGTTCTTAATTTAATTGTTGGCCTATTAAATTTCATTTTTATTGATCAAACTTTGAGATTTTGATATAAACAATTTTAGAACTATTGCTGAAGCATCCCCCTACCCTCCCCCAATCCATCTAACGAAACTAAACATCTTTGCAGCAAATAAAACATGTGCACCTGACAAAGAACAGCTTTACAAAATATAGTGTGTAATTATGGATGACTCATTCCTTTTCTAAAAGACCCATTTCCTTTAAATATCCTGGCAGGTCTTGTTAAAAACTAGCTATTTTATAGCTCCATTTTCAGAAAGCTGTGTATAGCTGTTGTTTATAACACTCAACAGTAAAAATATATCCATTTGTTTTTAGTATGATCTAGCAGTCAAATTATTATGAATTTACATACCTAATTCATAATAAAAATGTTTTAACGGTTCTGTCTTCATTGTCTTTGGAAAAACAATCCTGCACTTCACTGTTAACTGAATCTCAGCACTGTTATGGTTCCTATTGTTGCAATTTCTACTCCAAGGAGAATTATGTCTCATGACCTGAAGGTGACAGCTCATTAACTATATATAGTAATACAACACACTGAGCATGTTTATGCTGTTTGTGAAGGTCATTACTGAGAGAGAGGCTGAACCGCTGGATAAGAATAAGCCAAGAGATCAATTGGATTGAATATATACCTACTGCACTGCAACATGGGAGGGGGGTGGGAATTGGTCTTACATTGTGGCTTATCATCAGCTTCAACCACAGTATTTATTTAAAGCTGTATGGTACTACTTTAAACATAATGACTCCCCACAAAGAATCGTGGGAAATGCAGTTTGGTAAGGCTCCTGAGAGTTGTTAAGAGACCCCCTAATTCCTCTCACAGAGCTACAATTTTCAGAATGGTTTAACAATCGATCCCTCTTCCTAGGGAACTCTGGGAATTGCAGCTTCCATGTACCCTATAGATCAGTCCTTGGTATCTTAAAATTTGTAGACAGGCCCATCTCATCCCTTTACCACATAAAATGTACTTCCGGCCCCTTACATCACACTATGGGCTCTGCCCAGTGGCGGAGCTTCATGCTCTGGCACCGGGGGCAGAGAGCAGGCAGGACAGGGCTGGTGCGAATCCCGGGGGTGGGATGCACCGCCCACAGGGGCGGGATGTGCATCCTGGGGGACAGCCTCGATGGCACCCTGGGGATCTTTGATTTCCATTACAAATCATCGGTGTGCTGCATTTGCCAGCCTCCAAAGTTACAGGGAAGAAAGTAGCACATTTTGCTCTGTTAAAAATATTGCATATAATTTGTAACATGTTCTGTGGTAGATGAGGGAACACCTGGTTACTCTAGGAAGAAATGTCTTTATACCCGGTAATGTTTGGAAGGCACACTCCATGTCTTTGGAAAACATTGTATGCTGTGATCTAACAATAACTTCCAGTTTAAGGTTGTTTGTGCTGATGATTGAATTTACTGGTGGCATCCAAGCAGTAACTTCAGTAGATTCACAGCTTTCTTTGTTCTCCAGACCTTGAGCAACATGTGACTACAGAATTTGTTAAAATGACAGTTTCAAATGTCTACAACTTTGCTCCTAAATTTGATGAACACTTGTAGTCGCTTTTGTCTCCCCAAGTTTCATTTCAAACCATGAAATCATGTTCTGGGTTTGTCTGGAAATTTGTGGGAGACAAACTACATGGCATCTAAGGTTGTGTACACACTAACCTGTTTGTCACACAAAATTGTAATTTCCCCCAACACAGAATAATTCATGTTCATCCTCAACGTGCTGCTGTCAATCTAGATGTGATTCTAGATACTGTAATCCAGAAGACTGGGTGCAGTTACTTGATACACATGTGTACTACATAGAAAAAACAAGAACCCAGTCTCCATTGATTCTAGAACAAGACACCATGTGTGCACAGCCTTAAAAATCTTATGGAATAATTTTTTTTGCTGTAGTCAAGTTAAGCTACTTGCCAGTCATTTTCAGTGAATATACTCATGATTGCTTAAGAAAGCCTATTTGCGGCTTCATTGTTAAACATGAGAAGATCTTTTTAAAAATCAGAGAAGCGTGCTTATTGCTGTGTAGAGCAGATAATGATGTATCTCTCATTTTGCTAGCTACCTGCTATGCCTGAGGTGGACTTCTGCACGCATAGGAATGCACTGTCTGATTTATAGTATGTTGAAGGTGACAGGAGCTGGGGAGTCTCTCATTTAGGATGACTCATCCCTTAAAGTGGAGGTGTTATAGCTATGCTCTTGATGTGGGTGTGGAAGGAACTTGGCAATGAGCAAGTCAAAAGAAATGGCAGCCTTATAAAGAGACCAAAGGACCATCAGATATACTGCACACAGGAAGGACATTTGGCAAAGAACATGCCTAGGTGTTTGTATGCTAAAATGGGAAGATTCAGATTACAAAAGAAGGGAATTCCAGTCCTTGATGTAAGAGATAGATGCACTTGGCATATCAAATATAAGAAACCTAATGGAACTGTGAATATCAGTGACATATGATTATTGCCCAAGGTTAATATAATGAACTTTGGGGGTGAGAGTTCCAGGACAGGACAACTGGGGCAAGATTTCTGGTGATGTCAGAGCCATAAATCTTTCTGAGGAGGAGTGATTTGACAGAAAGTACATTACTTGCACAACTGTCACTAGTTCAGCAGCCCTTAAAATGAAACTAAACATATTCATGATGGATAACTCTACTTAGTTTCTAGTTCTCCAGATGTTATTGGCCCCCAAGTCCCATTAGCCCCAGTCATCATGGCCAAAAGTCAGGGATGATAAGGAGCTGTAGTCCAGCAACATCTGGAGAAACACAGAGTCCTCATCCTTGATCTAAACAAAAACATTCCTCTTTGCCCAGGCCTTCGGCAAATAAAACAATCTATGGGTTTTTCAACTCTAGGGGCTGTTGTTGCTATTGTTTGTTACTATGTTTGTGTTTTTTTATATTGTAAACCACCCTGTGATCCTCGAATGAAGGGTGGTATAGAAATTTAATAAATAATAGTAATAATTCCCAGAAGCTCCTGGCTAGCCATTGTTGGAAGCAGAACACCAATCTAGTTGCAGCCTCATCCTGATCTAGTGTCTAAATTGCTCCCTGACAGAGGTTCTTCCTGATCACCTAACCCTGTTGCCCCTGCCCCATCTTGCGCCTCCTCTCCCTACTCTTCTCCCTCTAACCTTGCCTGAGTATCCCACCACCAATCCCCGGGCTCTGAGCCTTCCTCTTCTTGAGATTCCCTTGAGGTTTCCTTGGCTAGTGCTTCCCACCACTCCTCTTCATCCAGCCAGTCCCTGACATCTAGCAGTTTCTTCTCAAGATTCATTCTTTCTCCCTAGGTTCAAGGCTTATTTAAAAAAAAACCCATGATAAATTTGCAAAAATGTATGCAGCATGTATCTGGAAAAAGTTTTGGCACCTGAGTATCATTTGTAGATTGTTGGGAAAAGGTATCTTTTTATCTAGTACCGTAGAGTGACATAATTTAGATCAAAAGTTAAATTATGGAAATTGCAAGGAATAATTTGAGATGTTAGTCACTTATTTAGCACAGTCATTATGTCCATTATTTAAGCTCTGACTGATGTAGTTCTCCGTTATCAAACTGTATAATTACTAACATTGCTTGTAGATGTGTATGAGTTTGAAGAGAAGAGGGTGTCTTGCAAATCACATCACCAATTATGTATTTTTTCCCCTCTCAGGAGATTTTCCAAATTCCTCTCAGGCTCCTAATGGTTTTTGTGTCATGAATTTTCCATGTGTATTATCCTCCCACGGATTAACAATTTTGTTTTTCTTTTAAAAGCCCTAATCAGCATCCACACATTTGGAAAGAAATTATAAAGTTAGCATATTCAAGACTGCTTGCCCCTAGGTATGTCTCACTCACTTCCTAAGCAATCATAGACAGAAAGAGTGTAAGAAGAAGAGTTCCAGTATGCTGCTGTACATTAAAAATGAGATACACAGACCATAGGTCTGAACTGGAGCTACACCCCTATGAGGGAATGCTGCAGCATTTGGGACAGAATACTGCCTCTGACAGTGGGGGTAATCTTCTGGCACCTTGAAGACTAACAGACAATATTATGGCAGAAAATTTCTTGGACTAAAACCCACTTCATCAACTCATATGAATGGGTACAAAATTATTGTCAACAAATGTAAGATACTAACACAAGCATATATATGACAAAATAGAATATGGATATGAATAGAGAGAGCCCAGGTGCAGTTTCCAAAGGGGTTCTGATTTTTCTGTACCAGCAAGAAAACTGCATAAAACTGGCAGTTCAATGGTATAAGACCTAATGAGAAAGGAAAAAGACCAGCAAGATAGGTGGTGGAATGTGCTGGTGAACATCCATCTCTGCTAAGCAGCGCACAAGACTTCTGGAGTTATAGATGCCTTTCCAGGGTCTAGGAATAAGGCACAGCAGAGACCGTGGTGTCTTTATGATATCTGGTTTATTTACACATATATAACAACCTGAAGTCTGCAATGGAAGACATTCAGCAGCAAAAAGACATCTCTCTCTCTCTCCCTAACTTTCTCCTGTCAACTGCATCACATTGTTCTCCTCAAGCTTTCCTTGTCTCAGCCTTTTGTAACACAAGCAAGGGTCCCATGCTCTGATGTGCTAATCGATCATTACCACAGGCTATAATACCTCACAGAGAAGGCTGGGCCTGACTTAGCGGGTGGCGCTGTGGGTTAAACCACAGAGCCTAGGACTTGCTGATCAGAAGGCTGGAGGTTCGAATGCCCGCAGCATTGCTCAGTCCCTGCTCCTGCTAACCTAGCAGTTCAAAAGCACGCCAAAGTGCAAGTAGATAAATAGGTACCGCTCTGGCAGGAAGGTAAACAGTGTTTCCATGTGCTGCTCTGGTTCGCCAGAAGCGGCTTAGTCATGCTGGCCATATGACCCGGAAGCTGTACGCCAGCTCCCTCGGCCAATAAAGTGAGATGAGCGTCGCAACCCCAGAGTCGGTCATGACTGGACCTAATGGTCAGGGGTCCCTTTACCTTTACTTATCTTAATGAAATGATTAGCAAGGTCTGGTACAGGCTTAACTATACACTGAATTTAACTTGAATACAAACGTGAGTCTAACACCCCAGCCTTAATTAAATTCTGGCACTAATGTGATACAGAATTTAGGGTGATTTGCACCCCCAGATTCATAACATTATCAAGAAACAAAAGGAGATTTCTTCCATATTTGGTGAGTATGCTCTAAAACCCAAATAATCTGGGAAATGGGGGTAGAAATGGTTTAAGATATATTTAACATCCAGGAAACACTTAACTCTTCGTTCAATTATACAGATAAAACAAACAGTGATTCTATATAAAACAAGTATATCTACACTAAAACATGGAAACAACACAGAACTCAAGAAACAATTAGGAAAATGTGGGGGAAATTTGAAATTATTAATCTTGCTGTTGGTATCTGTCTGTCTTGAGACACAGAGGAGTGTGCCTCTAGGGGTGAAGTCAAACTGCAGTGTTAGCATCACCTAAGTGACCTTCCATGGTGTGCAAGCCTGGCTAGTGTGTATGGGGGTCCTGACCGCCCTCTGGGCCTCACTGATGTGGTCCAAAGGAAAGCTGAGCAATACATTTGGCACCAGCTTGGCTACAGGAGTTGCTGGAAGGAAGCGTACAATGAGCAATCCAACCATCTTAGGGACACCACTGTGGATTTGTGTTCAGTGGGAATGACTCTCTGGTAAATGTGTTAGGGATTGCAGCCTCAGTCATCTGGGCATCACTCAGCACTGCTTTCTGTCCTGGGCAGCCACTGGCCTTGTACTTCTTGAACCCTTTATTATGCAACTTTGACACCTCTTAAGTGATATGGGGGCATTTGCAGTTGTAGTTTAAGGTCATCTCTCATCATTAATTTACACATATTTTGTGGAATTGCAGGATTACAATTTATGTGGGCACATAGCAGAAAGTGGACAAGGTGGACAGAATGATTGTCAATGTACAGTGGTACCTCGGGTTACATACGCTTCAGGTTACAGACTGCCAACCCAGAAATAGTGCTTCAGGTTAAGAACTTTGCTTCAGCATAAGAACAGAAATTCAGCTCTGGCGGTGCGGCGGCAGCAGGAGGCCCCATTAGCTAAAGTGGTACCTCAGGTTAAGAACAGTTTCAGGTTAAGAACAGGCCTCCAAAACGAATTAAGTACTTAACTCAAGGTACCACTGTATTCTAATTAAGATCACACCATAACTGTGCATAGTTATAACTGATTGGCTGTGCAGAGCTTAGTCTGGCATGTGGGGCAGAGTCTATAACCATCAGAGCTGATGATAGCCAAAGGCTGTAAGCTTGCTGAAGCCACATGAGATCTTTTTAGAGGGGTTTTCATAAAGGGATTTAAGGTTCTTTATTTCTTTCTAAAGCTAGCTCAACTTGGCAGAATAGTCCATAGATGTAGCATTGTGGACCGTTAGGAGCTTGGTGTAACACAAACATTAAAGTATTTCGTTTCTTTGATCCCTTGATGTGAGCAAAAGTGTGTGAAATCTTCAAAGGCCCACCTAACAATCAACACTTGTGTGGGGAAGAAAGAAAAGACAGGATCTGAGATGGTTGTTGACCTCATTGTTCCCTGGCAGTAACCTAAAGAATTCAGGGATCTCTCTGTAACTAGCCTTTATGCTGTTGGTCTATTATCTCATAGGCTAAGTTATCTAAATGGTAATAATTCCTGGCCATACCACTAAAAGGCCAAATGAAATAAGCTGATAAGGGGGTGGTTTGCCTCCCTGCCTTTATTCATGATTTGTGGCTGCAGAAGAATCTCCATTACAGTAAAGATGCTGCCAGTAAAAATGTTAATTGGGGGCACTTATATTGTAAAATAATAATAATAAATTGCTGACTATGTCACCTGTCTGAAGCTGTTGATTCACTCGCTAAATGAGAAATGGAAAGGTGTGTTTTGTGGATAAGTATTCACAGTTCTCTCTGTTCCTCAAGGGCTGAGAATGGAGGTGAAGAAGCCAGAATATGAGAAGAATACAGAAGATGCCCAAGTATCTAGTGGGCACCATCTTGTATAATAAGTGACATGCTAATTTCCTTTCTGAGCATTACATGCTGTGTCCTCGCTAAAATTTATTATCAGCTAAATTAAACTGCAACTTGCTGCCTCGAGTATATTAATAAGCCCAGGGAACAAGTACGTTTCATTGCTTTTTTGTTTTCAGGAATGGAAAAGAAATTGACTTTATTTCCAGATTAATATTCCACTGGACTAATGCATGCTGTCTAAATGGTGTATTAGGTGCTCTATCATGTGATTTCATAAAGCTGCATGCAGTTTCTTAGAAGCCAAGACAAATTAGCTAAATAATAAAAAAGGTCCCTGTTTTTAAAAGCTTGTCAATTTCACTGTTCCTGTAACAGCTCTTTAAATAATGTGAAGTGATTGAAGCAGAATGAATGATGTCTAACTTTGACCTTTCTTCTGCTGAGCTGAGAATTAGGTTTGTGATATACTTTGGAGCTTATTGTAATTTTACAGGCACTTTCCAAGTAGGAGAATTTTCCAGCAAGTTGGGCCTCACGTCTACGTAGTCTCTTAACCTACAAATCTCAAATAAACAATATAATTATTATTTCTGGTTTCAAAAACAAAAGGTTGCTTCATTCATTCACTTGCTCACTTCCCCTGTAATAAACACTGAGTGATTAAGCATATGTGCATTCCATCACTATAAATAAAAACAGAATGTTCAGATTAGTTACCAGTTTGGTCATTCAGAGGGACAGCTCCACACTACAATCCCTTTACCGATCCCATGATTTTACTGTAAAGCACATAACAGACACCTGGTTTCCCGAAAATGGGAATTTTGTAGGTTTCAAGTGCCACCACATTCTGATCCCACCTGGGAACCTGGGAATTCAATTTTATTGAATTCCTTCCCTTCCAGGACTGATGCTGCTTCCTTCCCCTCCTTCGCTCCTTTGATATAATTTGCTTGACTTTATTATTGCCCATCCAATGAAAAGACTGGTCCTGCTTCATCTAGGCATTAAACTGAGAACTGAAGACATCAGGTGCATTAGTAGTTTCTTTTCTATCTCAATTTGGTTTCAAAACATTATACTGGTGGTAGTAAGAAAATTAGAGAATTTAAAATCCTTAAATTGTGTGCGAGTGAAGCTTATGCAAGTCTAATGGTTAAGCTGTGGGTGGAGTCGCACCTGGTCTGTGTAGGGGGGACAAGGTTCCTCAGTGCATCTGATTTATGGAAGCTGTATCAGTAGCATGTTCTAAAAAAGGATCTAAAAAGAATGAAAGAAGCGTATCACAGCTATGTTGAAGAAGAGTCTGGCTTTCCCTTCCTAAGATGAAAAGCAACAACAGTGGAGTTGAGGCTCTGGTATAATATCACAGAAGACTGAGCAGGAGAGCACATGGAATAAGCATGTTTGTGTGATCATTTTAATGATTTGTGTGATTTTGATTTTAATTTGATTTTAATTAATTTTATAATGAATGTTTTTAGAATGTTGGATTATTTTGTTGTTAGCCGCCCTGAGCCCAGCTTCGGCTGGGGAGGGCGGGATATAAATAAAATTTATTATTATATTATTATTATCATCACCTGATCTCCCCAACCCCCTGACATGAATATTGTGTTTTTACTACGTGCAGTTTTCTTTTCCTAAACTTCCTTTAAAAATGCCCTGCTGCACTTTTTCCAATCAATTGTATTGATTCCCTGGCTCATTTCCTTTTTCAGAACATACGGAAGTTTTGCAAAATTGATACTGGTCCTATGATGATTGCGCCATCAGAGGTTCTTCTGCAGTAATATTTTGATGCATCTCCCACGCCCCCCCCACACCCATTAACTGAGATTTCTTGGTAACAATAGCAAAGCGGAAAGTGTTAGATTGTTTGTTCTATGTGGCACATACCCACTTTTCAGTTGCCACTGTGGTGTTCATTCTTCTTTGACACAAATGGCATGTCAAGTTGTTTTGATTAAGAAGCTTAAAACGGATGAAATGTTGCAGTTTGATTCAGGCATTACTTCAAATGAATCCTGTTTGGAAATATTATTAAGAAGATACCAATCTGCTTGGTAAGCTTTGCTAGAGGATTTTTCTATCACATAAAAATTCATGAAAGCGTGTTGTGCTGTATTGCTGCTGTAGCAGGTACTACTTCTCCCGTGGAAATGATTTGCCATTAGAAATTGCTTGCCAGTGCCATTCCTTAGGGCAGTAAGTGCATGTTCCTCACTTTGACTATGCAGATCAGAATTCCTGCGAAATACAGGTTTGAGAGATACTAATCCTGATCCATAGCCCAGCTAAGCAAACAAATGCATTTACCTAGAAAGCCACACAAAATTAATCTTACATAACATAATCAAAATTGCTAGCATAAAGACTACTTCGTTTCTCTTTACTACTGTTCTGTTCCTAACCAGGAATCTGTGTGCTTTGCTTAAGTTTGGATTTGTATAAATGCTGGAATTTGTATTAAAAATGGAGGTCAGTCATGGTTTCTTGGTCCCAGAATTTTTGGTAAAACCTGGTATCTCCAGCATAAAGCAGAGACTAATTATTTCAGTCTGTAATCTCTATCCTAAACAAAAACCTTGTGGCTTTAACATCAGCCAGGTTTCTTCTCTCTCTCTCTCTCTCTCTCTCTCTCTCTCTCTCTCTCTCTCTCTCTCTCTCTCTCTCTCTCTCTCTCCACTAGAGTGATGTACTAGCACATGGGAGACCAGGGTTCAAATCCCACTTGGTCATGAAGCTCAGTGGGTGACCATAGGCCAGTCACTGCCTGTCAGCCTAACTCATCTCACAGGGTTGTTGTGGGGATTAAATGAGGAGGGGAAAACCATGTACACCATCTTGAGTTCCTTGGTGGAAAAGGTGGGATAGCAATGCAATAAATAAATATGTAATAAAATACTAATATCCAGCTGAAGAGTTCTGGAGAATTCAAAATTAATATTTTATAACATTTTGGTTGGTTCTGATAAAGATGTACCACCTTTGGCTTCAATATACATTTGTCAAAAAGCAGTCTAGGCCTATCAACCGTAACTGGGCAACTGGATCCTAAACACCTGTACCAGTGTATTGCTATGCTGTTTTATATAGCAATGATGGCTGTAAACCAACTCTTATCCTGTCAGCACCAGCCAGCATGGTCAATGGTCAAGGAGGATTGAAGTTTTAGTCCAGCAACATCTGGAGGGCTTGATAACTTCCTCTCAGGTTACCTTTTCCAGACTGCAATTCCCTTTCTCTAGTAAGAAGGTCCAGTTTCTTTTGAGTGACAATAACAACTTTGTAACACAGAGTGGCCCTCTATACACTGGCTCAAAACAAAACAAAACAAAACATGAAAAAGCAGTAGATAAAATTGCTATAAATTGTTGTGGTGATTCAGAGGTTTAATTTGAAATCAAGTGGGATTTGAGTTTGTTGATGTCTCTCTAGATGTTGGCTCATATTATGGATTTTTTTATCTGTATTATTTCACTGGTACTGTTGCTGCGGGTTTGTCATGGACTTTGGCTACATCAATAAACTTACATTGATTGGTTACTGGAACATATTGAGGGCTACGGGTTTCCCATCCCTGACCTAGAATCTCTATCTAGGATTTTCAAACAGATGACACTATAGAATATGTTCTCCATTTTGCCTGTATCGGAAACGCATTGATAGACTGAAGTGAACACCTTCCAATATAGTGACAGTAAAACAGGAATGGATACTGACAAAGCAATATTCAGTTCTAGAAAAATATTTAGTAGTAGGTTTAAAGAGTAAGAATAAGATTATTCAAGTTCTGCCAAGCTCTATAATCCTCTAGCATCTATGAATGACATTATTGCAATGCTGGTATAATATGCTGCTAATCCATATCACAAATTGCATAGCTGTAGATTGCTTCTTTTGAAGAAACTATGCAACCAGTCTTGGGATCAAGACATCATAAACCAGCTTAATACAAATTACTTTTCTTAGTGGGTAGCAAACTGGGCTGTTCAAAATGTGATTAATAATATTTATAAATACTTAAAAAATATATAGCACTAATCCTTATATGAACCCAATTCTTAAAGCAGGTTTCACCCTAAGGATCATGAATAGTGCATTGACTTAGATAGATAACTGAACTAAGATACATAACTGAATCAGTGCTTCACGATAACTAAGATCTGAATCAGTGCTTCATGACTAAACTCTTATCATTCTTTTTATTATTATAGCAAGAATGTACAATAGAGCAGAGTAGGGTGGGAGGAAGCAATCATTGTGCTTTTGTATTTGAAGCTCACCTAATGCCATGTTTAGGTAGGAAGACTGTTCAAAAGACCATGTGACTACTTGAGACAGTGAATCACAATAATGGAAATCAAGATAAGCATGGCATCTGTGGACATTTCTTCTTTTTCAGATCACATATCCAGGGTGCCTTTCTCAGAAAGCAGACATGCAATCTTTCAAAATATCCACATTTTTATTTTTGAACTATCTGCATTTTCTTATTTACAAAGTACTGCTGTGCATGGCTTGCACAGTCAGCTCAATTTATTTTACATCATACCCCAGTTCAGAAGCACAGACCTAAGCAGTATGATGCAGACTGAATCATTTCCCACATTATACTGCCAGCATATAATACCTTGCATGCAGACTTTGCACAGGCTACCAGTCTGTTTCTGGGCTAAGTTCAACGTTTTGGTATTAAAGTTGTTACACACCATGCAAATCTTCAAGCAGTGGTAGATTCCAGGGGTCCAAGCACTTAGGTTTTTTACATCCCATTGAGAGACAGAAATATGGAATTCGAACGTATATTGATAATAGTTATCTAGTACATAAACCATCTTCAGACATTCTGGGCAAATGTCTGCACTGATTCCACTCCATACTTTCCCCTGTTGAGCTCAGAGCCTCTTGGATCAGCCCAATGGGCCCTATAGTTCAGCATCTTGTTCTCACAGAGGCGAACCAGATGCCTGGCTTACAGCCACCAATGTTCTACAAAGCACCATATACACAAGGAGGACCTAAGCATGAGAGCACTCTCCCCTTTTGTGTTTTCTGGCAACTGGTATTTGACTGCCTCAAAGAGGGAAGGTCTATGGCACTTAGAATCTTCCTCATGACTGATAACCCTGATAAAGAAGAATCTGAATAACCTTGAATCTCTGTCCAGACCTTCCATCTCAGCATGGGACGTTCTAGAGTGCAGCCAGCATGTGTGGGGACGGTGGAGGCACAGCTTGCGTTTGCAAAGTCACTTCAATGACCGTAAGCAAAGTCCAGAAAGAAAATAAATTACTGAACGAATGATATAATTTGAGGAGAAATGAACAGAGAGGTTTTTGTCTTTCTCAGTTCATACTTTGTACACAGCAGAAATACATTCAGCTAGCACATAGAGGAACTCTCACAAACTATCAGGGGAGGTGGTACCTCAGTGAATATAATACCACTCTGTTTGGTTGCTAAGCAATACCTTCACCTGTCCCCTTCTTGAATAGTTGACTTTAACTTTAACAGAATTAACCCCTAAGATACAAACTGATCTCTACTGTTGTGCTTCCAACACCCCAACACCCCAACCCTCCCCACTTCCAGCCCACATGCAATCAGGCAAATGCCCCAACGGGGCTACAAACAATTCATTATTTGCACAACAGCTAGTGCAGTGTTGCACTTTTTAGAACAGACTTGATTGTTTGTAGAAGGGCCTTACTTTTTTTTCTGGAAGAGGAGGGCACCTAATCAGGTTCACAAAGGCTACCTCTCAAGTTGACCTTCATTTTTGCTTATCTACCTACAGTCAAATGTGCACCTATGAGGACAAAGTTAATGGGTATGTATTCATCTGAGATAAAACGTGTTGGAAATATTGAGGAATTGTTACACCTACATCTCCCAAAATAATTCATCATCTGTCATGATTTGATGGATTAAAAGGATTCTAACAGAGTGTTTGGTTTCTCCCTTAAACATGAAACAGAAGGCATGTAGCAGCTTAGTGCAAAGTTTTTCTCTAAGTAACTGGATAAGCAATAACCTCTGGCTTTGTTGACTAAGGAAGGTTTGATAATGGCTCTGTACATAAAAAATAGGGACGCAGGTGGCGCTGTGGGTTAAAGCCTCAGTGCCTAGGACTTGCCGATCGAAAGGTCGGCGGTTTGAATCCCTGCGGCGGGGTGCGCTCCCGCTGCTTGGTCCCAGCGCCTGCCAACCTAGCAGTTCGAAAGCACCTCCGGGTGCAAGTAGATAAATAGGAACCGCTTACCAGCGGGAAGGTAAACGGCGTTTCCGTGTGTGACTCTGGCTCGCCAGAGCAGCGATGTCACGCTGGCCACGTGACCCGGAAGTGTCTCCGGACAGCGCTGGCCCCTGGCCTCTTAAGTGAGATGGGCGCACAACCCCAGAGTCTGTCAAGACTGGCCCGTACGGGCAGGGGTACCTTTACCTTTACCTTACATAAAAAATATGAGATGTCATCGGAAAAGGTTTAAGTTTGTGAGAGATGGGAGTGGAAATTCACTACAGTGGCTCCCTAATGATATATAACACTGTAAGTTACTTTCACACAGAGCGTAGGTTGAGCAGGTAAATGGGGGCAATGCATCAATGTACTGATTCCAACTGCAGAAGCTAGCTCAATATTATTTCACAACTCTTAAAAATTCAGTGCTATTCATGTTTACTTGGGAGTAAGTTATTCAATGTTGTGAAAAAGCTTTCTTGCTGGTAAATGTGGAAAAATACCATGAAAGCCCATTCACCTTTTAAACTGATTGGAAGGGAAAAGATATGCCCATTATAAGATAAATACTGACTTCCACTTGATTGTGTGTTAGTAATCGTTCTCCCTTGACATCATTAACAGGTAGCTTGAGAAATAATGTTGCGATATTCTTTGATTTATAAATAGGGATTTATAATGGAAAAGCTGTCACAACCTGAAATGTAGCTGCCTCAGTCACATGGCCCTAATCAACAATGTATTAATTAGCAGTACAGAGACAAAACACCCCAGGGAGGCAGATCAGGGACGTCTTTCCCGTTTGGCTGAGTGGCGCCCTCGTCCGTCCAGCAGGGGCGCCCAGCAACAGAAATCCGGATACAGCGCTGCTCCTGTTCGGGGAGGCGAGCCAGGCGCTCCTGCTGAGGCAGCCGGATCCAGGCGCCTAGCCTGGCCTTGCTCCTCCGTCGTGCTTGGGGGGGGGGGAGTCTCCTCGGAGGCAGGGGCGGAGCAAAGGGGGGACGGGCAGCAGTTTCGGAAGTCCAGGACACACACACACACACACTCTCTCTCTCTCTCTCTCTCTCTCTCTCTCTCTCTCTCTCTCTCTCTCTCTCTCTCTCTCTCTCTCTCTCTCTCCCTCCCTCCCTCCCTCCCTCCCTCCCTCCCTCCCTCCCTCCCTCCCTCCCTCCCTCCCTAAAGGTAGAGTTTTTCCCCATGTCTGTTGTTCTTTGCTTTCCCCATGAGCTCTAACCCCCAGTAGGCAAGCCGGCTTCAACCCATCCTTTTTAGATTCGCTCTCAGCGCTTGTTTGCCCTCCTAATAATAATAATTTATTTGTACCCCGCCCATCTGGCTGAGTCTCCCCAGCCACTCTTTTACACACACACACACACACACACACACACACACACACACACACACGGTTGCCTTGGGTGCTAGTCCTACTCAGAGTAGACTCACTGAAATGAATTAAAAATCCAAACTAATTTCAAAAGGTCTGCCCTAACTAGGATTTAGTTGGATGTTGCCTGTTGTTATGACCAAAGTATCTTACCCAAAAATATCTGCACAAACCAGTTTACCTGAGTACATTATTCTCAGGGTGGGGACTTATTTATTTATAATTGCTTAATCATATGGGACTAAATTGCATTATGTTGTGAGGACCTTTTATTAAATCTTAGAATTGTAAGTTGGAAGGGACCCAAGGGTCATCTAGTCCAACCCACTGCAATGCCTGGAACCTGGCCTTGGGCTGCAAGAATGTACAGTGGCACCTCAGGTTAAGAACTTAAATTGTTCTGGAGGTCCGTTCTTAACCTGAAACCGTTCTTAACCTGAGGTACCACTTTAGCTAATGGGGCCTCCTGCTGCCACTGCACCACTGCCACACAATTTCTGTTCTCATCTTGAAGCAAAGTTATTAACCCGAGGTACTATTTCTGGGTTAGCGGAGTCTGTAACCTGAAGCATCTGTAACCCGAGGTACCACTGTATTCTGAATTTAAATAGAAATCAACATTGTTAAAAACAAGGTGTTACATAATAAGATAATTTGTCTTAAATCTGCCAGAATCAATGTGGTGGTGTTGTATATATCAGTGCACTGTTAATAAATGAGCAAAAAAAAGTTTATGTTTCCTGTTTATTCTCCCAAGCAGAGATAATGTGTAAGCGTGGTGTCAGCTCCCTAAAAAAAGGTCGACAACAACTCTGGGAAAGGGTGGTGGTGGCGCCAGAGGAATCTTTGCACCACGGCACCGGATATGCTTAAGACGGCCCTGAGGCAGATCTCCACATACCTCCACTTTCCACTCAAACCTCACTCCAAGTCTCACTATTTGAACACTGCGCTCCTTTCCTGTTGTGCAAACATTTGCTGGTATACCCGTTGGCATATTGTATCTGACATACATTTTGCTTACTATTTGTGTATCTGTGGTACAGCATAAACGAAGTTGAATTAATTGCTGTAAAAACCAGCTGGTCCCCACAGAAAGCTGTAGAGAAAAACCACACTGTACTATTACTATTTAGTACTATTTTCCTTTCTTGATATTGATGTTTTAAACGTGGGTATCTGTTGTAACTCAGATACTGATTCATACTTGTATGTGTACATCATCCCAGTATACAACTCATGGGATATGGTGGGTAATTAGCTCTATCCCTGAGGTCATCATTTTACATCTGGCTCTGCCATTCACTTGGCACTATTTTGAAAAAACAGAACTCAAAGTAGATCCCATAAGCCTGAAGTCCACCCATGCCTTCACTGGCACAGTCAAACATATTGGCCTTGATTCAACCCCTATGAGATACTAGAAATGTGGTGACTTAGAATTATTGGCTAAAACAATATTTGTATGTTGATGTAGAAATTGTTTAAAAAATCCCCATCAGGTTTACATCAGCACCGGAAGCAGGAGACATACAGTGGTACCTCAGGTTAAGTACTTAATTCGTTCCGGAGGTCCGTTCTTCAGCTGAAACTGTTCTTAACCTGAAGCACCACTTTAGCTAATGGGGCCTCCTGCTGCCGCCGCACCGCCAGAGCACGATTTCTGTTCTCATCCTGAAGCAAAGTTCTTAACCTGAAGCACTATTTCTGGGTTAGCGGAGTCTGTAACCTGAAGCGTATGTAACCTGAGGTACCACTGTATTTTCAAAAGCATTTAATGCCTAGGAATCCAGTTTAGTTGTTCCAGGGCTCATTGCTGTCTTATTGAAAAACTGCAAGTGTTCTTAAACACCAATAAGGGAGAATTTCCTAGGGCTATGTGATGGTGTGTGCAAATGGACTTTAGCTGTTAAATTATTTTAGATTTAATAGCAGAACCCTGTTCCATTGTTTCCTGAAGATGTTAATAGTCCGGATGAGGTGCAGTCACTGTTGGTAGGTGGTTCCCATGCCCAGGAAGTTGTATTGTCCCTGAAGGAGCAGATGCATAGCTTGAGGATATTTGGTGCTTTGGAGGTCCAGGTGGCTAGGAGGTTTTATTTCTAGCTGGACGTACAATCAAGTTTCTTATCCCCCGCCCCGCCCCGCTCTGTGATATAGTGACTTGGGCTGGACTTGTCTTGCTTATGTCTGAGAAAGGTAAGATCATACTCTTATTAGTGCTGAGTCATGTGCCAGGTCATGTGCTAAATACATGTAGCTTTATAGAGAATTGAAGTGTATGGATGAGTGAGTAGCTTTGCTGTCATCACACATGGGATTACAGATGTATTGGTACTAATGAGGCCACCCAGCCTTTGATACATTGTTGGCTGGCTACCAATGAATGGAAACACTGGTAGTAACATTTAGAAGAAAGCTTAAGCATTAGCTCCTAGCTGACGTCAAAACATTCAGTTGCTTCATGGAAGTTTTATCAGGTCTTTCAAAAGGATACATATGTATGCATCAATTAGCACCAAATCCATTACTTCTCTTCTTCTTTTGCCTTTATATTTATTCATTTTCCCAACAGGAGGGCCATTTCTGCAAGCAGGGAGATATGGTATAGTTGAAGTAGTAGTGCTAAACCCTACTTCCTTAACTGGCAAGAACAAAAACAGAAAAATCCACCTGATGTGACTGTGTTGCTCTTTCTTTCCCTCTCTTCCTGCTAAGAAACTGCCATTAATTGACAATCTTCCTCCAGCAGCTGTTTCTCTTTTATAAAGCTGCAAAGATGGAAATAGAGCTTTCAAGCAGAGTGACGTTGCAGCTGGAGTGAGAACAAAAGGCTGCCGATCTTCCTAACTGGTGACTTCCCAAAAGCTGATTGAAGAGAGAGAAAGCACAAGGCTGAGAATGCTAAATAAACAGAACTGATTGTGATTCACTTGTACTTTCATTCCTCAAATGTTACTCAAATAGTTTCACATTTCGAGGATCAGGAATTCCACATCAAGGCTTGCTCTGTGATTTTGAGCCATGAGATGCTCAAGAAGTCCTGCCATATTGCTTTGGTTGACAGAACCAGGGATGGCCCAATCATGAGATAGACTGAAGCAGCTGACCCAGGTGGCAGAATCCCATAGGGCAGTGGCCCCATAGGTGCCCCACCCACACCTAACACTTCTTCTGGAGTTCTGGAAGAACTTGCTGGAAGCTGCCACTGCTATGTGACCCTGATAAACAAGGCTTGAGGGAGTGTCACCTTCCGATTTCACTTCAGGTGGTGAAATGGGCCAGACCACCCCTGAAGATTGCACTAGCATCTTGAAGCATTACGTGTGAAATGGGTGTCTGTTTTATTATGGGGATAAAAACGAGGTTGTTTTTTTTTAAGCCATGAGGCGTTTGTTTGGTTTTTTTTTTAAGCCATGAGGCTTTTGCTTAGGTTTTTAAATGCTGTGCACTTGCTTGGTGCCCTTGGCCGAGTAAGTGAGACTTCTTCCACAATGAGCAGTGCTGGATGAAGTTGAAAAATGATCTGTCAGTAGTGTGAGCACAATGGATTTAAGAGAGCTTTATCGTGGTAGGCAGAAAAGATTAATGGTAGCCTAAACTGGAGTCAATCTGTGTCAAAACTAACCAAAGCAATTGATTAAATGGAAACACTTAACTGCGTCTGTATCAATAAATAAGGATGAATATTGATGCTAATCTGTAAGATCTGAGGGTAGAAGACTGACTACTAACTAAAATATCTTTTTTTTTTTTAAAAAAAAACCAAACAAAGCCCAAAACAAACTGTTTCTAACTTATCGTAGTTTTCTTTGATTCAACCACATTTGGGGACAATTCAGTGAGTTTGGTTCTATATTGCTTTCTATGACACCTAGATGAAGACTGTGATAGAATTCGGTGTGTGGAATTATAGGGTGTGTACTTTCCTGTGTTGCGATGGGTAGCTAGCTAGATTTTCTTCAGTGTGATTTTACATCCTGTTATAGGTGTGGAGGTCACTGCCCACATCATTTAGGAACACAGAAGACTCCTGCTGGATCAGATCAAAGGTCCACTTAGCTGTGATAATTTGGGAAGCTTTGCAGCAGAGCAAGACCTCACTTGTTGCCTGCCTCTAGCACCTGACATTCAGAGGTACACTGCATTTGAACATAGAGCAGGGATGGGGACTCTGTGGTCCTCCAGATGTTGTTGGACTGCAACTCCTATAAACACCAGCCATCATCACTAGTTGTCATGGATGATGGGAGTTGCAGTCCAATAACACCTGGACATTTTCTCCAGTGCATGTTTATTACCCACTAAACGGCTGAGACACCACAGCAGAACAGCTGTTACAGAACAAATGCTAAGGTTACCAGATCTTTTCAATGAATCCGGGGACACTTTAAATAAATAAATAAATAAATAAATAAATAAATAAATACTACACTTTCAGGACATTGATGCTGCAGCGATGGCGGTGGCAGAGGGGCGGCTGCCGCCTTGACCTTAACCGCCCCTTTCCCCCTTCCTCCTAGGCATCTATCTCCTTTCTCCATGAGCCTGGGCAGCCCCTGAGTTGTTGGTTCTTCGGTGGTGGGTCAGGCATGGAAAGCGGAGAAGGAGGGCTGAGAGCGGTGGTGGCGAGGCTCAGGCAGCGCGATGCCTTCCTTCCCATCAGAGCAGCCCCAATCCCATTCCTACTTGCGTGCAAGCAGGAGGGGGCAAGGATCCCTCAGCTGGGAAGGGAGGCTTCCCGTTGCCTAACTGAGAGATCCCTGCCCCGCTCCTGCTTGCACGCATGCAGGCGTTGGGAGGCTGCTCTGATAAGCAGCATGAAGCCTCCCTTCACAGCTTAGTTGCTGGAGTCAGGGAACATTCCAGGGATGGAATTTGTCCGGGGACTTATTCACAAATCCGGGGACTGTCCCTGGGAAACGGGGACATCTGGAAACCCTACTATAGATGGAGTTTCCCCCTCACTCACTTTTGATGTGATCCTTTCCCCATGAACCAACCCTGAGACATCAAATGTTATATGTGAACAGCTGGATCAATACATCCACACCCATTCTAACAATGAACAAGCAAAAACACCAGTGTTAGTTTGAGAAGGAGGAAGAGCTTAAAGTTTTCAGTTAAGTGGGTGGATAAGAGTTTGGTATTTCAAATAAGGTGGAGAAGGGCACCTTGACAACATGAGAGGGGCTGTGCTGACTGTGGAAGGCATCTGGGGTGAATGGTAAATAACATATTTAAATTTGTACCATTTTCAACAATAACTGATACAGTACTTCAGCAACCATGACACTGCAGAGGTCATTGAGACGACAGCATATAAAACAAACTGTGCTTGTCACAAAGCACATTAACTAAATAATGTCAGAAATGTAGCAAGTGAAGGGAGTGACATTTTAAAATAAAAAGTCTGGCAGAATGAGGCATAATAGATGGGCGAATCTGAGACACACTGGGATTGTATGCCTTGAGTTCAAAGGCATATAGTATCTGGCTGTACTCCTAGTAACTAAACAGTCTAGACAGACTTTTGAAAAGGAACCAGCAATCTTTTAAGACAGCCTCACTGCTACAGGATGCACTATCTTAAATGCACACCTTTCCTTTTGCCATTGCTTAGAGAAGAATATATAAGGTTCATTACATGGAATCAAATGTGAGCTAGGGTCTGTCATGACGGGGAGGGGGGGAATCAACACTGTGCAGCTTAAAATCATCACGCCCTATCTCAGTTTCAAGGTTAGAGGGTGGCATGACCTCTGTGAAGTTTTATCACGTCACAAAAGGCAATTGTTGGAAGAGGAGTATTCATATGCATGTGTACACACAGCAAAGGAAAGAAGCTCCAGTTTGAGTAAGAGAAAAACTGAACGGATTCTTTAAACTTGACACCTGTTCTGATATAAACTGTTGCTTTTTTAATTGCAATGGAGCAAATATTTATGTTTAATTGCAATGGAGCAAGTATTTATGTTTACCTCTTATGTTAACCGCTACTCCACTTCTCTCCAACTTTCTAGAACATCACCATTGCTTATTGTTGGTCCTTGACATCTCTTGCAATTGAAAGCCCTTTGGGCATAGGCTTTTTCCTGGACAGATCTCATAGCCATCATGGGGTGCTGTATAAGCGCTTTACCCTTGCCTTTTACACATGAGATGTCTATTTTTAGAACCCTCCTTATTTCTGTGTTTGTAAGTTGTTTTAATATTGTGTTTTAATTGCTGGTTTCCTGACCCATGCCTCTTTGGGGGTTCTGATTTCAAGGACCCAGAAAGGCAGAGCCAAGGAGCCTGCAACCATGATTGTATTGCTCCCATGCTCCTGGGATGAAGACACCTGACAACAATTAGGATTGAAGGGTCACATTTTAATTAAGGATCTGCAGTGGGCCGGCTTATAATCTAAGTCTTGCTCTGTGGGCAAAACTGACTTGAAGAAAGTTGTGGGGAAACAACTTGTTTCCTTACTTGGGTGACACCACACCCTGATTCCAGGTCCTGCATCAGTAGATAGATAGATGATAGACAGATTATTTATTACGGTCAGAGACTAGCTTATAAAACACACTTGAGGGTACAGTCACAGAAGGAAAACAAACAATTAAAACAATGTACAACAATAAATTCAAAAACAATGTACAACAATAAACTACCACAGGGAGCTGACCCAGAGTCACCCATTGAACCGAGTTTGGGGATTTCCTTAACGAACTAGTTTGAGTTGGGAGATGGTCTGCACCTACAGTTCTGTACACAGTATCTGGTGACCATCCGGGTCATCTTCTGATCTTTGCCTAACAGGAAAAGGTTGAATTTTTGCTTTTCTGGGAGGTCAGCAAGCCTCACCAGTAGGGGATCAATGGTCTTACTACATGCCTCTTCATAAAAGGGACATCTAAAGAACAAGTGCTCTGGGCTTCCTATCTCCCCCAATGAACAGGCGCAAAGTCTCTGAGCGTATGGGATTTTTTAAAAGGCTCCTTCCAGGACCAGCAAGGGCAGGGCTGGCCTGCATCAGTAAAGTTGACTAATGCATACTTTTCTTTACTGGCTCAAATGGTGGTGGGGAGGGGGAGGGAGAAGGAGCTGGCTGCTCCAGCCCATACCTGCTGTCCAGAGGAGATAAGTCTCCTGGGCCTAAGTGATGCTCCTCTCCCTTTCTCCCTCAGACTGGCTGGCAAGAAGTAGAAGGTTGGAAAGGCATCACTTCAGCCAGGAATACGGCCAGGTCAGGCTTCCTCAAACTCTGCCCTCCAGATGTTTTTGGCCTACAACTCCCATGATCCCTAGCTATAATAATAATAATAATAATTTATGATTTATACCCCGCCCATCTGGCTGGGCCTCCCCAGCCACTCTGGGCGGCTTCCATAAAAACCAAAAATACAGTAAAATCACACGTTAAAAACTTCCCTGAACAGGGCTGCCTTAAGATGTCTTCTGAATGTCAGGTAGTTGTTTATTGCTTTGATATCTGCTGGAAGGGCGTTCCACAGGGTGGGCGCCACTACCGAGAAGGCCCTCTGCCTGGTTCCCTGTAGCTTTGCTTCTCGCAATGAGGGAACCGCCAGAAAGCCCTCGGCGCTGGACCTCAGCGTCCGGGCAGAATGATGGGGGTGGAGACGCTCCTTCAGGTATACTGAACCGAGGCCGGCAGGACCAGTGGTCAGGGATGATGGGAGCTGTAGTCTCAAAATATCTGGAGGGACGAGGTTGAGGAAGCCTGGGCCAGGTGTTCACCACAGCTTATCTGACCCTCCTTCCCTGCTCTCCCTACTTATCTATGTGTGACCAAACTTTCAAATAAACTAATTACACCACCACATCCTCGTCAAATTAAACAAAGTGAAGAAGGCCAAAAAAGAGAGATGATCCCAGAAGGACAATTGTGAGACCAAAAAAACAAAACAAAAAACACCCTACTCAGCCACCAAAAGGCGACCAACAAACCCACACAGACAAATGGGATGGTGGGTGCCAGATGAAGAGAACTGAATTGTGAGTGGAGCCATCTTATAAAGACAAGCTTGCCCTTCTCTGATTGGTGGCCACCGCCATAGGATGGGGCACCTGATGCCTCATCCTGCACTGAGCAAGCATGGGGCAAAATCACCCCTGAATTAATTTGAAGAAGCATTATGGTCCATAACGCTCAGAGAGTTTATTAGGAAGTCGAAAGAGGAACCAGAGGGCACACGTTACGGTTCTGACCATACTTGGAAGCCAGCCTTTGCTCTCTACAATACATTTGTAGAAACCATTGGTCTCACATGTGTATCATGCTGCTCAGATAACAGAGCCTTCTCTCTCTCTCTCTCTCTCTCTCTCTCTCTCTCTCTCTCTCTGTGTGTGTGTGTGTGTGTGAGAGAGAGAGTTACAGAGAACATCCCTGCCAAGTTATATGTGTAACTCACAAATATCTGAAGTTTTCACATGGCTGAAGTTTCAGACAATTAGAGCTATTTTTCTCTGACAGCTACTGTTGCTGAATCATTCACGGAGGCCAGTTCTCTGAAGCAATGTGTCATGTCAACCCCTTTCAGTTATGTCATTCACGGTGTGTAATTAATATGGTAATATTATAGTAATCCTTCTGGTCCACCTACTACACTATTTAAATGTTAAATGGAGGCTGAGGTGAAGGAGGGAGAAGGCACGTAAAAGGTGTTCTCACACAGATAAGTAGTTTAATAAAAAATAATAATGCTGCATGCTTCAGGCTGGAATCCTATATACCACACATAGGCAATATGTGTTCTGTGGAACAAAATATTGTCTTCCACACCTCAGAAATGAGTTACCAACCACGGCAGCAGCACTGAGCTGAGTGTTGATCTGGATGCTCCTGCAACATATGGACATGGGTTGTTTTCTGCCATTTCCTTCTTCCTGGGTCATCCTATCCAGCAACAAATGGCAGGGAAGGTGTGTTGTCTGCCAGTTCTGCCAGGCAGTATAGACCCTACAAGCCACTGCTGTTGGAGTTGGCAGTTGTTCTGCTGCTTTGAGAGGAAATCATGGAGATTGGAAGAGAGCAGCTGCCCTTATTCCACCTGTGACTCCTGTCCATCTTCCCACTTTATTTTTTTCCCTTAGTAAAAGTAGAGTAAGGAGAGTAGGACCCCTCTTCCTATAACCAATAGGAAATGCATTCACCTTGCCCCTAATTTCCTAATGTTTGGAGTCTAGTTGTATCCAATCAGAAGTGAAAGAAGGTGGTTCCATACTTATTTTATATATTTGAGGTATTTGTTGTCTGCCCTTCACTCAACAGTCACAAGGTGCCAAACAGTAACATTAAAACTAGCAATAAAAGTTCAAAACAAAATCAACTAGCATCATAAAATTTATGATCACAAATGAAGCAAGCAGCTAAAGCAAAAGTACAATGTCAGCATTCACTTCATCCTTCCCCAGTTTAATCTGTAGGTGTAGTATTGCATGTTGGATTACTTCCACACTAGCAGGTCAGGAGAAGGACTATGCCTAGGCTTCTCCCTGACATGGAGCAGCACGCAACCCTTCAACTGGAGGGTGAAGTGGTGCAATTCAAGGAAAGCATTGCCACATGAATGTGTTGTCCTTCAAGGGTCCTTCAATGCATGACAAGGGAAATGTGGAGTTCACAGCTTGCCAGAACCCTCTGAAATAGATATACTTAAGCCTAATACTAGAGAATCTCAGTTCAAATATAGCTGCTGATTCTGTTGTGATATGCTATAAACCTAACTGGTGGGTATATTGCACTGGATCCAGGCTAAGTTGCTTGCACTTAGGCCGCACTGAAATCAATGGGTAAAATCAGTCATGATTTGTTAACACTTCCTCCAGTGATCACTCAGGGTTCCTGTCTCCCTATGTGCATGCATACAGCCTCTTTCAGACCAATGCAGAACACACAGCACCTGAAGATGTAGCTGGCATGTACATTGGCTTGCACACCAGCATTTGTGGTGAGGCCAGAACTAGGTAGTCTATTCACGTCTTCATTAGTCTTGGGTACCAAAAATGTCTTCAACCTTGTATACTTCGGTAAGCTTGGTTATTTAGACTGGTAATAAACAAATTGAAAGTAAGGCAAGTAAAGAACAAAGAGGTTCCCCAGACAGCTTAGGGTGGGTTGGGTGACTTGGCTCTTCATGTACAGCTTTTAGTACCTAGGACAGCAACAGTTGTGAAACCTGACTCTGGCTACTTCTTACCTATGTTTAAAATAATATACCAACAACCAGCTAGCATCCACTTAAAATTTGATTTGTGTGTGTGTTATGATTTTGAGGATTTGACTGGTGAGGAGGGAGAATTTAACATGTTCTTCTCCTGCTGCTATTTGAGGATTCTCCTGCTACTGTCTGAGGAAAGTACAGTGGTACCTCGGGTTACAAAAGCTTCAGGTTACATACGCTTCAGGTTACAGACTCTGCTAACCCAGAAATATTACCTCGGGTTAAGAACTTTGCTTCAGGATGAGAACAGAAATCGTGCTCTGGTGGCACGGCAGCAGCAGGAGGCCCCATTAGCTAAAGTGGTGCTTCAGGTTAAGAACAGTTTCAGGTTGAGAACGGACCTCCGGAATGAATTAAGTATTTAACCTGAGGTACCACTGTATGAAGCTGTATTGACATAAGGATGAACTGTA
Organism: Podarcis melisellensis; assembly: GCF_964234715.1. Lineage (NCBI taxonomy): Eukaryota > Metazoa > Chordata > Lepidosauria > Squamata > Lacertidae > Podarcis > Podarcis melisellensis. The sequence continues at coordinate 35,226,840 of NC_138542.1, forward strand.
TTGACATAGGGATGAACTCCTTCATTGCTTGCCCCACCCCCAGGGATAAACACTGGGGAAGGCATTTTTTTCTATACAATTCCCCTGACGGAACATCATCAAGTCCTGTCACTCCCAGGGCGACTTGCTGTATTTACAATCAAAGCACATGCCCACAAGGAGCTCCAGGTTGTTGGTGGTTGGACTGCCAATTTTTAAAAGTTTAAAACACATATTTTACAGAAATGGAGGCAGCAATGCTCCCCTTTCACCAATTACTAAGTATTTAACAAAAACCAAGGGTTATCCTTTAAAAATCTGCCCAGATATGTGATAAGGTGTGCATAGTCCTATCCTCATGCAGAACTGAGACAGAATGGACTTTAATGGATTTGTCTTTCCCTACTTATACCTAAAATATTCCTGGGTAAGTGATTTCGTGGCCTTGACAAAAATCCCTGAAAGAATTAAAATCAACCTTGTAATTTGCTGTTCACTTGAGAGTGAATAGCAATTTCCACAGGAAAGCCAAGTGTCAAACGGTGTCTACACCCACATGCTGCATTTTCTCACTCTCTTTCTCTTAGTTTGAAATGTTAGAAGAAAGAAAAGCAGACCCATGATCAACACTATGGCACTACTGGCGGGAACAGGAAAGGAACCCATTGCCCCTTGATATGAGACTGTACTGTTTTTGGTACCTTTTGCATTCTCCATATTTTGATATGTTGTTCATTTCCCAAGTCCAGGAGCTTTTCTCATTGTTCCGTGACTGTGCCTTCCAAAAGTTCAATCTTACCCACTGAACTGGATCTTATCAGATGCACAGAAAAATCTGGAGTGATATTTTGCTTATGTGATCTTCCATTCAGTGGGTAAGATCAGACGTTTGCAAAGAATAGTTTCGGAAAAATGAGAAAAACTCTCAGACCTGGTGGGAATTAATGGTATATAATACAAGCAAAATACAAGTCAAGCAAAATCCATATTTTCAAGGATGGATTAAGCAGTGATTTATCATTTGTATGAAACTCAGTTGAGATATTTGCTCTATAAAACAGAAAGGATCAAATAGTCAGACCCCCAAAAGGGTGGGTTGGTGCATTCCAGGTCTCCAGGTTACTAAAAATGAGTTTGAAGTATTTGTATATCAGTTCTGCCTGCATATTCTGCAGAATATTGTTCAGCCATTAACTTCAGAGAAGCCTGGAAACAGCTTTGTTTTTAGTTCTGTTTGTTCTGCTAATTGAAAAAAAGTTGTTATGATTTTCATAATGAACCAATTACACTGATTAATGGTGTTTAGACCCTAAATTCAATATTAAAATTCTTCCTGGATTATAAATCATTAGGCATTAATAGGCTCAGAAAAGGTACAATTAATGTTCTTCCTTGTAGTATAAGGGCTTCAGAAAATTGAGAAACATAGAAATAAGGGTCTGACTCTTTTACTAACTTGCTTCCTTGGATCTGAAAAATTGTTGAGGGTCTTCAGAGACATAGTCAAATCCCTCTAGTTTGCCACATACAGATCAATAACAGCTTTTGACAATGCACGTTGTGGAAGAAAACACATTTTAAGAGTTCTTATTGATTTGAGCCACGCCTTGCAAATGTTCTGTGAATAATTTGGATGCTGGATTATTCAGCCACATATCTTGATTTCAGTGGAATGGAATCCCATGCTTCCTCCAGCCATCTGGCTGTTGTTGTTGTTTAGTTGCTTAGTCATGTCTGACTCTTCATGACCCCATGAACCAGAGCACGCCAGGCACTCCTGTCTTTCACTGCCTCCCGCAGTTTGGTCAAACTCATGCTGGTAGCTTCGAGAACACTGTCCAACCATCTCGTCCTCTGTCGTCCCCTTCTCCTTGTGCCCTCCATCTTTCCCAACATCAGGGTCTTTTCCAGGGAGTCTTCTCTTCTCATGATGTGGCCAAAGTATTGGAGTCTCAGCTTCAGGATCTGTCCTTCCAGTGAGCACTCAGGACTGATTTCCTTAAGAATGGATAGGTTTGATCTTCTTGCAGTCCATGGGCCTCTCAAGAGTCTCCTCCAGCACCATAATTCAAAAGCATCAATTCTTCGGTGATCAGCCTTCTTTATGGTCCAGCTCTCACTTCCATACATCACTACTGGGAAAACCATAACTATACAGACCTTTGTTGGCAAGGTGATGTCTCTGCATTTTAAGATGCTGTCTAGGTTTGTCATTGCTTTTCTCCCAAGAAGCAGGCGTCTTTTAATTTCGTGACTGCTGTCACCATCTGCAGTGATCATGGAGCCCAAATAAGTAAAATATCTCACTGCCTCCATATCTTCCCCTTCTATTTGCCAGGAGGTTATGGGACCAGTGGTCATGATCTTCATTTTTTTGATGTTGAGCTTCAGACCATATTTTGCGCTCTCCTCTTTCACCCTCATCTGGCTGTAAATGCTGCAAATAGGCATTTAATTCTAAAGATTTTAAACTGTGATGGGTGAACCCTCCTGCCCCAAATGCTTATTTCACAATTGGTCTTGACTAACCAAAGTCTCCCCTCCCCCCACAAAAATAGTGGAGGACAGCTGGATTATTTGGGAGCCCACCTATAAGCCAAAATAATTTCACATGCCGAATGACATTATCTGGAGCATGACAGGATCTGATCCCTTCTACACCACTTCTGTGAACCTATGCAAACTTTCTTACCAGGCAGTGTATGCTGTGGTTCCAGTGGCAGAACACCTAGAACAATGTTGTTGAACCTTCCAAGGCTTCCGGTGCCTTGAATACTGCCATGATAACATTCTAGCGAAGGGAGAGGTAGATAATAGAGGATAAAGGCAAGTTCTTCCTCATCAGAGCAGGATTAGTCTCCACCATAGGAGCAACCAGATTTCAAATCTAGTCTGGGTAAGAGAGTGGGGCATAATGCTCTCTTTATTCTTAAGGTGAATATTAGAAGCTGCCAAGTTTTGTGTTCCTAACCAAGGATTTGTAAAATTCATCAATGTCATTAGTTTTAAGAAACCAGTAGGCTCAAAGATGACGTGGTTACTTTGTGTCCCCTGCCACAAAGGGTTCATGCAAGCAGAGAGAAATGGTGGCCTGATCTCACCTTTGCTGAACTGACCCCACTGCCATTGGCTGGGTCTGCAGTTTCTAGTCTTGTGGCACAAGAAGCCAGGAAGGTCCTAATGTAGCCTTCTAAAACTCCTATTTCATGATAGGAGTCATGAAATTGCTCAGACACAGACCAAATTACTGGACTACCCACTTATCCATCTCTGTTTATCTGCCTGCTAAAACAACCCATGGATCAGCTGCTTGGATCAGCTGCTTGCATCTAAGCCACTATGCCTGATAGAGGCATTAAAAGAAAAGAATAGATACGGAGCAAACTATTGAGATAGGCAGAGAAATGAAAGGTGCATCTGCAGCTTTGGTGAAATACTGTAGGCTGAGGATTATTTGCATTTTGGTTGGGTAGCAACTTTAACACTGCATCCACTTTCCCACAGTAAATGGGCTGGACATATCTTCTGCAGGACAGTGATGTAAACCTGACCTTGATATAAACCCAGCCATTGAACAGCGAAAGATCACAAGCAGTGACAAGGGACTGATGCTGCTTTTACTGCATCACACTAGAGATAAGGCAGCAATTTTGTTACACAGAGTTCATCCTTAGGTTTCCAATGGAAAATGCACATGGTCGCTACCCAGGAGATTCATGCCCCCCAAATAGATTATTTTGCTTAGTATTATGGGTGTCCATGCCTGCTGAGGCACCAACCCTAGCCAGCTACTGTGTGTGTGTGTGTGTGTGTGTAGTATATTCTGATAAGGAAATAAGGGATGGGGGAGGCGAGTGATCTGCAGAATGTTGCACGAAGGGAGTGGAAGCACTGAAGCAGTGACACTTCTCCTCAGGCATGGCTCTGTTCTTTTGCTGCCCGCCCACTGACTGCACACAGCTGTGAGCTAAAAATGCACACTGCCTTAATGTACCCAACAGAGACTGACATTTTCCTGTACTGCTGCTGCTGAGGGTGAGGCTATCATCATGAAAGGGGTCCATTTTCTACCTTTCCCCTCAAATTCCCTGCACTTTGATAATCAAATGAAGGCAGTAAAAAAAAATCTATTAAATGCATTTCGCTGAGTGCTTCTGTGGGGGGTGGGGGGTGGGGAGGACATGATTTCTCCTGTCTGACCCATTTTAGAGCTCAGGCTCCAGAGTGAGATTTTTCTAATCAATAAAACATTTTTAATAAATAAAACACAGCATCTAATCTGTGGCATCTCAGTCTTAAATTTGCTTCATTGGAGCTGTTTTATGCTCTGGCAAAACTACAGCATTATGTTGCTTGAACCTAAAATCTGATTTTGATGAAAACGCAGGTAGCTTCCCATGGGGGAAGGGGAAATCAGGGAAATACCCTTGAATGCTGCCATGAGTGAAAACCTTCTGTTGTCTACTTTGCTATGATTAAACAGCGTTGTAAGAGAGAGAGAGAGAGAGAGAGAGAGAGAGAGAGAGAGAGAGAGAGAGAGAGACATAAGAAGCAGTCCTATATCTCCTGTCACAGGGAACAGAAAAAGCCTTGGAAACCACAGTGTCTTTCCTTAGGGATATTTCTTCTTCATGGAGGATCTGTCTTGATGAAAGCTAATTAGCAACCCAGAGATATTTCTGGTATAGTTCAGGAGGTTACATGAGGCAGTAAGAGACTTCACAGGGATGGGAAGGAGTGCCAGTATCTTTCATAGGCTAGGGAAGGAAAGAGAGTTAAATAACTAGGGCAGAGGTCTTTGTTGTGGGGGGGTAACAGTAGTTGCATACAAACACTGCACAAAAAGAGTAAATGGCTGGTTGTGCCTGCTGGTGATTGTGGAGTGTGATAAAATGAAGTGGCAACATTTATGATTGCTGATGCGCTGCTGACGCTGTTGTGGCTACGGCTGCAAAGATCAGCAGAACATTGCCAAGATGGAAAGGTGTGTTCTGATGGCTAAAAGTCCAGTTAAAATTAAGGCTGCTGATGTGAATGAAAGATGTATGGGATTCCACAGAACATGTTTTAATCTTCTGTGATTATAACTTCCCTGAAGTCAAGGCAAATCTTCAAGGTCACCCTATCAACATTATAGGGACGTGGGTGCCACTGTGGATTAAACCATAGAGCCTAGGGCTTGCCGATCAGAAGGTTGCGGTTTGAATCCCCGCAACGGGGTGAGCTCCTGTTGCTCAGTCCCTGCTCCTGCCAACCTAGCAGTTCGAAAGCACGTCAAAATGCAAGTAGATAAATAGGTACCGCTCCGGCGGGAAGATAAACAGTGTTTCTGTGTGCTGCTCTAGTTCGCCAGAAGAGGCTTAGTCATGCTGGCCACATGACCCGGAAGCTGTATGCCGGCTCCCTCGGCCAATAAAGCGAAATGAGTGCCGCAACCCCAGAGTCGGTCACGACCGGACCTAACGGTCAGGGGTCCCTTTACCTTTATCAACATTATGCATGGGTGCACTTGGAGCTAACATATGGGAAAGAATCTCGATGAAAGAATCTCTAACTTGAGAAATATTTGGGAAGGGCAACAAAAGGCTAGGATTTATTCTTGTAGAAGGAAGGTGTACATGCAATGTTTTTTCTACAGGTTTTTTACATATCAATACTTTCTGTCCTAAGAAATGCAAACTGACAAAATTAACCTCCACTTCATTCAGAAACCACCAACCCAGCCAAGGCATGGAACAATGAAGTGCCTTTGGGTAGGATTATGGCTTTTGGTTATACCAGCTGAAGTGGATACCATTTGTTTCACTTCATCCTGGAATCCAAATGCAGGGCATTTGATTTGAAAGAAAGGCCTCTATGCAGCAGGTCTTCTGAGCCAAAAAAAAAATCCTTCCGAGGTTAGGGGATCCCAGAGATTGCACTCAGAGGATGTTTGGGATCCTTAATCCCAATTCCCCTCCCAATGATCCTTTAGGGCCATGCCATGCTGGGTAACCTGTGGCCCTGTAGATGTTTATGGACTACAAGTCCCATAATCTCTTATACCTGGCCATGCTGGCTGGGGCTGATAGAATTTGGAATCCAGCAACATGTAGAGGGCATCAGCTTCGCTGTCCCTGCTCTAAGCTGTGAGGGTGACTGTTCCATTGCCATTTAAAGATTCACGGAATGGGGGATAGTTGTCCTTGGATGACTCACTTCCTCTGAGGCCAGTTCCCTGCTCTCTTCACCTATGAAATTTTCACACGTCCTTGCTTGATTAAACTATGACAGGTAACATTTTTTGCTGCCTGAAAAGCATTGTGCAGTCCTTTGCTACTCAAGAATCTCTCCTGCTGTTATTTCTTTAGGATTTGAATAAATGTATTTTCTTTCACTTCCCTGAGACCACTACATTTCCTGTTACTAAATGAAGGGCCGCATCCATTGTTCAAGCCAGCTTTTTGGCAACCAGTTCAGCATAACAATGCCACAAAGTAGGAAGCGCTTCCTCTGGAACCAGAAGCACTGATTACTGTGACACCTTGTTATCGTGGGTGGACCATTCAGCATATATTATTTCACAAGGAAACTTTGTCTGCAGCGCTATTGCCAAGCAAAAGCCCTTCAAGCATCAGCTTGTAATTAAAAATGAGAGTATGGATATGGTTCTTAAATCCTGATTAGAAGTTGCTTAAAATAATTACAAAAGTAATTCAGCCAATTTTAATCATCCACACATTGCTTGGGAGCAACTAATCCTGATTTGTGATGTGACATATCCAAAATATTTTTTTAATCCTTCTAATGAAAACTTTGGAAAATTTGCACCTCAATAGGAAAATATGGAAATGCCCAAGAACCCCTGGAGGAGTATCTTCATTTAGCATATGTCACGTGCAAATCTAATGAGTTTAACAGAGATTTATCTGTATCCATCAAGAAAAGAGCTCAAATAATAATAATAACAACAACAATCTAATTAATATTTGTTTGATTAAAATCTTTTATTGGAAGCTCTGTTCAGACTTTGATTTTCAGACTGACAACTCAGAATCAATCAGTGTTTCCTGTTAATATTGGGGTTTTTTTGGAAATGTAAAGAGGAGGAAGGGACATTCTTACACCTCTGGTGGACCTGCCCGAAGGTGAAGGCCTTCTGGGAGATGATACATAATGAACTAAAAAAGGTGCTTAGATTTACCATATCCAAGAAACCGGAGGCCTTCCTCCTGGGCATGGTGGACCAGAGGGTGGCAAAGAAAGATAGAATTTTCTTTATGTATGCTACTACAGCAGCAAGGATCTTGATGGCAAAGCACTGGAAGACACAAAATCTACCCACATTGGAAGAATGGCAGACGCAGCTGATGGACTATATGGAACTGGCTGAAATGACTGGCAGAATTCGAGACTCGGGAGAAGAAGAAACGGAGGAAGTTTGGGAAAAGTTCAAGGATTATTTGAAAAAGCATTATAAGTTGTATGAATGTTAAAAAATGCTCCTTTTTAGGAAATTACAGCTTCAGCATCGGAAAATTTTTGAATTGGAAAATAAGGTATAACAAGACAGAAGTGGTGTAATGAAATAATTTTATTGTGTTGAAACTAAAAATTAATGGATTTGGACTGTAATGTTTAGAGACCAGATATCACGATAAAATGGAAGACATATTATTATGTTTAAAATAAGTTAACAAATTGCTGAGGTTTTGAATTGATAGAGAATGCAGTGCTCGGAAGATGGGGGGAGTCTATTAGATCTATGGAAATATGTATTTGGAAGTTGGATTTTGTATATTATAAACTTAATAAAAATTATATTAAAAAAAAATAATATTGGGGTTTTTTAATGAAAAAGTTTGTGATCCATTATCTGGACCCCTTATTAATGTTGTCCGCTAACTCAAGTTGGGAGCTAAAATGTTCCTGATTGCACTGGTTGATGGTCTCTGCCTGGGCACTAGACAGGGGGGAGTGTGCCTCTCTTGGTTCTGCTGGAATTCTCTGTCACCTCTGATCCCATCAAACGTGGCATTATTCTGGAATACCTGACAGATGTGGGACTTGAAGACACTATTCCGTGGTGGTTCTGGTCCTTATCTCTTATTTAATAGCTATATGAAACCACTGGGAGAGATCATTCAAAGATCTTGAGTTTGGTGCCATCAATATCCTGATTACGCCCAACTCTTTTTCTTCTTTTCATCATATACTGGGGAAACTATGGAAGTTCTGAATACTTATCAGTTATGAACTGGAGGAGGGGGGATGCAGGAGTTCAGACAAGACAAGCTCCTGGTCAGTTGAATGGCTGATGCAGGAATAGGGATACAACTGATTCTAAATTGAGTTGCAATCTACTTGGAAGGATCAGGAGTACAATTTCCATGTGCTCTCAGACTTGTTTCTGCTCCTGAATATTCAGGCAGCTGTAGCCAGGATCACTTTGGTGTACCAATAGCTACAGTTTCCTGGGCAAGGAAGACCTTACCACACCCACACATCAGTTATGTGTAGGTTGGGTCATTGCAACATGCTTTACTTGGAGCTGCTTTGGAAGAGGATTCAGGAACAGCTGCCGTTGAAAAGCCCTGCAGCCAGGATGTGACCACTGCTATTTTTAAGAGCATATCTCTCCACTGAAGATTCGGGTTTACTCATTTCCATTAATCTGAGCCTTGCATGAAGGGACAGTAAGGGGGAATTTGAGGCTTTATGGATGCTGAGGAAAACCCTAAAGGGCACCATCACTCCTACAAAGACCATGTTGGAAACTTTTACATCCTTTCTGGGATTTGAGTTTTCTACACACCTACCAAAATGACATTTAGTTAAATTATATATATTTAATCAGTTGTTTTTAGCACGCACAATTCTGAAAGCTCAGCGAGATCTACAGTACTCCTGTTATTTTTATATTTGATTTTTTTTTAGGACTCCTCAGGTAGATGCACAAGCTATCTTTTTTCATTTGCAGCAAACTTTTAATTACATAGTCAATGGATTTCTAATCCGAGATGTAATTAACTGTCTTCCAGTTGTGATTTGTTACAGAAATGAGCTTTGAATGAGTAAACTAAATACAGATAAATGCAAAAATCGTTCATATACTCTTGGGTAGAATATATTGATTTAATGAGTTTGAAATCATTGTGTCAAAACACTTTTTACTCAGTGCTAAAGATGAGTAAATTTCAAGTTACAGCACATAGGTAAGACTACTATACTGATTACCAAGACAGAAATTACTCAGAATGGCATTTTTCTGCTTTGGGGTATTTAAATTGTCACAACCCTTACACCTACTGAAGCTTTTTGTCAGCCAATTTATCTCTCTGTTTTTTATAGTCCTACAGTAATTATACAAGCACACACTACAGTTAAATACTTCCAGGTGATGCATGGCATTAAATGAAATGTATTATCTTGTGGAGGAATGAGCTGTTGCTCTTTATTAATAAAATTAACTCACTCACTCCAAATAAAAAGTTTAAAAGGCAGCAAGGGACTTCCATATTCATAATGAAGAATGAATAGATTCAGCTTTGGACTTGTCCAGAGGGCAATTCAGATCCATGGCTTAATTCATGCTGAAGCACTAAACCAGAAGTAGGAAAAGAAACAGTCCAATTGGATTCTCCTGAGCCCAAGTGCCCAAAATATGTTCAGGTATTGTATATGCATAGACATACACAGAAAGTGTCTAGTAACTGGAACATCTTCTCACTGTGTGTGAAAGAGCTGCTGTTCTAAGTGCCAGTGGTGTGATCTGGCTAGTGATTAGGCAGTCGCTAGGGTTCCTCATGGTGTGTTTATTGATCTTGCAGGTGTAAAGCCACCGGATCAATCTGTCTATTCCCCTGCACAATCCTCTATCTGCAACTATCCTCTAAAACTGCTAGTATAGTAAGAAAAGTTCGGTGAAACAATCAAGGTGGAAATGGTTAAACTGGTAGCATAGCTAGGACCTAAATGCATGTACTCAAGCTGAACTGTAGGTAGCTGTGAGGGTGGCAAGGCCTCAGAAGAGGGGAAGGTCAAACTAGGAAGTCAACTTAAGAGCCATAGCCAGACCAGGAGTCAGATACAAGAGCAAATAATAAACAAGTGCAAGCACCAGCAAGATGCCCAGGAAAAGAGCCAGCTCGAACAAGAGGCTCTCCCCACTTTTAGCTCTCTGCACCTAGTAGGGCCCAATGACGAATCTGAGGCCAGAGCATTTAGGAAGGTGCTCTAAACTGGAGTTCTGATGGCTCATCACATAGACCCAAAGAGAAGAAGAAGAAGAGTTTGGATTTGATATCCCGCTTTATCACTCCTCTAAGGAGTCTCAAAGCAGCTAACATTCTCCTTTCCCTTCCTCCCCCACAACAAACACTCTGTGGGGTGAGTGGGGCTGAGAGACTTCAGAGAAGTGTGACTGGCCCAAGGTCACCCAGCAGCTGCATGTGGAGGAGCGGGGACGCGAACCCGGTTCCCCAGATTACGAGAGTACCGCTCTTAACCACTACACCACACTGGCTCTCGAGAGCAGAGGGAAGGGGCAACAGAAGATGCACAAATTGTGGAGTTTGGAACAAACAGGGTTAAAACTCCGTGGTGCCCTGCATCTGGGAGGGGCCGGAAGCAGGGCTGTACGTTACAGGCTTTGTCTGTGAGTTTTAGTTTCAGTTCTACCGAGAGACGCTGAGAGACACAGCTGAACAGACAGGCTGTGTCTGTGTGCTTTTTGGAAGCACGGAGAATGCAGGAAAACTCCGATGGAGAGACTGATTTATGACTTGTAAATAAACGCTTCTAGAGATAAGAACCGATCTGTCTTTGGACTTGATTTATCCCTTTTTCACATGGACTCAGGACCGCTGCATTATTCTGCTAGGCCAGCTCAGAGCTTCCAGGGATACGGAGCTGAACTGGGAAGCTTGCTGGACCCAATATTCCGGACGGGGAATTTATTTTCATTCCCAGACAAATGTGACTCACATTGGGTGATAGCCGACATTCGTTATACTCAGAGTAGATCCATTGAAATCAAAGGTTCAAGAAGTTAAAGTCCACTGAATTCAGTAGGTCTGCTTGCGTATAAAGTTGGATGCCATGCAAAAAGGAATTCCATACATTTCCAAAGAAGAAGATGCACTGCCTGCAACCTGCATAGGAACCACAGGTGCTATACCAGCCTGTCTGAATCTTAAGATCTTCTCCAGACCCCTTTTATAGAGATGTTATGCTTCTGCAAATACCCTCTTAGACAGTTCACTTCCAAGGTTCACAGATCCTGTTTGTATTAAAATTCTCTTCACACATACAACTGTTCTTTTGACAGAGATGCTTGCAATATAAGCCTGTCTCTCAAATTTATTTCTCTAAACAGTTAAAAAACAACAACACTGTTTATACTGTAGGGCAAGAGAGAAGATCATGAGATATGAATAGAAACATAATGCTTCATAATTAAAAATGCTTTAGTTCTGCAGTCTCTCATGAAATTATATGCTCTGCTAGAGCAAAGAAACATGTCTTTAAAAACATCATTAATGAAAAGTGGAATATGCCTTCCTCTGCACAAAGTTAGCTTTCAACAGATTTTCATCTGTCTCTGAAAATTAATGAAATGTTAGATTTAGAAGTGAAAAAAAATGCTGGATGGATTACTTTAAACTTAGCAAGATGTATACACCAAATTTCATCTTGCACAATGAATAATGCTTGCTTGTCATGTTGCAGTGTGCCCTAAGGTACAAACTCTACGTATGGTGGGAGCACGACTTGGATTATGCAAATGCTCCTCCCAACACAGCGCAAAACATTTGGAGTGAATCAATGCCAATGCATGTACATTCATATATGAGTGTTCCCTGACACTTATAACAAAGGGATATATGGCTCACATAGGTGTAAGTCTTAAAGGATGCTGTATAATATAAGAAGAAACAATAAATTTTATTCTTTTGGCCAAAGTGGATGAAATTTATAGGAGCAGGCACCCCTCCAGGGTGAGTTAAGCCAACCAAATTCTATATAAATAGGTTCAGGGATATTAAACATTAAAAAAAAACCCTCCACTGCTGTTCTTTTACAAAAGACAACCCTGAACTTTGTTCATGAGGCAACATTTTGGACAGCATCACTTCTTGAAAGCCCATGGTCCTAGAGAAACACAGAGATATAGGGAAACATAGAGCTGGAAGTTCAGAAACAACAGAATGACAGAGTAATACAAAGCTTTATGGGGCCTTGATTTGATTTGGGTAGGGTGTTGTTAACATGACACTTTGATACAGGAGGGGAAGGGGAAAGACTCCCAAGTCACCCTAATTTACCTGGTTTGAGAGAGAGGCAGAGACACACAGAGAGAGAGTTGGCGCCTATGATCTGCTTCCCCAGCACATAAAGCATGAAATATTTGATGAGAGGGCTGTTGCTGGCAATGGAAGAGGACTTGTGATGATGTGCCAGCACAGCTGCATAAGCTCAGGCTATGGCAAGAGCTACGATAGCTAATTCTTCTGTTCCATTTTACTGTGATCCTTGACTGCAGTTGCCTTTTTCACTTACTCTCCCCATTCTTGCTTTCTGCAACACTGACTGGAGTTCCAAAGAGAGCTGGGTTTTGTTGTTGTTAAAGCAGAGCAGTGTCTTTTAAACACTTTTATTGAGGTATTTTTTTGGGGGGGGGGATTGTATCCATATATCCCAGCTTTTCCCCAAAGAGCTCAAGGAAGTGTACATGGTTCTTCCACCCCTCATTCAGTCGCCACAGCAACCCTGCTGAGAAGAAGGCTAGGCTGAGAAGAAGTGACTGGCACAAGATCACCTAGTGGGCTTCATAGCCGAATGGGGATTTGAACCCTGGTCTCCCAAGTCCTAGTCCAACTATTATACCACACTGGCTCTCATTAGTGTCTTTCTTTAGCTATTTGAACGCTGCTCCCTCACTCAAAGCACTGAGATTGGAAAGCATTGGTGCAATCATTCCCTCTGATTGCAAACTAGACCTGTTGTGAAGGAGTTCCCCCTTCCAAAAGAACAAACCACACGAGAAGATGACAAATACGAGCCATTCAACAAGGGAGATTCAATTTATGGAAGGGGATTCAGTTTTTGGAGTGAAAAGGGACCACCAGCTCTGCTCTACGTGTCTGTAGCCTTAACCTACCATAACATAAAAGTATGTTTGGGGGTTTCCTTTTGAATTCATTTACAATTATCAAGTGTGTTATCATTATTCTATCATCTATCTATCTATCTATCTATCTATCTATCTATCTATCTATCTATCATCTATCTATCTATCTATCTATCTATCTATCTATCTATCTATCTATCTATCATCTATCTATCTATCTATATCTATCTATCTATCTATCTATCTATCTATCTATCTATCTATCTATCTATCTATCATCTATCTATCTATCATCTATCTATCTATCTATCTATCATCTATCTATCTATCTATCATCTATCTATCTAATCTATCATCTATCTATCATCATCTATATCTATCAACTATCTATCATCTATCTATCTATCTATCTATCATCTATCTATCTATCATCTATCTATCTATCTATCATCTATCTATCTATCAATCTATCATCATCTATCATCTATGACATTTCACCTCATCCCTCCGTATCCTAATGGTGTTGGGAGATGTTCTTTGCTTCAGATTTCTATAAACCTTCATGGGTGTCCACACACACACATCCCAATGCTAATTGAAGGTATAACCTGACTGTGCGGTAAGATAATTGCATGAAATGAATAGCACATGATGCAACCGAGTAAAGTAGCCGAGTTCACACTAGAAAACCCCCATTTCAGGTTCTGTAAGTGCTATGATCCCTGAAGTTTACTGATATACTTATTTTTCAGGTTATTACTAAAGCAAGTTCTTGCCTCCCCAGTGAAGCCTTCATTTGCTCTGCTGTGCGAAGTCATTGCCAATATTTCAGAAATGATTCTGGGCTGCTATTCTGACTTACCACTGTGCTGCCTTCATGACAGATGGTGTTCAGTAATGCAGAGGACATGGAAGAAAGTGAGTTGTAGATGTGTGTTTTCATTTTCTCTAATGCTTCAGTCTGGGACAGTATACAAGAAGTTTAAGCTTCCATGAAATAGTTTCTGCCCTCCTCTCTCTCTCTATTCATATACCAAATATATTGAAGCATCTAATAGTTTCAGTGGATGCCTACTAAATATTTATTTGACTGTGCATCCAAAAGTTAAAGCAAAACCAGCTGCTGAATTAAAGCTCATTATATGCCCAGGACTGTGACACCAAAAACTAGGAATGTATGATGCAGGCAAACAGAATATAGCATTTCTGGGATTCCCAAATGGCAACTTAATTGCATCCATTTGTCATCAGATGCACAGGTTTTTGCTCAGAACCTTCATAACAAATAGGAAATGTCACCAGAAATGTTGACAGAAGGTTAAGAATTACAAGATTCATATGAAACAATCTAACAACAAATTATTGCAGCAATTCAGCAATAAATTATATAGGCAATGTAAGTGCAAGCAGACATGGTAGCTGTTTAAAGAGGCCAAAGGACTTTAAGGGGAAAATATTATTTCCAGAGACATTTGGAGAGGGACACTGTGTATAGGTGGTTTAAATGCTACTGTTAGAAGCCTCCAAGTAAAGATGGGTGCTTGATTTTAAAGGACAACATACATATGGTGAGCACAGCAGAAACCAGGTACAATGCAATGCAAAGAAGCAGTTGGGCATGGCTATCTCTGTATACAAGCTCTATAGGAAGGAGAGAGAGAAGGCATATTGGGGAAAGTGTCACTCTGGACATCAAGGAGGACAAAGAGTCAAACAAGCTAGAAATCTCAAAAGGGGGAAAATTTCTGCACAGAATTGTTGCGGGTGGTGATAGCAGCTCCAAAAGTTATTTAGAACTAGGTGATCTGAAATCTTTGAAATAGTCCTTGAGGAACTTTGAATCATAGGTGAAGAAATCACAGAAGCCCTGCAAAGACAGGAATTGCCCAGGTCTGGTTTATACTATGCCAACAACTTTACAGGTTTGTGCCTACGCTGTACCCTGAAGTCCTTCAGAGTCTTTACCCACCCACCCACTTTGACAGAATCTGCTTCGAGACATTTTGTTGTTGTAGTTTAGTCATTTAGTTGTGACCAACTCTTCATGACCCCATGGACCAGAGCACGCCAGGCCCTCCTGTCTTCCACTGCCTCCCGCAGTTTGGTCAAACTCATGCTGGTAGCTTCAAGAACACTATCCAACCATCTCGTCCTCTGTCATCCCCTTCTCCCTGTGTCCTCAATCTTTCCCAACATCAGGGTCTTTTCCAGGGAGTCTTCTCTTCTCATGATGTGGCGAAAGTATTGGAGCCTCAACTTCATGATCTGTCCTTCCAGTGAGCACTCAGGGCTGATTTCCTACAGAATGGATAGGTTTGATCTTCTTGCAGTCCATGGGACTCTCAAGAGTCTCCTCAGCACCATAATTCAAAAGCATCAATTCTTGGGCGATCAGCCTTCTTTATGGTCCAGCTTTCACTTCCATACATCACTACTGGGAAAACCATAGCTTTAACTATACGGACCTTTGTCTGCAAGGTGATGTCTCTGCTTTTTAAGATGCTGTCTAGGTTTGTCATTGCTTTTCTCCCAAGGAGAAGGCGTCTTTAAATTTCGTGGCTGCTGTCACTATCTGAGATTAGATGAAACATTAGGCATAGACTAAACAAAGCTTAAACTGGATTGTACCATGGCTGTTGCCCACTCAAGAAGGAATGCAGAAATAACGGGATCTGGGTCTAATGTAAGGGATCTGATCTAATATACCTCAGTTTTAACACTTTTGCATGCTGGCTCTTTGTTACCACATATAATTATAAATGATAAAGCCCTGTCAGTTTACTTGCTTGCTTATTAAACTTGTATACTGCTCTTCATCCAAAGATCACAGGGTAGTTCTCAAAATCATAATTTCAAACTGCCTCTAATGAGTCAATGCTAAAATAGACAGATGGTTTCTAAAACTACCACCTCCCATGCAGTTTCAGAAGGAATAAAGAGCAAGTACATGTTTCTTTGTTGAAGCTCAGTATATCCTATTCTGAGGCACATAAGCAATCCTCAGTCTCCTAATTGGTTAGAAGTACCTATTCCTTTAGACCACTAAGGTAATGATGCAAGGTAGAAGCAACTGTTGTCCTACAGCTGACAATGTCTGGCTATTGAATTTCTGCCTGCTTTCAGTTTTGAAAGCTCTTAAAGCATATGGATAGTTTGTAGGGCTTGAATAAAATGCAGGAAAATGGGCATTTCATAAACAATTCAGCTCCCACAAACTGCACTACATTTGCTGATGGTGGCTGTTTCTGCAATCCCTTGCAACTGGATCAATTTTTGTGTGTGTTCTGTTCATAATACCATTGCTTTCAGCATCACTGGATGATAATTGCCTAGTGTGGATCAGAACACAGGAGTAATTGTTTTACAGTGGTACCTCAGGTTACATACGCTTCAGGTTACAGACTCCGCTAACCCAGAAATAGTACCTCAGGTTAAGAACTTTGCTTCAGGATGAGAACAGAAATCGTGCTCCAGCAGCACGGAGGCAGCAGGAGGCCCCATTAGCTAAAGTGGTGCTTCAGGTTAAGAACAGTTTCAGGTTAAGAACGGACCTCCAGAACAAATTAAGTACTTAACCCGAGGTACTACTGTATAGGAAATCTCCTTGTGTTATCAAATAAGCTGCCTTAAATATGGGGGGGGGGGGACTTAAAATGAGAAGTATGGTAAGTAGCATTAAAAGAACTTAAAACAGAATTAAGACAACATAAGCTTGTTAATTTAAGCAATAGCCTCACACCTGTGTTTTGCAAGGCTTGCATTCCAAACATCATAAGGCTTTAGATGTTCTGTAAGAGGCATTCTGCTATTTAATGCTACCAATCTGGTGTGTTTTGTGTGAACCTTCAAGAAAAGCTGGCAAGCCACCTCTAAGCAATGGCAAGTGGCAATTCAATAGATATTGTAGAAAATCTGCCACAGGTAGTAACTGTAGAATAGCAGCTATTCTTGACTTGGAAAGTGGCCTGTAGAGGGGTAAATTCTACAAAAGTGGGCTGTGTAGACAAGCCTTGCAAAATGGCTTCCATCAAAGAGTCCTACTACTATACAAACGTATAAGGCTTGTGCACAAAGAATGTCAAGGATTAAAATAATGTGTGTGAGAGAAATGGACATTCAGAGTTCCCTGAGGTGCACAGCAGTATTGTGTGGTTTTCTTTGAATCTTGACCAATGCTGTTTTCCCTCAGTTACCCCACCTATAACTCCCGCACATCCAGAGAGTGGTGAGATTGGGCATATGCCATGTCACATCCTTAGACAGACACACCATCCCAGGTACAATCACTTTCCCTGAGGATCCCTTGTCCAGAATCCTGGAGCCAGCATTCTCCCATTTCAGTCTCCCAGCATATCACAACTTGTGTTTTAAACTGAAGAGATTACAATGACTCCTGCAGCATGGGGGGGGGGGGAGAGAGTTATGGCTGCAATCCTACGGCTTGGAGTAGCCACAAAAACATGTCTTGAAAAGGAGACACTTGCAACATATGGGGGAAAAGTAAATATAGTTGTAATCTTAAGGCTTGTTGGGGTTGCTGGGGTGTATGGAATCAAAAGTGGTTCATCTGCTTCATCTACTGCCCTGCTGAGTTCTCATTGGCAAGACAGAAGTGAGGCAGTAGAAGCACTTTTATGTCCCTCTGTCCTTTAAAAGGGAAACGTTTGAACAGCAGGATTAGTTTTAAGATCCTTCAGATCTGTGCCTTCCACAGCTCCTTTCCTGGTGGTCCCCCAAGCTACCAATGGCACCCCCACGTTTTGGTGCTACTGACGTTGGAGCCCTGACGTTGGTAGGACAAGGCCTCTGGAGGTTGCTTCAGTGGTGGAAAGCAATAATCTCCTTTTTGGAGTTCTCTCTCTCTCCTCTTGGAGAAGAAGATCTGATACAACCTATATCCCCTGGAGCACCCTCCCAGGGGCCATAGAACTGCAGGGTCAGCAATGCACATCTCTGAATCCAGACCTCTGTTTTGTATTTATGGTGTTTGAAAATAATTTGAAAAGGGCAATCGCCAAATTGCTTACAGGGCTGATAACTCTGTTTAATAAGCCCTGAGACACTGCTCAGCAGGCTTTTATGTTTTTTATTACTCATTTCAGAAATTAAAACACTTTCCAACAAAGATTTGGCGGAAGAAAAACAATCTTTCACCCTCTTATTAGGTTTCTTTTTAAATTCTAGGGATGCTCTGTTTTCAGCACAGCTGTTTCCTGGTTCGCCAGAAAACTTGCTATTGAAAATATAAACCTTGCCAACCCACCTAGCTACTTACCAGGAAAAAAAAAAAAAGCTCAGTCATGCGTCCATTTCCCTCCCGCCCCCAATCTGGCTATTATTTTTAAAGACAGGTGCACAATTCTGGACACAGCTGGCTCTGGTTCTCCTTTATTTTCTGACGAGTGCAATTAAACTATTAGCTAACCTGGCTTTAGGAAGAGAAATAATATGCATCAACATGACAATCCCATCAGCCTGGCAATGAAATCAGCACAACAGAGCCTGCTGCTGTAGTTGCAGGCTGGAAGCCAATATTGGCTTGGGTGTGTTGCTGCTAGCAAGAGTGTCTTTATACTTAGGACTTTGCCAGACCCTGAGTTTCTCTTTGCTCTCATCCACATCTAAGTGAGTGCTGACCAGGTTTGAAGGCCATAGAAACAGAATAGTATGACTGCCCTCACACACATAATATTTATATTAATTTATATTATTTCTATAGCTAATAAATTGTTTTTTAGTTAATTATAGGGGGGAAATGAGGGGCCACAAACCATGGGGACATAGAATCACAGCAGTGCTTCTCAATGGCCTGTTTGTTGTGCATTCATCCTGTTTTGTTTTCAGGGAGATTAGGTCATGTTGCCTATTTAATGAGCGCACATTCAGATTTGATCACAGGTAGGTTAGATGACGGGACGCGGGTGGCGCTGTGGGTAAAACCTCAGCGCCTAGGACTTGCCGATCGCATGGTCGGCGGTTTGAATCCCCGTGGTGGGGTGAGCTCCCGTTGTTCGGTCCCAGCTCCTGCCCACCTAGCAGTTCGAAAGCACCTCCGGGTGCAAGTAGATAAATAGGGACCGCTTACCAGCGGGAAGGTAAACGGAATTTCCGTGTGCTGCGCTGGTGCTGGCTCGCCAGAGCAGCTTCGTCACGCTGGCCACGTGACCCGGAAGTGTCTACGGACAGCGCTGGCTCCCGGCCTATAGAGTGAGATGAGCGCACAACCCTAGAGTCTGGCAAGACTTGCCCGTACGGGCAGGGGTACCTTTACCTTTACCTTTACTAGGTTAGATGACATCACATCAAAGCAAGTGTTATCTAACACTTTCTGTTTATAGCAATGACATGTATTTCACTCGTCTTGTTTTCATTTTTGTTAGCCACCTTGAGTCCCAGTTCAGATGGTGGGAAGACTCCAGTGGACTCTAGATTTGCACCTTTAAGGAAGGCCTTAAGAGAGGATTAGAACAAATTCATGGAGGATAAGGCTATCAATGGCTATTAACCCCAATGAATATGTTCTTCCTCCAATGTCCAAAGGCACTTGCTAGAAACTGCTCTTGCACTCAAGTCCTCCTTGCAGGTGAGAAAAGGATGCTCGACGAGATGGACCACTGTCATGCTCCAGCAGGCTTTTAATGCACAAACAGCAAACCTCCTTGCTTTGCCTTATGCAGCTTCATATCGCAGTAGGGAGCATACACCAAACAAATCTCATTGCCCACTAAGACTCTTATTACTAGGAAAAGATTATTCTGTGCAATATGAGTGCTCTCAAAAAGAAATCCACACATTTGCAGTAGTATTCAGATGCCCATGTTAAGAAGCTCCCGAAATTTTCCCCACTTGTTCATGTGGGAAACAAAAAATAGCAGTCCCCTATTTACCCAGCAAATCAACGAGAATCAAAGCACATTGATCTGGAATATTTGAAGCTACACCTGTCTTCACCGATCAGATTTTCCCTTGCTGTACAAAGGAGGCAGAACATAGGAGTGTGCATCATAATCATATTCAAAGACAAAATTGCCTTAGAAAGGCCTTGAAATGTGCCTGTAGAAAAATAATTAATCATGCCATGAAATGACTATCATTTAATGATTGGGATTAAACAGAATATTGACATGTGCACTGAAATGCCTAAAATGCTATGTAGAGAGAGAGATTGCAGGGAATAATGAAATGCTTATGAAGTTTTGCTTTTAAATTACTTGCTCGTGTGCTTCAATCATTCCCTTGGAAACTGTAGTATGAATAAGATCACTAATTTAGTCAGATGCAGAAGCCAATTAAGACTTACACAAGTGCATACACAGTACAATACGGAATGTACTTTTGGTCCATTACCAAAATAGCCCTTGTGAACATTCACCTCTGAAATTTACTTAATGAGTGTTATTATAATTGTCACAGACTGGGAGTTGCAGTTGTTTGAGTCAAGGTCTAATACTTGAGATGATATTCTTTTATTATCTGCATGTGACGGTTGCTTTAAAACACAAGCTATCTAGGTGACATACAACAACACAGAATAGTAGAAAACAAGTATGGTATGAAAATTGTGCATTAAGCAAGACTAAAGAAAAACCTGAGTCCGTTCTGAAATTATAAAGCATAGGTGTGAATATTTTTCAAAGTTGAAGACCACAAAGCTGTTGAGGACCACATACTGGCAGTGAGTGGGACCAAATCCAAAAGCAGGTGGGGCCAGATCACAAGCTGTTATCTATCCATTGCCCCCCTGACAATTAGATCTTTTCTGGGGTGATGGGTGCTCCCACTGTGTCAACTGTAATTGCCACATTGTGGGCATGCAATTCTCCTGAGACCACAGTGCATTCTCCAAGTAAAAGTGCCTGCCTGCCTACAGCTTTGTCTTTTAATCTCCCCACGGTGATCCGGAGGTTAAGAGATACAGGGGATAACCAAGAGAGACAGCGGCAGGCTGGCAGGCAGCCATGAGGCCCAACCACAGTGTGTAGTGGTTACAGCATCTTTTGGCTCTGATGCCATGCCAGCAACTGCCTGCAGCTTTCTCTTTCCTCTCTGCACCTCCTGCATAGACTGAGCTAGGGCAACTCCATGTTTGTGGTGAAATTTTGTCTGTAGTTAATTACGGATGTCATGGACATTAACCTCTTCTTTATCGGCCATATCTTTGCTCTGAACTGAGCCCACAAACTGACAACGTGCACTGGCCAGTGGGAAGTGGCGCAAGACAGATCTCTCCTAAACCATGACCACCAACGACCACCCCTTCCACACAGAAAGAGATGGTGCTTGTACACATGTCACTCAAATGAAAATATTGCAGATCCAATCTGAATATGGGGAATGATGTAGTAACTGCATAATGATGACATTGTGTCACAGCATTCCAACACCTTCCCCCCTAAAAATACCAGTGGTTCTAGCAATAAATGGTTAAGCGAACCCAATCAACTATTCTGCCATTGACATGTTTTCTATTATGAGATTTTTCAGGGTGCCCCTATGACAGTGACAGCAGACTCTGGAAGGGTATTGCACTTTTCCACATGGGGTATTCTACATGTCAGCACCAATCCAGCCACATGGTTCACTTTTTAGGAACTGTTTTGAGGGGGGAAACCCCCACATAAACTTACTCCTATTACTTCCACTGTTGAGTTTCAGGCAAACTGCTAAGACTTTTCCCCACCAAGCATCTTAGCATTTTAGTGTATATTCTGTTATTATAAAGAAATTAATAAATAATATTTCTACAAACAGTTGTGCAGGGAGCCAACTATGATTAGATTTTATGCTGCTTATTCATTGGTTTTATCTATCAATGACTGTTCATCGCTGGCTTCAATATTCAGTACTGTTTGTAAGAGTGTACTGCAGCTGTTGATTTCACTTTGTTGCTGTATTTTTATGTTCTGTTTATTTAAATTACTGTCCATCATTTTCTAAGCTACCCTTCAATTCTTAAGCCTTTATTCATAAGAAATAGGCTCCATAACCTTTGAACAAAACATATATTAGTCTCTCTTAATTAATGAATGCACACAGTACCCAGAAGCTCCACAAACTAATTAAGAATTAATTAAGGCTATTTAAAAGTGCAAATTAATATTAAAGAGTCCAGATTATAAAATAAAATAAGCAAAAACCCTACATTTTCTCTATATGCAATTTTATCCTTATTCTTACTGGGCAAAGATGTGCATTAATTGCTGCAAAGATGTGTTGTAATAAACTGTCAACTGGAAGGCATCAGATCAAACTAGAAATCTAGAATTGTTGACTTGATCAGTTCCACTTAAAGCGAAATGCAGACTGTCACAAATCCAATTCATGGTTACCATGGCAAATCAAAGTACATAGTGCAACCCAAGCTGGGAATCATTATCCAAACATACAATTATATATTCAATCTTCTTCAATTATTGTCTCAATTATTTCCCTTGCAAATTAAGGTGCATAGAACAAATGCATTTATATCATCACACAGAAGCACACAATGCTAGATTGTACAGCTACTGTAGCAATTGATATTATTTTGTCAGCTTTTAATGAGACCGTTAATACAAAACTGTTGTAAGCAAGAAGTTCATAAGATAAATGCTTCCAATATTGACACTCAGTTCTGCTATTTCTCTGAGTCTTTAAATACAATGGCACTCCAACGTATTGTGGAACTTAACAACAACAAAAGCATCTTAACCATCCATAAGATGCAGTCTCTAGTTCCCTACAGACTGTCAGTTGTTGCAGATGTCGCATTTCCAATGATGCTGTCCTGCAGCAGTTTTTATGGATGCATGCAATGTGTTGCTACTTACCACATTTGTATTCCACCATTCTTCCAAAGACTTCAGTTGGTATTTGCAGGGTTACCTTATGAGTAGGATTTGCTTTGCAAGGTTGTCAAGAGCATAAGATGAGAACTGGAGTCCCATTTAAATCATTGCTTTGTCATGCAGTATTGTCCCAAGAGTCAGTGCATAAAAACTGATTTCACAAAGTGGTAATTTGTAGGACAGACCATCTTCCTTTGGGCTAAACACCAGCAAAATGTGCCAAGTAGAACCTTGGCATATCCACTCTCTCAATATTCAGAAATATTACCTGATGGTAATAATGTTCTCTTCCTGCATGCTACTGTATGTCCTGCAGAGTGCAACTGGGCAATGGCTTCAGATAGAACTCCTAGTTCTAACCAAATAGATGTGATGCTGGTCGAAATCGCTCATTAAACAAGATGATGGCTGTCCTCCAAGGTGCATTTCTCAGGTTGCCTCCAACAACATAAACACATGCTGTATATATCTATAGCATTACAAAGAAATTTATTTGTGGTTTTTACTCAAGCTATATAAATAACATCTGCAACACACTGTTGTAGTGTGGTGTGTTGCTGCTTGGGTTCCAGCCCCTTCATTCCAGGGTTCTGTATCTACTGGGCATACTCTACCCTAAACAGTTCGGCTGTATTTTTTTGGGGGGAAGGGATCCTATTTAAGTCCCCACCCCCCATTTTTTGTAGTTCTGCAAACCTTGGCATTTCCCCCCACTTGCTGATTCCTACGACTTATGGATGGGTGCTGCCATTTTGACTAAATAAAGCAATGGGACTCAGATCCCGAACGCAGGAAATCGAGGGAACAACCATGCTGTCCATCAATGCTGTTTACAAACAAAGTTTGCAATAATGCAAATATGTTTTGTTACGGAGAAAAAGAGCTACAGTAGCAGAACAGAATGCAGTAAGGAAGGCTGCTCAACTAATATTGAAATGCTACCCTCCATTTCAGGAAGCCTTGAAGCTGCTTAGCGACATGCTACCAAATTGGGCTGAACACAAATCTTAGGAGCAGAACAAAGGACTAGAGTGTTCATCCCAGCAACTTGAACAATAAGTGAAACTAGGTGTGATATAAAACAGAGCAGAAGAGAGCTAAAGCTTCCTAGTTCACAGTAAGGCTTTTCTAAAATGCACTTTCCTTCTAACAAGACTCTAGCCGTGTTTTTATGCAATGTGCTTGCTTTTAGTCAATCCCCGCAGATGGATTGTAGTAACAGCCCCAGGTACTAGGGTACATGATTGACCATCTTCCTGCCGCTGAGATTCTCTGAAGAACGGTTGCCTGAATCCAGAATCCTTTTCTCACCTCTAGGGTGGATGCGCATGTATGGTCTGAGTCATTGTCAAAGCAGCAGTATGATGAAGTAATTTAAAATGCAGCTACCCTTAATGCCTGTGACAGATGGATATAAACAGTGACTGTGAGCGCTATACACAGTCACTTTGGAGCTTTCATAAGGACAAATATACAAAAAAAATGAAAGATAAATTGTGAGACAAGTCCCTTATCTATGTAAACTCCAGCCTGGAGACCTTTTCATAGCTTCTTCAGATGATCACAAGGGGTCATCCTTCAGTGCAGTCACAGACAAGTTTGTTTCCCTCAATTTTATATTCATTGCCACATTTTCCCTGCTCACTATCAAACTGCAGGCCTGTCTAGAATATGAAATGCCATGCTTTTAAATGCTTAAAGTGAATCTGGCATCCTTTACGGTTCTCGCTATGGATTTGTTCTGGTGATCAAGTCAGTTTACCCATCCACCCAGAGCTATTTCTAATATCAGGCTGGCAGATAAGAAAAGATCAGGATTCACTTCAGAGTTACCTTTTAAATGGAAATATTTATTCATGTGGAAATGGCCAAAGATGAAAGAATTATTTTTGAAAGATCATGCAGTCCTCTAGGAGAAGACTCAGAAAACTAATTATGGTGTGCTGAGGATACCACCCAAGAGAATAGTTTTATAATTATTTCATTTTAGAGGGATGGTATATATTGTTATGAATGAATGCATAGCACACAGAGATGAGCCTCTTGCGTCAACGTGCTGTGACCGGAATCCCACACCATCATCAACTCGTTATTATAATTAATAGAAATACTCGCACTTAGGAAAACACAATCCCACAGTGTTGCAATCTAAAAAACGGTCATGGGATTAAAGGAAGGGGGTTCATAGAAAAGGGAAAACAGAGAGTAAAAGAAAGGAGAAGAGTTTTAAAGAGTGCAATGACAACCCAGGTATAGGAGAGAGATAAAATGTGACTTTTTAAAGTCAAGCAAAGAGGAGAACAGCCAATACTTATAAGGAGGGAGTTCTTCCATATGTTCTGCAAGTGAGAAGCAAAGAGAAAGAGTGGAGGTGCTCAGTGGTAGAGCAATGCAGGCAGAAGATCCCACCTTCAATGCCCGGCAGTTCCAGGTAGGGCTGTGAGAGAACCCGCCTGATACACTGGAGAGCCGCTGCCAATCAATGCAGGCGATTCGGAGCTAGATGGACCCATTTTCTGGCTTGGTCTAAAGCAAAAGAGAGTGAAGGAATGGGAAGAATGGTGAATGGAAGAGCCAACAAGGAAAACACAGAGCAAGCACCAAGCACCAGAATAGAAGCAAGAAGAGAAGACCATGAAGAGATTTAAAGTGAAGGCTGCAGTCACGAGCACTGTTCTATTAAATGTATGTCCTATTGAACATGTAGGATTCCTCCTGCATAGACATGCATGGGATTGCACTGTCATAAAGTTTAATATGAGTAAACAAAGCAAAGATAGCTATGACAGTCCACAAGATGAAAAATATCCACATTAGGGTAATACTTTTAGTTGGCAAGCCAGATTCCACGTTATTTTGGTTGCACAAATAAAGGTATTGCCGTAATGTGGATTTCCCCCCCAATTAATATGAAACACTAGAGTGAGCCAGTGAAAGAAAACAAACAGAGGGTGTAATATTTATTAAAGTGCAGTGAAAGAGAAATTAAATGAGCAGAATAGCCGATATCAGATATAATAGATTTAATAGGGTCAGGAACAAATAAGTATTTTTGATGTTTAGTGAAGACCTTTTCATTTGCCCGAGGTTTTCATATGCTGTGTTTTATCAGGTTTTAATCTGGTATTTGTGCTCACCCATGGTTTTTCTCTTGCCTTTATTGTCTTCTTGTATTTATTGTAGGTGGGTTTTTTTATTCGTACTTTAAACTCATTAGATACTCCAAGAGGTTGTGACTCAAATAATGAGTTAGAAAACACACACAAGTAAATGCGTAAAATAAATTGCAATAACCACCACAAGATAGAATAAGATTTGCAGGCAGAGTGAGAGCTATAGATAGAAGCACTAGAAAAAAGGATGAACTTTAGAAATGATAGAGAGTGGGATGACAAACCTTAGCTAAAGCAGTAATGTGACCCAGAAAAGACTAAAAAATAATCCCCAACACTTAACTTGCTATGAAGATTGACGGTTGGTGTTGTTCTTTTGAAAGAGAGCAGCAAGATGGCCTCAAAGACATAACAAGGAAGGGTAAGATTGTCACTTGGGAGGAAGACACAATTTAGGATGGTGCCAACAGATGCTAAAAGACAGTACTACCACAGAATAGCCTCTTTTTTCTTTACATTTGACTTTTATGAAGCTCCAGCTACTAGTGAGGCTTTGTGTTCTGAAGAGCAGAACTCTTGAGACTGAGTAGTCATAATATTGAGGTACTATGAATGATGAATCTGTTGATTTCAGTTTCTCGTTTCTCCACATTTCCACAGAAATTTGTGATTTATGATTTTTTAAAAAAAAATCATCATGAAAATTTGTCAGCATGTTAGTGCAATTTCTCCAGGTATACACATTTTTATGTAGTTTTGACAAATATAGATATTTTTGCAAATATTTTCCTGGAGAGATAGCATGTGGCCCAGGGAGAGTGCAGAAGGTTGGATAAGGAGAGCAGAGAGTCGTATTCAGACAGTGTCATAAACCACTGAGATCCCATGCTTGTTATTGTTGTTCACTTCTAGGAATGCTAGATCCCAAGTCTGGCTTGTGCAGCTATGTCACAAATGTTGGGGGGGGGGGCTCAAATTTCATCTCATCTGCTTCCATTACTGTCAATGTACTATTCATTATGATTTCATCAGGATTAATTAACAAGATTTGGGGTAATATGAGGCACATATTTGGTATGCAAATCCAAATCAGTTGTAGAATTGATGTTTCCGTGCAGCTGGTACTCTGTGTGTTGATAGTCAGGAGTACAGATAGCTTATATTAGGCTGCACCAGCTGTCTGTTGCTAGCTTGTTGGCTTTCTACTACTGGATAACGATGAGGTGGCTCCGATTACTGCCAGCGCTGGCTCCAATGGCTCTTCTTGCTGGAAAACCAGCAGGCATACAAACATCCAGAATTGGCAGTTGGATGATTTAAATAAGCGTAGCAAACCATAGAGAATTCACTCAGCGATACATTGAATAAAATGTTGAAATGTACTTAGTTCTGCTTCTTTCCAAGCAATAGCCACTCTTCGTAGTTTGAATGGCGTCAATACATAATGGAGAAATTTTAATTGCTCAAAGTCACCTCATGAATTCTTGGATATGTATCTGTTTCACTGGACTCCAGCTCCCATCAGCCCCAGCCATTGTGGCCAATGGTCAAGGAAGATAGGAGCTGTACTCTGGCAATATCTGGAGGGAACCAACTTGGTTACACAAGATCTAAGGTGTTTTACCTGTGCTAGGGACAGACAGATCAGTCTAAATTTGTGGTTTGTGGTAATTTGCACACATTGATGTTATATACTGCGCCACCCCATTTCCCAGGTAATGTGCATTTTTTAAAAAATGAATGAAAAATATAAAGTAAAACTTTATATGTTACATATTTTTGGTATTGAATTTGACACATTCCAGAAACTATAATTCAACAGTTTTTTATGTGTTTTTTAAGGCTTTGTAATTTGAAGGAAGTGGCAGATTCATCAACAAAGCTTAAATCTGGACACCATGAATATGGACTTGTCTTTACTGAGACAACATGTACAGCCATGTGTTATTGCAATTGATTTAAGTTCCTCAGTTTAAGATGTGTGCAATACTGTTTTTATAGGCATTAAGCTGTGTTGCTACTCTGAGACACTCAACAAAAATGTCAACAAATTCCAGCCATAGAGGAAGTTTTATGTTGTTAGTAGACATAGATTTCCACTGGGAGTCAAGCAACTATGTAGTTGTTAGAGTATAACAGTGTTGATTTAAGTTTAAATGGCTGTATTTGGAATGATGACTTCAAAGTGAAAGGCCCTGAAGTCCACTGTAACAAGTATCTCCCCATGTGCTGTTTTTATTGAGAAAATGGTGCATCTTTTCAGAGATGGAGGCCACAATCCACCAAAGCCAAGGATTTTGAAGAAACACTGATTCTGGTGGGAGAGAAACAAACATGTATTTAAACTCCCCTCCCTCCCATTGTTTTTAAAGGGTTTAATTATGGTGGATGTTGCCCTTAAGGTTCCGAAAATGTTCCAGAGGATGAATAAATGAAAAACAAAGGGAAAGCATCTGACATGAAAATGTAATAGCAGCCAATGAACAAATATGGCCCATAAAGAATGCTTAGGAGGGGTTGCTTGGATTATAAATTTAGTACATTTGTACCATACCTTTTGCACATTTATCTAAATAATGTCAGGCACTGAAACAGGTTACATTAAGTACGCATCTGTGCTGTGAATCCAGAATGGAGCTAAGGTTTGCTTAGCTAAATCATTTTTGTAGGTTTGGCAGCTGAGAAGGACTTAGTTACTGATAGGTTCTCTCCCCCCCCACACACACTATTTTTTCCCCCTATCGCAGTTTCCTCAAATGGGTATAATAAATGGAAAGAGCATACAGATTCCAAAGCAGCAAATGCATTAAAGAAGTGACTGAATCCAAATGCCAAGGATGCTACAACAAGGTGGAAAGGGGGAAGGAGGCTAAAGGAGAAGCATCAGAGTAATTAGACCCGACCATTTATAATTCACAGGTGTTAGAATGTGAGAGGACTACATTTTTGCATGGGGTGATATTTAGATGATATTTCAAAGGGCAACTGGGAAGATTTTTTTTTTTGCAGAAAAGGAAAAGAAAGTAGGATTTCTAGCAGCAAGTTCTTTTGAAGCCACCAGAGGATATTTGCATTTAAGTTTAAAGCCTAGGACATTTCACACTTTATGCAATTATCATATTTACTGCAGTGAATACTAGTGTGACCCTACTTTAGTGGTGGAGTAAACACCTGAAGTGTGAATCTCTGTCAGGAGCAAGCTGGCAGTAAGTCACACAGTGCAAGTTGGAGTTAACTCTTTATTAACTGTGCTCTGCACAGACTTGGCAGAGTGTCAGGTCTAATAAGCACAGCAGCTCTTCTATGCTAGTTCTTGCCCCCATGAAGCAGTTGCTGAGAATGAAGGTCCTCGCCTTTTCACAGCTGCCCCAAAGTTCACAAAGATGGTGCCACCTAAGTCTTTCTGGGAATGCTGTTCCATAACATAATTCACTTGGGTCCATCAATTTCCAAGGGAAGGCTGACAAAAACTTCTGCTAGAGATCCCTAGTGAGCAGACAATACTGAGCTAGTGGTATGACTCAATAGAAACAGTCTTCTATTTTCATGTATGTTTGGTTAATGTTGTGTTTGGGATTTTGGAGATTCCACTACCAAAAGGAATTGCAAGCTGGTCATCGTTTCATCCAGTTACATGGTATGTACTTATTTAAGCTCGGACCCTGATATTTTAATTGCTAAGTGTTGGCTGTCACTATTGAAAATGTCATGCAGATGGGGAGGGAATACTTTGTGTAGTTTATAATATACAGTGCATTACAGAGATTTGAACGTATTGTCACCTACTTTAAGCTTCTGATCTGGCTTTATAGTGAGTGTTCATGCTTCTAGACCACACATCCAGGTGTCAAATACCTTCTTTAAAAATTGAATGGAAGCTTACCTCTCTTTATACGTATCAATTTTCTGCAGGCAATTGTTCAACCCAGAAGATGAGGTGAAGATGCAACTGGAATCTGATACATCACTACAAACAAACAAAATATTACAAGTGTGATATGGCATTGATGAAGGGATTCCATTTCTGACTCTTTCTCCTCTATGCCAAAAACCATAATAGATTGGTGAATAGCTTCATTTTAAAAAAAGTAAAGAAAAGAAAGCCCCTTTATGACATTCTGTGGCATTTGCACAAAACCTCCCCCCTATGGACAATATTTCACAAGCTGCACATCTTTTATTCCTGTCAACTGCAGTATCATAAACTGGATCACCAAGCAAACACTTTTAGCTTGATAAAAAGAGATGAAAGGTAGTGTGGGTGGGTGGGTAACACACCTTCAACTTAGATTTTAATCGTGTAATCCTGTACATGTCTACTAAGAAGTTAGAAATGAGTCAACAAGGACTTACTCACAAGTAAGTGAATATAGCAGCCTAAATCACACAGAGGTGTGTCTAGGGTTCCTTGCACCATTGGCAAGGAGCTGTATCAGCACTTGGCGGTGCAAGAAGGATGGGAATCTTCTCTTGTGCTTGATCTCACTACAATAGTAGTGCTGTAATGCCACACACAAATACATCATACACTCCATAGTCTGACAGGCGATTTTTGCGCCCCTGGCAGGGCACAGTTTCATCAATCCCTAGGTACACATAGAACATTTAATAAGACAGAACAGAAAGACAGGCAACTCTCAGCTGTTATACAGTCTCATATACATCCATATGATCCTATATGTACATTCAGTTATACATGCTTAGGCTTGGTTCCAGGCTTAGTTGCAGTAAGGGATGGGAACTAGAAGGTTAAGTCAAAGCCTTCACAAAAAATGTGGCCCTTGAGAAAGGCAGTATCACTTTTTGGGAGCAGGAGAGCGTCAGACAGCAGAGGGGGGTGGAGCTCGAGGGTGAAGTTCATTGGCAGCAATGTATTGAAGGTAAGAAGGAGTTTGTCCTGAATCTGGGAGTAGACAGAAGCCAAGGAGGGGTATCCCAAAATCAGGGTGATGGGAGTTCTGGATTGGTGTGGGGGGACCAAGATGAGACAGTGGGTGCCTAGGGAAGAGAAGATTTCAGGAGTGTAGCTAAGAGACAACAGGAGCATAGAACAGAGTTTTCAAAATAAGAATGATCATAATTATTCACATTCCCCCAAACTCTAGGTGTTGCTTCAAATATATTAAAATGACCAAATGTCACCCGTAGCCTTGGAATAAAAGATACTAGACAAGGGGTGAGAATCAAATAAAAATGAAGGGAGGGGGAAAAGAAACCCTCTAGGGAAAGCTCCTGAAGAAGGACAGTCAGAATGCAATAAGTATGTTTCTGTGTTGATTGCAGTGATCAGCTAGGAATTCTGATGTAGCAGCAGTAAACACGGTTGCTGCATGAAGTACAACTGCACTCCTGAGAAAGTCAACGTAAAGAAATATAAAAGCATTTTTCATTTTATTTAATATATTTATATACCATCCTTATAACCACGGCCTCAGGGCACCTTACAACAAGCTTACAACAAATTAAAACATGCACAAAACCAATTAAACATCTTACAAACATAAGTGTAGCTAAAACAAATATGAAACTACAAGGCTGGGGAAACTGAAGGGCCTTAGCCTAGCACCAAAATGGCATCAAGGCTGGTGCCAAGTGAGCCTATCTGGGAAAGTTGTAGTTGGAGTGCCACCACGGAAAAGGCCCTTTAGCTAGTAGGCCATCCAGAAAAGATCTTAAGGTCCAGGTAAGTACATATGGACACATGCATTCTTTGATCTTAAAGATCAAAGCCAGGAATGCTGGAAGTTGGAAAACATCTACATAGAAGAAGAAGAAGAAGAAGAAGAAGAAGAAGAAGAAGAAGAAGAAGAAGAAGAAGAAGAATAGTAGTAGTAGTAGTAGTAGTTTGGACTTGATATCCCGCCTTTCACTCCCCTTAAGGAGTCTCAAAGCGGCTAACAATCTCCTTTCCCTTCCTCGCCCACAACAAACACTCTGTGAGGTGGGTGAGGCTGAGAGACTTCATAGAAGTGTGACTAGCCCAAGGTCACCCAGCAGCTGCATGTGGAGGAGCGGAGATGTGAACCCGGTTCACCAGATTATGAGTCCACCACTCTTAACCACTATACCATGCTGGCTCTCAAACAGCCAAGTCCCAGTTAGCAACCTTGTGACCATGTCTGTAATGAACTAATGTTTCCAGATCTTCTTCAAAGGTGAGCCCCATATACAATGCATTGCCATAGTCCAGGGTGAGGGAATTTCTAGTCCTCCAGAAGTTGCTGGATTACTACTCCCATCATGCCTGCCCATTTGTTGCAAGGGAAGTAATGACTTGGCATTGAATTCTGACTGCTTACCTGAACAAAGGTATATGGAATTTTTATATTGTTGGCCTTTTCTTATTGCAAGAAATTGGAGGCCCAACATGTGCATTTCATTTCCAGTTAATCTGTTTTTACTGAACTGTGCATAAGGAGCTGAAGGTCTGGGGAATTATTACAATGAACTAAACGAAACCTGACCTTTATCAAGGTTCCTTACTTTGATTATATGTGTCATTCCAACCCAACAACAAGAAGCAATGAGAAGGCAATCAAGAAAGAAACAGAATAAGCATAAAATGATATGATGATTGCAAATGCTCCTGAGTCCTGTACTTCAAAAATCTTACATTACTCACAAACTACTTAAGGCAGCTTAATCCCATTGATGAGAATTGTGTCAAAATTGTTTATGGATTCATAGAATGAGAAAGGACTACAAGGCCATTTAGTCCAACCTGTTGCCACGGTGACAAATTATCTACCCCACCACCTGATAAGATTTCAGAAACAGGACAATATTGAACAGGTATTTTTTTTTCCTGCAACTGCATCACTGAGGACAAAAATATCATAAGCCTTTTCTCTTTTGCTCAGTTCTTCAAGAAACAGAAGGCTTTCATCTATAGGAGTCAAGCTACCTACTCAGATATGAGTCTAAATCCAGAGCCTAGTGTTTCACAGAGAACATGAGGAAAGTTTATCTCTTGGTGAAAGATCTCCTAATGACTCCCGTTATTCCAGAACATTTTGTTAAGTGTGTATTGTCCCAAACTGTGTATCTTGTCTAACTTGAGCTACTTGCTCACAATAAGCCCCACGGAAGTGAAGACAACCGAGCTGGAGGTGGTGGTGATGTCATCCACACAAGTGTGTAGTGTCACTGGTTCAGCCGCCTTTGTTCTCTGAAAAGAGCTGAGAGAGGGAACAGATAGCTCTATCCTGGGGAAATGATGCTGTCTGAAGAAGCAGCTAGACCAGGGTTCAGCAAGGTTTATCTTGCCTGAGCTGGATCAGTCCCGTGGAGATACCTCTGTGGGCCAGATCACGCAAGAGAGATCTTTGGCATGTGCATATACGATTTTCGGCATCTGTGTCTGCGCAGACGTGATTTTCAGCACTGAAGAAGTGAGTCCCTGTGCTGCGCCAGTTTAGAGCAGCGCACGAGCGGGCAGCTCAGTTCGGGGGCAGCTTGTGGGTCAGTCAAACGAGCTCTGCAGGCCGCTTCTGGCCCATGGGCCTGAGGTTGCTCATCCCTGAACTAGATGTAAGCTGGCAGTAACATCACATCCTGCCACCCCTTTCCTAAATTTGTTATACCCAAATGTTTCCAAAATGTATTTTAGGTTTGAAGGCATATAAAATGCATGTATTAGAGTAAAAAGCATACAAAATGCATCTGCTGTAACCTACCCTGGGACTTTTAGGTGAAAGGCAACTAAATAAGTAATATTTTGCAGGGGAGGTACGGTAAGAAATAATTCAAATTTCTATGCAAAAATGGGACAAAGGGGACTTAGGAATGAACATAAGTGAAACTGGCATGGCCAAGAAATTGACAAATCCATCAAACTAAATATCTGGTGTACAAGAAAAAAATAAAAGCAAAAGGAAATCTACAATTTAAGAAAATACATTTTACCATGAATCTTGTGGGCTGTGACTTGTTTACAAATAATAGGAATGTTAATGTCTCAAAGCATGTGTCTCCTTATGATGCTGATATTTAGGTGTAAAACACTGCAGCACAAGACAAAAAGAATACATTTGTATTTATATCTGGAAAGAGTGATAATAGATTACAAAAGTTTGTGCATATTACTTCAGGCAGAGGAAGTGCACCCTTATTGGAATCCAGAAAAAAAATCGAATGAAAAGGAGTGTTTTGTGTGTAGAAAAAAATCCTCTAGTCGTGCTATAACTATTTATTTCAAGTTCTTATCATCTTTATAGAGTCACCTCTCACTCCCCATGACAGGCGCTTCTCCCCCAAATTCATATATCATCATCAGCCACCTTTCAGACTCCTTCAGACTTTGGAGTTGGTATGTGGAGATAAATCTATGAATTTGCTTATTTAAGCAACTTTTGGACAGCTGTTTTTGAGGAAATGGCTGTATGTCATCATTTGGAATCTACATGAAGGTTTAGGTCTTTGCAACCTACTGTTACCATGGTAGCTATCTGTCATCTTAACAGTCTAGCCCAAGATTTATTTGAGCCATATTTAAAAGCACAAAAAAAGCAAACAAAACAGAATTCACCTAGTTTTGGACGTGCCATTCACATCCATATTATTCACTATATATTGGTTAACAGCAGGCAAAGGAATGACATGATTCCACAAATTCCAGTTTGACACTTTTTACAAGGTAGCCTGGAGTATCTGACAGCTTTTCCACAAGCTAACCATGTTGACAGACAGATAGATAATTTCATAACTGGCAACCTGTCTGCCAGGGGAGTTTGCCAAATAGCCAGATGTCAGTCGGAATATTTGTGTTCTTGCTTCATTTTCAAGTTATTTAACCTTTTTTTCCTTAAAAAAGAAAAGACTTGACAACATACTTTGCTTTCATCGCAATCCATTGCACACTAGCATCTCAAGAACATAACAAAATGTTCTATCCGCTTTGCATCTATTAAGTTACTGTTACTGTTCCATTGAGAACTGGAAGCCACCTATGGGGATGTACAAATCAGCAAATTTTTGGTTCTTTCGGTTTATCATTTTTCCTGTATCAAATTCAGTTATGTACATGTCTGCAGCAATTTGCTATTTCTTTTCTTTTAAACACCTTACAAAAATTATTCAGCATTTTACTGTGAATTTCTTCTAACAGACACACTTCCATATGCCGTTTTGACAAATTTACACATTCTTGCCAGCAATTTGCGTGTCGAGGTCCCCAGGTCCACCCCAATAACTCACACATCACACAGAATTTTTGTTTAAGGTTTTTGGCATAATTTTGGCCACAACTTTATTAAAATACAAATTTGTGAGTGGTTGCTTAGGCATTGGTTGCGACTATCTGCCCCCACCATGGGGGACAGACTGACATTCCGCACGATGCGAAAGTCAGAATGGGGGAATACACTTGGGGGTTACGCGGAGCAGGGAACCTGCCCTCACCCCAAATGCAACCAGAAGCTCATTGCTATGGCCAGAGCCCCCTTGACAGAGTGGACAAGCAATAGTTAGCCCCCAATTCCTTTAACGGAATCCCTTGCAGCAGCAGCATTAGAGGGGCAGGCACAGCCAATCCATGCCCCTCAACCAACCAAACCATAAACCAATGCCTAACTGCGAACCTTACAAGTTGTGACGATTTGCTACGCAGTAGGCAAAAACCAAATGGCCCCAGCCAATCAGCCAGATGGACAAAATTCCTACCAGGCCCCCGCTCCAAAGCAGACGACCCCATGACAGGCATAGCAAGGTCAAAGCGAACAACCCTATTCTAGGGAGGGAGGGACGGGCAATCCACTGCACGGGCGAAAAGAGGAAGCCCTAGCCTCGTGCAAGGAGTTTTAGCATTTCTGGCTGTCAATCAATAAATGGCAACATTAATTTCTTCCCAACAACAAGGGAAGCCCCAATCGCATCAGTGGCCAACGATCAGTTAGCCCGCCCCCAACTTTGGAGTGTCCTGGTGGCCCCCACCGCAACACGTGCTCTCCATGAAGGAGAACACGCTTTCTCCTAATAAAATGCATTAGATTATGTTATTTTCACTAATATATTCATTTATAGGCATATTTTACTCTAATACGATGGTTTTGTGCATATTGCTTGGCTGGAGAGCTGCACTTCAAAATTTAGAAAAGTTTGAATTTTGAAAGATGGCTGTGTTTTCGGAAAGTGTAAATTTCCTAAGTTCACCTTTAACTGCAAACTGAATCAAATTTCTCCCCAGGTTCCAATCACAAAATACAGTTACTTGGCAGTAAGCCAATGAACACAATGGGGATTACTTACAAGAAAACATGTACAGAATTGTGCTGCATCAGATGTGCCCCATTAAACTCCATGGGGTTCATGTACTCTGTATAGGATTGCACTATTGTTAATGAAGAAAAACAGCAACATGTGGTCCAATGTGGTTTAGAAGATACCTTTTGCTGCATGTACTGTGCTGAAAGAGCAGACATTACTTGTTGCTGTCTAAAGGCTTTACTATGCCAGTGTAGACCATTTTGGATCCTGTCACTTTGTTAATCATATCCACCAATATGCTTTGACGCTTTCAGGTTTGGAATATAGTTACAAAGATTTAGTTTATATGAAAATGGCTTATCGGCATTATTCCTAAAATTTGCAGGTGATATGTTAACAAAGATGATACAGGCTATTATAGTAGTTGCGATCCGGCATTTGGTTACTGGAATCTTGAATGGGAATGGCAGGAGGTGACGGAAACTGGAGTTGAACATCTGAAGGGTTAAAGATTCTCTGTGACATACATATATCAATATCTTGGGTAGAGTAGGAATTACAAAGTGTTTTCATCACACCTGCATTTCTGTAGTTTAGTGGAAACCAAAGATTCCCCCAGTGTTTTCTGGCTATTTCTTCTCATATAAGAAATTTGCCAATAAGAAACATCTGAGGTGCCGTAACTATTAGAATATATATGAGATCAGATTTTATAATGTTAATGGCCAGGTAGAGAACCTGGCTGGTGCCTAGGAATTATCAGAAAAAGGATTTAGTTTCACATGCCTTGGTATTTGGTGGAATGTAAGAAAGAGAAAAAGTTGCCCATTGTTGTGGAACTGGTTTTGAGTTACTATCATTACAACATCAGTTACCTATCTCTGTTACTGCTCTGGCTATCAGCTTTTGAAGCAATGCACTGTGGTTTCCTCTACTGCTCTGCTGCTTTTTAAGAGACAAGAAAGGTGTTTCAGAAGTGCTACTTGTTTACTACTGAGCCCCCTTTTAAACTGTTCACTCTATTCTTTGTTTCTAACCATTCTCATAATAAAGCGCTCTCAGCTATGACTATATCTGAATCCAGTCCAGATTATGCCAGTTTTTATTTCTTTCAATATTTCATCTTGTATATACAGCAATATACTCACCATTGCACAGTAGTAGAGCATCTCAGATTCAATCCCCAGCATCTAGAAATTAGGAAATAGGGCTCTAGACAAATCCCAAACTGATCCAGGTCAATCCAATATTTGCCTAGAGTGGACCAAGACACCTCCCAGGTTAGGTTTACCTGGAGTGATTCAGGGCTGTCAAAGGG
Organism: Podarcis melisellensis; assembly: GCF_964234715.1. NCBI lineage: Eukaryota > Metazoa > Chordata > Lepidosauria > Squamata > Lacertidae > Podarcis > Podarcis melisellensis. Next base: position 35,264,391 of record NC_138542.1, read on the forward strand.
CTTTGTGTTTGGATGGTTGCCTGATTAATCAAGATTTAAGCCCCTAATTAAACATGTGATCCACAGCAATTAAAGTGGGAGAGGAGAAGGAGACATAGGCAAAAGACTCTTGCCTCTCCCTCTTTCCGCTCCTCCTTGCCACATTTTGTTGTTGTTTAGTCGTTTAGTCGTGTCCGACTCTTCATGATCCCATGGACCAGAGCACGCCAGGCATTTAATTAGTTTTAAAACCCTATTACACATGCAAAGGTAAAGGACCCCTGGACGGTTAAGTCCAGTCAAAGGCGACTATGGGGTGCAGCACTCATCTCCGCTTTCAGGCCAAGGGAGCCGACGTTTGTCCACAGACAGCTTTCCAGGTCATGTGGCCAGTCTGACTGAACCACTTATGGCGCAATGGAACGCCGTGACAGAAACCAGAGTGCACAGAAATGCTGTTTACCTTCCCGCTGCAGTGGTACCTATTTATCTACTTGCACTGGCGTGCTTTCAAACTGCTAGGTTGGCAGGAGCTGGGACAGAGCAATGGGAGCTCACTCTGTCACGAGTATTCAAACCGCCAACCTTCTGATCAGCAAACCCAAAAGGCTCAGTGGTTTAGGCCATGGCGCCACCCGCATCCTACAATTACACATGTAGGGTGGGTGGGGTGGAGAGGCAGAGATAAGAGTTTCTGTCTGCCTCTCTGTCTTTCTCTTCCTCCTCTCCTCATGCCAACAACATGTTGAATTAGAATTTAAATATCTAGGGCTGTACAAGCTCCCCATCTCAGGGTCTGGGTTGGGCTGGGTCCATGTCATTCAAGTTGAGGAACTGGGCCCTGAAACGATTCTTGTTTGAAACCCTAGAGAGCTTCAGTCAGTCAGTCAGTCAGTGTAAACAATATAGCTTTAGTTTCACCAAGGGTCTGATGTGGTACAAGGCAGCCTCTTTTTTCCTCCTGCTGTGGTGCAATGTTATTGAATTTCTGTTTGTTAGGGAAAGAGTGTAGCTCAGGTTCAGTCCTCAATATCTCCAAGTTAGGACAGGCGGAAACTCTGGAGAGCTGCCGGTGGTCATTGTAGACAATACTTAGCTAGCTGGACCAATTGTCAGACTCAGAATAAAGCAACACCCTGTGTTTCTTCCTGTGTTCCTAATTGTTTCTCCCTGAGCTATTGGTGATGGAAATACTTTAATTACTAGGTATAATTGTCTTTCAGGGTGATCGTGTCACGTAAGCAGACAGAACACATGCAAGCTGTGAAATAAGACTGTGTTAGAACATATTTCTGTTGGTATCTCCTTCTAAAGAAGGCCAATCTCCCCCACTGTGGTATAGCCTTCTACAGAAACTCTTCTTCCAATTATATAGGCAGACAAGTATGTTAAAGCTTAGCAGCAGACGATTCTTCCTTCAAAACCACCCAGTGAGGGGTGGGAGAGACAAACTCCCATCAGTAGGAGTCAAGATTTAAAGACGTTCACACTGTTTGGTTACAGAGATTATACAACAGAGGTTGCCTATAGCAAAAAACCAAACAACCAATAAAACAGATCAAAGTTTTTAAGCCTGCACAAATAACCTAAAAATCATAAATGGGGCCACAAAGGTAGTCTCTGCTTTGGTTATGTGATAGAGCCTATGGTAGCAAAAGGCAGTTATCAAGTCACTATGTTTACAGTAATCAAAAATTTGACTCATTTAAGCAATTTTCAGACGTGCCAATAATAATTGTTTCCCACTAGCAAACTTCCTCCTTCCACCTCCATCCCAGTTCACCATCCACATCAGGGAGGGGTTAGGTTGCTCTGTTGCTCTCAAATAGGGTTGCACCCCAGTGATAGCAAACTGTACAGGTTTAGGGTCCAAAGGTTTTAGCTGTGCTTAAATGTACACATTTTTTAAAAAACAGTCTGCCTTTGAAATCTGCCACTGAAATGTTTTGAACATTTTTAAAGATTATTCCCTCCCGTTTACCAGTTGGAGTTATCAGTGATATGTTTTACAGACTTTTATTTTTCTGTTTTATTAATATGCATTTGTCATCATTTATTAATTCTGTAAGTAGCACCCACTGCCATCGCTTATTATTCAAGAATGCTTCTTCTGGTTTTCCATACATGAAAACAAGAATTTATTTATTACATTATATTTCTATATATTTCTTAAGCTTATACTATATTACCTGTTCAGTTGTAATGTGCAGGTTGTATTTCCATTGAAGAGTAAAAATAAAAGGTGAATACATTGCTACAAGGAAGTAGCTAATTCACTATTCTTGGGGGACAGATATTCATCTATCCTTCAATAAAAGCTAATGGTTAAATAGACGCAATGCACTTGGCTAATCTAGAAAGAAGCTGAAGCCTGAGGCTTGGGATTCAATCAAGATTTACACAGAAGTGGTATTTTGCAACAGAAAGAAATATTTAATATAAGAATGTGACAATATTTCTGAAAAATTAACTTGTTTCACTCTAAAATAATCTAGCATCAGATGATTTTCCATCACAAAGGACTGTGTAGCAAGTAATATTGTCCAATTTGGTTTGCTTAATAAAGGAATACAGCATTTTTTATGCACAGAAAATCAAAATACAGTACAGCAATGTGAATTTTAAATCTAAACTGCAGACGACTTGTTCTCCTGTTTGAAGTAAGATGCCAAGAGGATTGGGGGGGTTCCTAATTAAGTGTTTTTAGGTTGTTTTCATTTAAAAAGAAAACCCTGAGCATTTTCAGAGAGGATAGAAAACCAGTGATTTTTGCATTTAAAGTTACCACCCTAGGAAAAAGCAGCACCATGCTATGCATAGCAAGCAGTCTGAACAGAGAAGCCTAGCTCACTTGAGAAATAAGCAGCAAAGTAGGATTCACCCAAAAGAGCAGCCTTCCCAAGTATTAAGTGTCATTAAGACATGGTAAAATAGAATGTGCTGGAAACCAGGTGCATAGTGGAGAATGGCCATAGCTAAGTGGTAGAGCTTGTACTTTGCATGCAGAAGTCCCAGGTTCATTCCCAGTATCTCCAAGAAGGGCTTGGGGGGGAGGAGCCCTGACTGAAATCCTGGATAGCCACTACCAGTCAGTAGAGGTAATACTGAACATGGTAAACAAACTATCTGACATGGTATAAGACAGCTCCCTGTGTTCCTATATCTCAAAACAGCTATGCTAGTGAGCATCTGTAGGGACTGTGCATGATCAGCAGAACTGCAAAATAGGACATCTGTATTCTAAGGGACCAAATTGCAAACATGCGCTGGATTATGGAGAAAGCTAGAGAGTTCCAGAAAAACATCTACTTCTTAATCATTGACTATGCAAAAGCCTTTGACTGTGTCGACCACAGCAAACTATGGCAAGTTCTTAAAGAAATGAGAGTGCCTGATCACCTCATCTGTCTCCTGAGAAATCTCTATGTGGGACAAGAAGCTACAGTTAGAACCGGATATGGAACAACTGATAGGTTCAAAATTGGGAAAGGAGTACGACAAGGCTGTATATTGTCTCCCTGCTTATTTAACTTATATGCAGAATTCCTCATGTGAAAGGCTGGGATGGATGAATCCCTAGCCAGAATCAAGATTGCCGGAAGAAATATCAACAACCTCAGATATGCAGGTGACACAACCTTGATGGCAGAAAGTGAGGAGGAATTAAAGAACCTTTTAATGAGGGTGAAAGAGGAGAGCGCAAAATATGGTCTGAAGCTCAACATCAAAAAAACGAAGATCATGGCCACTGGTCCCATCACCTCCTGGCAAATAGAAGGGGAAGAAATGGAGGCAGTGAGAGATTTTGCTTTCTTGGGCTCCATGATCACTGCAGATGGTGACAGCAGTCACGAAATTAAAAGACTCCTGCTTCTTGTGAGAAAAGCAATGACAAACCTAGACAGCATCTTAAAAAGCAGAGACATCACCTTGCCAACAAAGGTCCGTATAGTTAAAGCTATGGTTTTCCCAGTAGTGAGAGCTGGACCATAAAGAAGGCTGATCGCCAAAGAATTGATGCTTTTGAATTATGGTGCTGGAGGAGACTCTTGAGAGTCCCATGGACTGCAAGAAGATCAAACCTATCCATTCTTAAGGAAATCAGCCCTGAGTATTCACTGGAAGGACAGATCCTGAAGCTGAGGCTCCAATACTTTGGCCACCTCATGAGAAGAGAAGACTTCCTGGAAAAGACCCTGATGTTGGGAAAGATGGAGGGCACAAGGAGAAGGGGACGGCAGAGGACAAGATGGTGGGACAGTGTTCTTGATGCTACCAGCATGAGTTTGACCAAACTGTGGGAGGCAGTGGAAGACAGGAGTGCCTGGCGTGCTCTGGTCCATGGGGTCACGAAGAGTTGGACACGACTAAACGACTAAACAACTAAACAACAACAACATTCTAAGGGATCCAAATGTGGAAATTCCATACAAAGGGTTCTTGATTTTCTCAGAGTATCATATACTGGTTATGGATCATAAAGAAGCCATTCCTTTTCCTACAGCAGTAAACAAGAAATTGGTGATGCCAAAGACCAGTACAGAATTCATTATCATTACTTCTCTCCCCAAGCATTCAGTAATGGCATTTGAAAGCGGAGGAGGGCTAGCTTGATAATGCCATTTGCAATCTCAGCTGACTCTCATGCCTGCTAAGGGCCTTGGATGCTCCTATAGTCAAACATGTGGAAACCAATAAGCTTCTGAAGTGAGGCTGTGATTCACCCACGATCTCTATCCTGCAGAGAAAGAACCTGGATTTAGACAGTGAGGTGTAGGTCAGTATACACTGGCTTTTCTTCGGATATCTCTGATAGACAGTGAATCCCTGCTCTGAAGAATATGGCAGGAAGGATAAGGTTTCAAATACCCTGGGGCTTAGTGGGTTGGAAGAGCAAAAGAGAAAGTAGATTATAGCAGTGTTCCAAGTTCTTACTTCAGCATCAACACCCCATGCCTGCTAGAGTCTCCACTGCACTACAACACAATGGTCTGGGGCTCCTCCTCTTATTCTTTCTTCTCCACTGTTGTCTTGGTAGTACTGCAACTGAATGAATGTGTATTTATTGCCTCTATCTCTCCACCTACAGGCCAACGTTTATTACTTGCATGGGTGCTTTTAGTCCAACTGGTCTCTCCCACTCAAAATTTCTTCTCCTTCTCTTGGAGTGGGCAGTGTCAGTATGCATGACCACTCATGGGTGCAATTAAATAACATCTGAGTAAGGCTACAGTCTTATCAGGAAGCACTTCAAAGCCATGCTTGTGCTGTGGTTTTAATATGAAGCTATTTTTTCCTTAACTCTTGGGCTCTGCTTAACCATGGATAAATTTATAATTTATGATTTCATATTTCCACTGCATTCTTAATTGGTGGTGTTGACCAAGTCTCTCCATCTGGGTGTTCCATCACACTCCAAACTCTAAAAGGCAGCACAATCAGTTACTGTTTCGTGATTTCTCTTCATGATGCTGCAAAAGCTGAATTTTAAAAGTCTAGTCTGTGCAGACCTGCTGTTGATTATTACAGAAAATGTCAAGAACCCATTTGAGCCTATTTTGGAGAGACAGGGAGCGCGACGGCAGAGATGAATCACGTAATAAGACAATGTATGAATATGGAAAATCTATATTTTTATGGCTGAGCCCCAAACTAGTCACTTCCCCCCATCATTTTCAACTCCTGTTTCAATTATTTTTCAGCACTTCCTGTGAAAATGTTTCCTTATTCATTCAAATTGCTTCCACTTGCCCTTGCCCTTCCTTGCTCTTCATCTTGCACATGAATTTTATAGACTACATAACATCATGTTGTCGTTACTTCATGATCTTTGATTTCATGGGATTACCAATGTGACCAGTCTAGGAGTGAGGAAGACACATCAACCATTGAAAAAAATGCTCCAAAATCGTAATAGTCAAGAGAATCAATGGTGCTGATCAGAAAAAGTGAATGCTCGCTGAAGAAATTTCCACACCACTAAAGTCATTGTTTTTGACTGAAAATTGAAAGTAGGGAATAATTAGTATATTTCTGATACGTATGATTGCCATACTTTTGTTTTCAGGCATACATTCAACAGATATAGCTCTTTCCCCATCCATCTCCATGCTAGGAAAAGTTGTCCCTGTTGAATTTCAGCCTGCTATGCAGGATGGGATCATCTGAGGTCCTTCTCCATGAGTCATCCAAAAGGTGGCAATATGAGAAGAGGCCTTTTCTGTAGTGGCTCCCTGTTTGTGGAATGCTCTGCCCAGGGAGACTCACCTTGCACCTTCAGTACATATCTTTAGGCACCAGGCGAAAACATTTTTCTTCAACCAGGTGTTTGGTTTATTAACATTCTATCACTTTTAAAATGTTTTCATGGGAGGGGGAATATGAGTTTGTTTCAGTTTTGTTTTATTATGTATTTTGTGTTCTCATTTTGTATTTTTATGTTATGAACCACCCTGTGATCTCCAGATGAAGGGTGGTATACAATTATTTTTATTGTTATTATTATTATTATTAATTTAGCTCAGCTAGCACACAATTGGTACCCTATAAATATTTAACTACAGAAGCATGGTGGTTGGAATCATGAGAATTCCCAAACTTGGGCCGCTGTCGGGTTTTTAAAATAAATAAATAAAAACCACATTCTGTTCTCTCTTGTCTCTTGCGATTTTGTAGAAAATACCTACCCTGCTTTTAAATGTCATCCATATTTATCAGACTGCATGGTTCTTGACATTTAAGAATATTTTCCTCTCAAACTGTAACTGAAGCATTGACAAAAGGAGCTAATTATCAAGGGACTGAATTTTAATTCTCCCCCCCTTTTTTTTTTGAGAAGCAGCAGGCTATGGAAATGTGTGAATTATCAATCACTTCTAATGCTCTCACAGCAAAGGCCTGCTTGACCTAGAGCAACAGTACAGTTACACTGCTGAATTGAAATGTTTGCAGAAACCTGTGTGATACTACAGGGAGCATAAATGAAGTAGCAGGTGATGCTTGGCAACCCAAAAAATCATTAGTGTGCAGGGCAGGACAGCAGAATCCTTTGCATGTTCTCTCAGGAGTCAGTCACACTACAATCAAAAGGTCCCGAATATGTATGCATGGGATTGACGTCTTAGGACCAAACCACACACTGCATTAAAAACATAGTTTGTCTTTAATACTACTAATAATAATTTATTATTTATACCCCATCCATCTGGCTGGGTTTCCCAAGCCACTCTGGGCGGCTTCCAACAAAACACTAAAATACAAAAACCTATTAAACATTACAAGCTTCCCTAAACAGGGCTGCCTTCAGATGTCTTCTAAAAGTTTGGTAGTTATGTTTCTCTTTGACATCTGGTGGGAGGGCGTTCCACAGAGCGGGTGCCACTACCGAGAAGGCCCTCTGCCTGGTTCCCTGTAACTTGGCTTCTCGCAGTGAGGGAACCGCCAGAAGGCCCTTGACGCTGGACCTCAGTGTCTGGGCAGAACAATGGAGGTGGAGACACTCCTTCAGGTATACTGGACTGAGGCCGTTTAGGGCTTTAAAGGTGAATACCAACACTTTGAATTGTGCTCGGAAACACACTGGGAGCCAGTGTAGGTTTTTCAAGACCGGTATTATATGGTCTCAGCGGCCGCTCCCAGTCACCAGTCTAGCTGCCACATTCTGGATTAGTTGTAGTTTCCGGGTCACCTTCAAAGATAGCGCCACATAGAGCGCATTGCAGTATCCAAGCAAGTATCTGTTTTATGTTTCACACCTGCAACCATGGTTGGATTTGGTCTGTAGTCGGGATTGGTGCTGTGCTGTACAAGTAGAAAGTTAATCTTTAGTCCTCCACCCCATGCTGTATTCTCAATGAAAATCTATGCCTGTTTAAAATAACATTTGTCAAAAAAAACCATTAGCTTTTTTGTTAGGTATGTTAGGACAAGAGTTGTCGAAAGAAAAAAGGACATTATTCATGTGTGCTACAACAGCGGTAAGAATCTTAATAGCTCAAAATTGGAAGACCGGAGAAGTACCATCAAAGGCACAATGGCAAGAAAAGTTGATGAACTATGCAGAGTTAGCAAAGTTAACGGACAAACTGCATAAAAAGGAAAATAGTGACTTTGAAAAAGAATGGGAACCTTTTACAATATATTTGCAGAAACAACAGAAAGAAATGGTCTCGCTGGCAGGATTTAAATAAACATTTACAATTTTATTTATAGAGAACAAGAAGTGCAACAATGTGATAACATAATATTGAATATAAACAGCAGAGCGTTATCATGTGACGTAATAAACTAGAAATGGTAGTTGAGGGAAGTCAACAGGGAGGGGGGGAATTGGAAAATGTATGTTTAGCAATGATATTGGATACAGTGGTACCTCTGGTTAAGAACTTAATTTGTTCCGGAGGTCTGTTCTTAACCTCAAACTGTTCTTAACCTGAAGCACCACTTTAGCTAATGGGGCCTCCAGCTGCGCCGCCAGAGCACAATTTCTGTTCTCATCTTGAAGCAAAGTTCTTAACCCGAGGTACTATTTCTGAGTTAGCAGAGTTTGTAACCTGAAGCGTATGTAACCCGAGGTACCACTGTATTTGTTTTGAGAAAAGGAAAGTAATAAAAAATATTTTTAAAAAGAAAGAAAATCTACCCCTGCTCCCCTAGCAGCTGTTTGGCATGGGAGGGACTATGGCCCAGAAGGAAAAGGTTAGTCTCTACTCCTTAAACAGCATTGTCTCAATCATGATCTCTCTCACACACATTCCCCCCTCCAGTGCCTACTATTTTGAAATCAGGGAACGGGCACAGAAGGGCAGTGTGGAATTAAGGACAGTTGCACTATTGGGTTGCTTCTGCAATCTTGTCTACTTATTCTCATTTGTGTACTTACTTGTACAGCTGGCAATCTTGGCTTAAGTGACATATTTCAGAGGGAGATTGTACTGTGTGGGGTATGTTTTAAAATGCACCACTTTTTAGCTGGCCAAGGAGTAGATAGATGAAACAGATGGGTCCTCAAAATTGTATCAATTTGCAAGAAGTCTATTATATCTTAAACTGATTTTAATGCAGTAAGTATGCAACTTATAAGGGGGTTACATCCTGGGGATCGCGTCTAAAGCCAAAATTGCATATAGTCAAAACACTATGGTGGGATTGCCATCATCTTTCTCCCCTGGATGCTCACCCCCTTTATTATTAATTATTATTATTATTAGCAAGCATGTAAACCTGAATGCACACAACTTAAATGTGTGTAAATGGTGGGCTTCCTGTATTGTATCTTTAAATTGCTGTAATCCGCCCTGGAATCTTGTGTTGAAGGGAGGATAAGAAATTGAAATAATAATAGTTACCCAGCCTATGATCCAGCCAGAGTGAGATGCTATTAAGTCCCACTGGTTTCAGTGGGAGGAGGTTAAGTGTGTACTTAACTCTTCAATTGAAACAATAGGACTTCAGGGCTGTGGGCCTTCAGAACTCACAACAAATCATCCATCTTGCACCGCTGCCTAAATCTCTCACGGCAGTAAACCTGACAGAGCAAAGCCAGACCTGACTAAAAATGCTGATTACTCGCTGGTGATTATTCCTTTGCCTAAGGGAGGCACAGCTTGTGTGGTACTATTACATAATCTATAACAGAAATTGCCCCCCAAGCGCAAGGAGTTGTATGAGAAAATTACTCTGTAGCTTAAACAGAGAAGGTCTGCCGGGAAGGACACTGCATTTTTCATATTCGTGATCAAATGCGGTATTTGTCATTTTAGTTGTGAATTATGGAAACAATTGAATAGATGTCTCGTGCTGCATTCTGAAAATGCATGGAATGCTGATCAGTAAATACCGGGGATATTTCCATGCCCCTCTGAAGAAAATGCTAGCATAAGCACCTGGCTATACATTTAGATTCCATGATTAATCCATTCTCTGTTGCCTAGCAATAGCTCAGCTGCAGTAGCAAGAATTACATGTAGTGCTATGCCATACTTTATTGATAATCAGATTTCCCCATATACTTTTTTATAATTTTTACATAGATGTTGTATGAGATTACATATACTTTTTATTTTTCTAGATCAGTGCTGTTCAAGCCAGTATTTTTAACCAAGGAAGTCACAGAGCTTTCCTATTGTAATTTAATTCCAATCACAAAGGTAGAAAGGGTTCCTTTTAAGTATTTCCTCCTTGGTCTGATCTAGGTTAATGCCTATCTTTGTATGTTTGTTTGTTTGCTTGCTTGTTTATTAAATTTGTATCCCACCCTTCATCCAAATGTTCATCTCTTACTGTCAGAATGTTCTTCCTGATATTTAGCCAAAATCTCATTTCTTGCCATTTGAATCCATTGGTTTGGGTCCAGACTTCCATGCCACATGAGTCCGAACAGAACTATTAGTTAAGGTCTGAGGAGTCTGGACTCCAATGTGTCTCCTTTACTTTACTTTTTTTTTAAAGTTTAAGTCAGCATTATCCAATATATTCTTCTCAAGCCATGGCTATCTCAGATGAAAGAGGGGAAAACTCTGGTCTTAAGGGGAGGAAAAATCTCAGTGGGCTACTACTGATGCAATAGATTAAAACTAATCACAAAATATCCCACATACATTTATCTATGTGGGAAAGAGATGGGTTTAGCTGTGTGCCTGGAAGCTTAACACATTTAAATATCCATATCTGTATCAGGCAGGTAATTCATTTCTACAGCTAAATGAAAGCAAAGTGAATATAAACCAGATATGGAAAGGAAAGGCACCGAGAGGCTTGCAGCCTTGGTGGATTACTTTGAGTTCTTGAATGCAAATGCTCAGTCTAACATAGTACTGCTGTTTTGCAGGACTATACCACACCAGTTTTCATGTGGAAAATCACTTGTACAATCCAGTTAAAAGTGTGCCCTATGCCAGAATTGTAGGGATGTGTATAAATGCTAGGAGAGGATATGTTTATCAGATAGCATCCTTCCTTCCTCACTTTTGGAAGTTCAGCAGAGTGCATCCTTTTCCCTCTTAAAACAAAGCTTAGTTTTAGCCTTTTATTTTAAGTAATCCAGAATGCTTTAAAGAAGACTGGATTCTCCTGGTATTTCCTCTTTTCTCCCCCTTAAAACAATTATCACACAAACATTTTTGTAAAAGGTAAAAAAACCCACAAAAACATTTACTCACTTAGAATACTTGCTGAAGAGTAACATATACAGCAGCTTTGTTCAGGCAGGCTTAAAATGGTAAACCAGTTGCAAAGTCATAATTAAGTCTAGTTTAACATGGTGTCTTAGCAATGGAGCTCAGACATGCAGATGTTTTCACATTGTATGAATGAGGAGAAAAAGCAAATAGCAGAAAGCAAAGAGGAAAGAGGAAAGTGCCCAGCTAAGTGAGGGGATTGTACGTCCCCATGTCAAGGCATGGTGGGAGTGTCTCTAGCAGAGAGTTCTCTCTAGCAAATTTATAGGAAAACTCTTTGAGCATCAGCTCCTATCGTGTGACTATCTAACAAACATGCATTGCTGGTTTGACTACATTGTAAATATCCCACGAGAACGTGCCATCTCAGAGAGAATGTAAATGTATATGACAACAGGGTATTGGCAATTGCTGGGCTATCTCAGGGCCTGTTTGTTCCTAGTGCCTCGCTGCATATGGCCTACACATGGCAGGGTGTGGAAGTGAGCCTTGGATATTAAGATGTTTCGTGGGAACTTGTGGCATTCTCAAACTGCAGCTATTCCTGTCTTTGTGCTTCAGAGTTTCTGTAGGCTGCTTCTTAAGACTAGACTTCCTACTATGCTTACAGAGAAGTGGGAAGGCGGGGGGAGCAAACAATCAGGACAATCAAAGAGAGAGAAGGGCAGGGGTTGTAGAAAAGAACTGGTACTCAACCAAGGCTTGTTTGTGTGTTCTACAACAGACAACCTATACAGATGGTGTGAGCCGGGCCTACTGATGTACACATGCAAATGTGAATGTACGTTTGTAACTTGCTCCTCGTGACAAGTTACAAGGAGCAAGTTACAAACGTTCCTTCACATTTGCATGCGTACATCAGTAGGCCCAGCTTACACAATCCGTATAGGTTGCCTGTTGCTGCTTGACTTTTGCTATCAAGCACCACATGGGTGCTGGTAACTTATCAATTCATTTAACAGGGTTCTCCACAGCTTCAAAGCAGGGCTCTTATCGGGCGCCTACAGAAAGAGGGGGAGAAACAAATCTGGAAACTGGATTGGATTTCAGAGCTCAGCTCAAGGTTAATTCACTATGCCTGAAGTTCACACCACCAAACGTGAGTGCGAAAGTCTAGCCATGTGCCAGAGACGTTCCTGCATCAATAAGGGTTTGGGTGGGTGTCACCTGGCCCTCCTCCTCCTCATGCAAATAACTGAACAGGAACTTGTGAGCAAGACTGCATATGTACAGGTCTGGCCTGGTGCCATAAGTTAGCATTGTTGGGCACCTGCCAAGGCCCACACCTGAACAGAAGGCTCACTATGAATCCAAAGATCCCCCTGGCCCTGCTGTTCCTCCTTGCAATATTGCCTCCTGTTCCCCTGTCTCCTCTAAGGTATGTCAGGAGCATGAAGGAACAGCAGCTGCCCCTTGTCTCTTGGTGGCTGTGTGGGCTGGGCCTAAAGAAAGAGAGCAAATGAACCGAGACACCATCAAGGAGGAAATGGGGCTTATTATTATTATTATTATTATTATTATTATTATTATTATTATTAATACCCTGCCCTTCTGACTGGGTTTCCCCAGCCACTCTGAGCAGCTTACAGCAATTCTAGTATGCCTCAGATGGGCAACATTGTCATTCTAAAAGAATGAAGGATGTGTTCATGGTGAGCTCCAACACCTCTTTTTCTAGAAAAATAGCACTGGAGGTACTCAAAAAACTTACCAAAGTCCACCAAAAAAACCAAGAGACCTTGGTTCACAATAAATGCATACATTTGTCTGTGAGCTCATATGCTAACCTGTGTCAGGATTTGGGGTGAGGAACCTTTTTCAGTCTAAGGGTCACATTCCCTTCTGAACAATCTTTTGAGGGGCCGTGGCAGAGACAAAAGCATGCTGGTCAATAAATGCAACTTTTTCCTCTGTGCAGCAGGCTAGTTTCTGCACATGCTCACAGATGCATCTTATCTTCCATTTAGACAAGCAATAGGCATTATCAGAATTCAAGGGCACATTCCAGTCAGGCAAGACCACTCAGAGTTTGAAGCTGGGCTGGTGAGTGGTGTTTGTTGGGGAGAGACCCAAAGGCCAGGTAAGCCTGTGGGGCTGCATTTAGCCCCCATATCTGAGGTTCCTGACTTGCCCTAAGACCTGAAAGATGTGTTTCCTACCCACAATAATTTCATGTCAAAATTGTCAACCATTATGTTCAGAGATTTTTAAGATTTTGCAATAAGGGCTGTGCTCCTGTACAGACCAAATATATTATCATGATGACAGTGTCCACTTCTGTTTGCGCAACTGGAGGTAAGTCGGAGATCAGGCTTAATACATTTTGTCCCGCCCCCCCTTTTTTTCTTTTTCTTTTTGCAAATGCCTGTTCCTGTGTTTGGGAACAGTGAGCTGCCAACTTCAGAAACAGCACACAGTTTGCTTTTGTTTGTATGAACACAGCTTCAGTGTGTAGGAGAGTCTCACACTCGGTGGGTGTCTTCTGCATCTTGATCACCTCAGTGCTCTTTTAAGAAATGTTTTACACACCAACAGGTGCACCTGTACAGAGTGGGCGTTCAACTTGTACCAAGAAGGTATAATTATACTTAATCTGGCCATTTCTATGAGCCGTGAGTTTTAATCACCTAAAGGAACCTGGTTAGCAAAAATGTACACTGCATTTACTTAGCAGGGAGTCTAGGAAAGGCTGATTTAACTGAAGTATGTATGTTCTAGTAACCACAGGTTTTGTTCTTCTTGTTTTTAATTATTTGTGCTTGCATTGTTGTTTTTTGTCCAGCTTGCTGAAACTAGGTGTGCTATTGACATATAGGGAAAATCACTAACAGCAGCAGTCACCTATGCCTAGGGACCATGTATAAAGTTATTGTTGACAATATGCAAAGAAGGAAATGTGTTTTTGTAGCATTCATTGTAAACTATCCTTTTATATGAACCTTGTTCTAATGCATTTTGCATTTCTGAATTGATTTGGTTAGGATTGCACCTTAGGCTTATACAAGGGATGGGGAACTTGTGGCCTCCCATAAGTTGTTGAACTCCAAGCCCCATTACTCCCATCCAACATGGCCAATGGTGAGAGATTATGGGAATTGTAGTCCAACAACAACTGGAGGGTAACAAGTTCTCAAAGCCTGTCTTACACAATCAGAAATGTAAAGAATCAGTGCTTCTGCTGGGTCAGCACATGGCCAAGCAGTAAATTTGATAGCTTTTACCACCACAGGGTCTCAGCAGAAACTTTGCTGGAAATTTACCATAGTCTAAGCTTAATCACTCTTCTAGAAATCCAACAGGGAAGCAGGTATGCATATAGAATAGAAATGGTCTGTAGGATTAACTGTAATCTTTCATCTAAATTGTTTTCTTTTATACTCCACTTTTTAAAATTAGAGCTCTATTCATGCAGTAATTGCATTCAGTAATACTTTTGCTATTGACTTCAAGTTCCTCAGAGCTGGAAGTATGAGTTTACTCTTGGTCTTTTAAAAGCCCAAGATGAGAAGCCTGGTGAAATGGAATTGGAGAAGTTTGCTGTAGTGCTGGCTGATAATTATCAATAGCACTAAGTCCTTTTCTGCAAACATCTCAGAATAAAATGGCAAAGCAGGGCTTTAAAAAGGAAAAAAAGTCCTGATGTTAGAGAACATGAAATGTTTATTGAGTCAAGTGACTTGACGAGATCGCTTTCCATAACCATTGCCAAATCAGAAGTCCAAAGCTGATTATCCATGCTCCAAGTTCAATGGATGAGTTGGGAGGGGTGCCTGTGGCCCTCCAGATGTTGTTGAACACCAGCTCCCCTCAGTTTCAGCCAGCATAGCCTATAATCAGGAATGGTGGAAGAGGTAGAACATATGTTTTGCATGGGAAAAGTTTCAGGTTGATTCCCTAGCATTTCCTGGTAGGGATGGGAGAGCCCCTGCCTGACACTCCAGAGATCTGGTGCCAGTCAGTGTGGACCATACAAGGCTAGATGCATCAAAGGTCTGACTCAGTATACGGTGGCTTCATATGTTCCTATGATGAAATCTCAACAACATCTGGAATGCCAGAGGTTCCCAATCCCAGCATTAGCAGAAAAGTGAGACAAACTGTATCAGTTTGTAAGCCAGTAGGGACCAGGACTTCAGGAAAGGAGAGATACCACGGTTCAATGGGGAAACCAGAACAGCAACGTTGAGGGGATTGTCCAACTAGTCCAACTTATCTGCTTTGATTGAGATGGGAAGAAATCAGCAGAGAAAGCAGCAAATGAGGGAGCTTTGAGAATAAAGCTGCTACCGCCTCAGAGGCAGCAAACAATTTGAGGTGGAGACTGTGAAAAGAAGTGGACAATGAGTGAAGCAACTGCACAGTCCTGGACACTGGACAGATCCTGGGTGGAGGAAAAGGAAAATATAATTTTTTTTATAATAATTAAAACTGTACAATTAAGCCTCACAGGAACCAATATGAAGAGAAGAGACTCAGAGCTCTGCTAGCAAAGGAATCAAGAGTCTCATAAATGCTATGTACACTCTGTATATTTAAAGCACCCCTCAATGGACACTGGGAATTGTAGTTTAAGAGTGCTGTAAAATGTTGTTCTGTGAAGGATAATCTACAGGATTCCCAAGATTCTTTGCAGTGGTAGGGGGTGTTCTTTAAATGTATGGTGTGTACGCAATCACCTCTGCAAACTTGAATAGATTTGAGTATTCTTAAGGGATGCTATCACACAGTTGTGTCCTTCAGGTACTATATTCTAGGACAACTTCCTACTAGTACACCCTGGATGCAACCTGCCTAGCATAAATTACACATACACACAAAGAACCTAAACCCTGTAGTCCAAGTCTGATGGTACCATTATAGTTACTATAAGCTGTTAGGGCTTAAACAGTCCGATTTCCTTTTTATGTTCCAGAGTACACCTCCAGTTTTCTTTTTCTTTTTTACTAATGTCCTTAGGAGTTACTAGCTAGCTACTTTCTGAACAAAAGCCTGAAATACTAGACTATTTCCCTTTGCTCCCCTATGAACAAGATGAACATCACAGTATCAGCTTGACAACACTATGCACTGCAACACTTTGTTTATTTTTATTAATGAGCCTGTTGAGGTCTGCAACCTGTAGTCTAGGTAGAGATGCTAAGTCCTATTGTTTGATTTGCAAAAGTCATCCTACAGCTACCTTGCTCATTTATATTTGACCTTTGAAATGGATGAAATCCTTTGTAAATGTCATCTGAAAAATCATATAGCTATGGACTTTTCTGTTGTTGTTTTTTATTCTAGTTATCATAGAAGAGTGAGTAACATATACTATAGTTTAATTTGGAAGCATAAACCAAAGGGAAGAATAATTACTGGAAGCTTTAGCTGAAAGCAAATATAATGTCTCCAAGTCCACTATATGATGAATAATGCCAAGATAGAAAGATGGGGCAATGAAGAACAAACACCACGGTAGGAAGGGTGGACAGACTGAAAAGTTTGTCATCAGAAGGCATTGTTTTTACCCAGAAAGCAAATACCTTTAGTTCTTCCTAGGGATTGACAAATATGTTGATTTCTATTATTATTATTATTATTATTATTATTATTATTATTATTATTATTATTATTATTATTATTATTCAATTCCTTATTTTTCAAGTGTTAAGTTCAATTCTTCTACATCAGTTTTCAATTTTTAAAAAAAGTTCTCATGGAAAATTCATCAGCATTTTAGCTGAATCTTTTTCTCCACAAACTTGCTTATTTGCAATTTTGCATATACACTTTCCTGGAAGGCATTGAAAAATATGCATTTTATGCTCTCTTTACCACAGTACGTGCATTTTTATTACCTTTCTGAAATTTGTTAGGACTCATGCTCTTCAGTTCTTTCTGGCACTTGTCGTCTAGCCCTGAGCACAGTGAGGGTTTAGCCGATTGCCCTTGGGGAATAAGTAAGGATTCTTTGGCTAAAAAGCTCCTTTGTTGGCTGATAGGTATTTTTGTCTACTCTGCATGGCTGTGGTCACAATTTGTATTGTTTTTCAGAAAGTTTGTTTTAGCTATCATGCTTCATAGCTGAGGCAACACCTTAAAGACTAACAAATTTTATTGTGGCACAAGATATTGTGAGATGGAACCTACTTCATGAAATGCACAGCAAAGATGCAGAACAGTATCGTTATCCTGAGGCTTTGTCCTTTCTTATCGCATCTGAAGGATTATGCTCAAACCTACCAAGGCTTGGCTCACTTAAGGGAAAGTAAAGCAACTCAAACCAAATAAGGTGCACTCTCAATCCCCCCCCCCTATTTAAATCTTACAGCTTTCTTAGAATGATATACAATTGGATGCTTTCCCAGAAATCTAAGAGATTGTTGTGCTGTGCTGTGCAAACTGAAATTGAACTAAGGTACCTTTTTGTGTGTGACTGTAGCAGTATTTTCCTAAGGCAGGGGGGAGATACTGCTCTGCTGTAGGGTTGATGTCAAGTCAAGCCACTGATTGCATCTGCTATGTGAAATGACAAAAACCTGCTGAACATTTTATGGTAAACAAGGCTGAAACTTAGTCATTTACTGATGACACTACCTGGGCTTCAGATTTAATGGTCGATGTCAGACTTTTCTTAAATTGTAAAACCAAATTCTCATCTTCTTAAACTGTAAGAGTTTCTGGTAGAACGCAGTATTTGGGGCATCCATCCAAATGTAACAATTGCACTTGATACAGGAACAACTGGGAAAGGGTTGGGGGGGTCAGTGGAAGGGCTCAACTTTCAATGCAAAAGGTCCCATCTTTGATCCCCAGCATCCCTGGGTAGTCATTCCCTGCAGCTTGTAGAAGGCAGTTCTCTCTTATATTTCTGTAATGGGTCCCGCTACTTTGGATCAATGCCACTAAGCCAAAGTTGGCTAACAAAGCCTTTAATTGGGGAGAAAGATAAAAACTCAATGGCTAATAGTACTTCCAATATTTGGCAGTAAAGAAATGCCATAACTCAGAGGGCAGAGCACATGGCAGAAGGTCCCAGGTTTGATCCATGGTATCGCTGTGTAGGAAGGGTGGTGCTGTGGGTTAAACCACAGAGCCTAAGGCTTGCCGATCAGAAGGTCGGCGGTTCGAATCCCCGTGACGGGGTGAGCTCCCATTGCTCGGTCCCTGCTCCTGCCAACCTAGCAGTTCAAAAGCAGAAGTGGCTTAGTCATGCTGGCCACATGACCCGGAAGCTGTATGCCGGCTCCCTCGGCCAATAAAGCGAGATGAGCATGCAACCCCAGAATTGTCCATGACTGGACTTAATGGTCAGGTGTCCCTTTACCTTTACCTATCTCTGTGTAGGACTGGGAAATACTCCTGCATGAAAGACTGGAGACCCACTGCCAGTCAGTGTGGACAACACTGAGATACATTCCATAAAGGCAGCTTACTGTATTCCAAAATGCCTGCCCTGCCCCACACCGTATAAAGTCCTTTTGTTCAGGCAACATAGTCATGAATGGCTGTTCCACTGCTGTTTGTTTGTTGCTCAAAAAATGCCTTACAGGCTATTTAGATAGAAGAAAGATCAATTACCATACCATGCTCCCACCCAAGACACAGTGGCTCTCACAGGGAAAGTGTTCCAATGGGCAATGTTGTTGGATCTGTTCGCATCCATCTGCCTCGGGAGACAATGGAGCAGTGCACCTTTAGGGGTGAAGTCAAACCGTTGGAGAGTAACAATGCCTGCTGTGGCTGTAGAGACCAATACAGCAGAGACATGTTTTGTTGCAGCTGGGGCAGATGGAGGCGACTGGTTGTGCTCCTGCAGATGCACCAGGGTGTTTCTTTTCTCTGAGCAACTCCCAGCGGTCATTGCTCCTCTGGGCACCATTGTGGATACACAACCTGTCTGTCTTTCTCCAGGCACTGCAACTATCTGCAAGGGATTCCCACAGCCTTCACGTCACATTTGCAGACTGGTCTGCCTGTATGCCCGGTGCTTGAAGCCAGCTCCCCACAGGGCACATCTTTGGGTATCTTAGAATCATAGAATCATAGAGTTGGAAGAGACCACAAGGGCCATCGAGTCCAACCCCCTGCCAAGCAGGAAACAATCTTGCCATCTTTCATTCTGTGGACAGGGTCAAGCCAACAGAGATGTTACTGAAACAGGAGTGCAAACGTGCTTGAAATGTGAGCTTGGGAGAACACATCTTTGTTTGAAACTCTGAACTGCCAAAATCCTCCTGACACAGTACACGTGAAAGGCATTGAGGCATTGCCCCTGGCGGTTGTAAGTTGCTCACAACTCACTTCCATAAAGCAGCATGCTCAGTACAGAAGCCTGGCAGACCTTCCTCTTGACATTGGTTGTTAGCATCACGTTCTCCCCATACCCTTTTGGAGAAGTGAGCCATTGCCATAGCTGCCTTGCTAATACATTTATCCAGCTCAGCATCAATGGAGAGGTTGCTGGTCATGGTGGAACCCAGATAGACACAATCATCTACCACCTCAAGTCTGTAGCCACCAGTGCTAACACATGGAGTTCTTGTGATGCCAGGCTGAGGTCCCTGCAGGCTTGGACAGAACATTTGATGAGCCTCTGTAGAGCTTCATCAGAGTGCACTGTCAAGGCTGTGTGATCTGCAAACATCATCTTTGGGATGTTGGATGTTAGACCCCCCCCCCACTTTTGTCACAGAGATGTGCCATGTTGAACATACCGCTATTGCTCCTTGAACAGATGTATAAACGATCTTCAGTCTAGCTGAAGGCATATGAAAGCAGCAAGAAGAAGAACATGACAAAGAGAGTTGGGCCAGGAACACAACTCTGTTTCACATCACTCTTTATAGGGAAGGCGTCCAGGGATGAGCCCTAATACTGGATTGTGCTACACATATTCTCATGGAAGGACACAACCATCTTATGAAGCTTATGTGGGCATCCTATCTTGTTGAGCAGTGTGAAGAGTCCTTTTCAGCTGATGAGGTCAAAGGCTCTCAGCATTTCTCCTGCAACTGACCCAGTGAGAAAATCATGTCAGCTGTTGACCGCTGAGTTCTAAAGCAGCAAAAAAGCTTCTGGTGTGTTAGAGGAGGTTCTGGAATCACGTCTCACACAGGTTTAAGTGGATAAACACCATAGCAGTGCATGCATGTATACACTCAGTCAGTCTTCCTAAATCTGGTCCCATCCAGATAATTCAGACTGTATCTCCTATCAGCCCCAGCCATCTCCCCAGCTGGGACTGATTAGAGATGTACTCCCAAAAATCTGGAATGCCGGGAAAAGTTGCTCTAATCAAATGGGCTACTCACTGTTTTGGCAGAACAACTTCCTTTGGAGGACAACAAGGTGATAATCTGAATTAGACAGGAGCATCCACAGGCAGAGTTTTAGCCATTGCTCCATTTCTAACATGCTCATTTTTCCCCCTTTTGACAATTGATCAATTCAAAATCATCTGCCCAGTTTAATTATGTGGTGTTTGAGAGGCTTCCTTTTTCAAAAATTAATGGCTTTCCCCCCACTTTGCTTCAATATTCTGCAAAGCTATTTATTTTCAAAAGATGACATGACAGGAAATAATTCCTACAATTTGAGAACTGCATATTTGCACTATTATGAATCATTGCTGCATTTTAATACATATTTAACATCTATAAGAGATTACATTTTACTCTTGTTAGCTGTGTGCCTCTTCTTTTTTGACAATACAATGCTGGTTTCCTAAATCAATGTTGCTGCAAATAATTCATTTAGAGCTTCCTCTTTAAAAAACAAAACAAAAAAAACCCTCATCAACTACACATTTTAGAATAGAATTTGCAAATATCATAGTTGCTTCTGTCACAAAGTTAGACCTTTGCAAGTGAAGATCCCTCATATGCTTTAAGAATCATCATTTATTTCCTTTAATAATATGAACAAAACTGAGCATGGGAAGAACCTGTGTAGCCATTTTTGAGTGCTGATGCATTGATCAGTCATCCTGATTTGCTTGCACGAAGTTTGCATAGCTGTTAAAAGATGTCAGTGTATGCACCATACACCCCACTGATTTTTAAAAAGTGGGTTGGTTGTGCTAGGGTGAGAGAGCACTTTAACCCACTTCCATTGTGCAAACCTAAATTTCTGGCATGTGATTGAATGCATCCTGGAGGCAACCTTGGGTTGAGCTTCTGAATGCTTACGAATGTACTCAGTTGTCCAGAAGAGTCTGTGAGGATCTGTGGCACAGGGCGTGCCATCCATCTCTTAGAATGCACAGCACTGAAGAGAACAGCCTGCTGTTAATCACATCTCAGCTTGTGGTATAAATGAGGCACTGATGCCAGTTCTCACACTGCAAAGACTTTTGACCTGGAGTCTCACCAAAACCAAAGTTTGTGGTTGGATATCCCTTGAAGTTTCACAGCAAACACAATGAGAAGTACAAATGATGTGTATACAAGCCTTGTCCCATTGTTAGTCGAAGCAGGCCAGAGTGCTGCTAGGAGAGGAAAGATTGGACAAAAGAATGGGAGTAGTATGTGCTTTGGGAGTAGTATGTGCTTTGGGAGATTTTGCTGGCTGAACCTTCTCTCTCCTTTGGTGCCACCACACATTTTGAGCTTAAGCTGCTCTGATCCAGGCTATGGCCTACTGGTGGTGAGAATAAAATATGAATGGAGAACCTGTGCTCTTCTCAAGGTTTTTGGACTCCGACTCTCATCAGCCCCAGTCAGCAAGGCCAGCAGTCGAGAATGCTTGGAATTGTCAAACAACTTCTGCAGAGCCACATGCCTCCTTTCCTTGGTACAACTGGGAGTGGACTACTTCTCATTTCTCTCATTGTTTTATCAGTGGCTGCCCCACCATACTCACTACTACTGCAAGCCACTAAAAAACAACCCCTCTTCTACATCTCTATTAAATGTGTGGGTGCCCTGTGCTCTTTTTCACCTGGATGCAGAACACTGCATCCCCATATAGTGGTGGGGAGTATGAGCTTGGGTCCTGAAAGGTCACCTAAGTGGAGTTGGAATATGGCAGGATACCAAAAGGACTAAGTGGCCCACATGAGACAGTTGTTTATTATAGTGAAGGTACAGCACAGCCAAAAGGGGTTTCAGTCACCTCATGTCATACCTGCTTGGCTTCTAGGGATGTTGGATGATTTCTGTGAAAATAGTGAAAATTGCTGTAGATCACTTGTTGTGACTACAGTTGATGTTTGTTCACATCACCGGGCTGGGGTGGGGGAGAGAAGTTAAGTCCACAAATATTATGTATTTAATATTATCTATCATCTATCTATCTATCTATCTATCTATCTATCTATCTATCTATCTATCTATCTATCATCTATTTATTATGTATCAATATTATCTATTTGTCCTTCCCCACACATTGTTTTTTTTAATTTTTCCTTTACATTGAAATGAATAGTTATGTAACTTTCACAACTTAGCTTAAGTAGTAGACAGTGAGACAAATAATGTTGTATCTGGCAGGAACTGAACTGCAGAGGAGTGGAAACAATGGTGATCGTGATTAATACAGGCCAGAAAGGAAAATGCTATCTTCTTGCATTCCTACCTGCCTATCACCATATAAAAATTTGTATAGCTCCTGGGAGAGCTGAATTGTGCCAAGGGCACATTTTGTATGGGTTTACATGGGTCATGGAAGGATTATAAACGCCTCCCCACCCCCCCATCTGATCCACAATGTAGTTGGCCGTGTTCATTTAAGTATTCTGGCTTAATCCTGGCTGTGGTTTCTCCTTCCTTCCTTCCCCCAGCAATATTTCTAAATCTTTTCAGATTTAAAAAAAATATATAATAATTCCGAATGAGCTAATTCCTGCCAAAGCATCTTGCAGCTTTTGGGTGGATATCAATTTCATGCAGTTCTGAGCTGTCTCGCTTCAGAATGCATTTAAATAGGAAAAGAGAATTTAACCAATTGTGAGCAGGCCTCTTGCCCATGAAAGTAAATGACTTAAAACAGTGTATCAAGCACAGGCATAATGGAAGCACTGTACAAACCTCACCCCACAATACTGAAGCAAGGCTCTCCTGCACTAGACTATAACATAGTTATGCTTGCCTATAATCCCTGACTTTGTTGTGAGCAAATTCAGCAGCAGGCTCCTATCCCTGTCACAGCCACATTAGTCATGATGTTTGCTACAGAGTAGATCCCCCAACAGAAAATGACTTAATTGTACTCTGGAAGCACAAAGAAGAGATTCTGGGAGTATTTTTTCCATAGGAGGAGTGCACAAACAGTTCAATAGGGAGAAGCTGGTCATGGTAGAGTGAATTTTGAGCTGCAATGCATCTGACAATAATTTAGCCCCCATCCTCCTCAAACACACACAACAGAGAGAAAGGGTGATGATAGACATCTACAGATAGGGAAGTGGTCTATGTCTAAAGATGCTAGCAGGAAAACTACTGATTTCTAATCCAGAGGGAATCAATGTGGTACTCTCCAGATGTTGTTGGGCTATAACTCTCATCAGCACCAGCCAGCATGGAAAAGAAATGGGGATGACAGGCATCCAAAAGCATCTGAAGGGCACTGCAGTGGCTGCTGCTACAGGTGGTTTCTTCTAAGGGGTTTTGACTTGCAAGCGTCTGTAGCTGCTCAATGCCACACACTGGCTTCAATAAGATATCAGCAGTTGGTGCCTGCAAACATCAGTGTCAGGTGATGGTGTGTAGAAGCTCAGAATAATGAGGTGGATTGGGATGATTCTGGTAATTTTACTCCCCCTCAATTTGAACTGCAATGTCAACAAAGTGTCCTGGGTGGATCAGGGCCCTCACAAAGTCTTCTGTCCCTCTGTTTATCTGTAATCTCTACTTTTCTGTAGTGTGCACTGTATCTCCATATTTTCTATGTTTCTCTAGGTCCATGGGCTTTGAAATAATGGAGCCTGTCCAGAATGCTGCCTGCAGAGCACAGAAGAGTTCTTGATTTTGTCGCTGTTGTCGAAGCAGAACGGTGGAATATTTTTGAGGACTTTCTGAGATCTTGGAGACATGCTGCTAGTTGCATTAAGCAGTAGTGGGCTAAATAGTTTTACCTGGTAGCATAAAGTAGCTTTCTATGGACATGGTGGAGAATGCTTCTGAATACACACAGAGAGAATTGTGCTGCATGTTATCTGTTTTATGTGCTTTCCTCTGTTGTTGCCTGCCCTGGCTCTTTACATTGGTGCAGGGTAAAGAACCACACATTTTAATAAATATGACTCATGTTGAATTTTTACTCAAAATTCATCCAGGTAGGGTGGCTATTTTGTGGTGCTAAAAATAATGTTCTGCCTTGTCATGAATATGTTTCCTAACCAGCCATGTATAGGCAAAGACATCAGATATGCATAGGATAGTCCTTCCCACCTCCGACAATTTCAGTTTTGCTTGGTAAGTCATAAGATCCTGATGAACACTTAACCTTTCAGGCTTTATATCCTGTTGATGAAGTTTAATGCCTTGTGAACAGCCTGCTCCTTTGAACCTGCTGCCAAGAGCTTGGAAAAATAGAGCTCACCTCTTTTCTGAAGCATAAATGAAGGGAATTATAAGAAGGGCCACAAAGAAGAAAATTACAGGTTGTCACCAATTTAGGTGCAAGAGAATTAATTTTAATAAAAACCTTCTTGACTAATTTTGCCATCTATCTTTTCACTTGTTCAGTGCTGTTGAGTGACAAACCATTATTGTTATTAGGCAGGGATCATTAAAAGTCTGCATGCTGCCAGGAGTTTTGAACAAGGCTTATTTTTATGGAACATCTCAACATTATAGCTTGTGCATTTACAATAAATAGGTCAGAAACGATCCAGTCGAAGCACAGTGGTGACACCTTTTTTGGGGGTGTTAAAATGTTTCTTGCAATGTGGATTTCCATATTTTCCATTTCATAAGTGTATGCATTTACCTAATGACTGCCTTTTCATACAAAAAAATAATTTTAACAATGTTAAAACAGAATTTATCTGACACCAAAATGCTTTTCTTTTTACTGTGTGCATGTGCATATGACAGAGAGAGAGAGAGAGAGAGAGAGAGAGAGAGAGAGAGAGAGAGAGAGAGAGAGAGAGAGATAAAGTGTATATATACCTCCACACAGAGATTTAAAAAATGGAAATTATTCCACTGGCCTTATAAAAAACTGCATTGCAACAACAGATACACACAGACACATTACAGTTGCTGAGTTGCTATAAACTTCTGTAGTGTGTTAGGCACTGTAAGGACTGTAAGGTAACAGCTGATGGCAGACCACTAGAAGTCTGTTGTATGTAAACTGGGATAATAAATGTGAACACTAGGCAAAATGCCCAGATGATTCACTTATATTATGAAGTTCCACTGAAAAAGAAGTTGAATCTAGAGCCTGAGCATCTTTTTAAAAATGCTAGAATAGACACATAAAGAGATTGTTTCTGCTTTAAGTAAGTGTTCAAACGCTTCCTAGCCTTCAGCTGATGCTCAGCGTGTCTTTGTGTGTT
The DNA here is from genome assembly GCF_964234715.1 of Podarcis melisellensis. Taxonomy (NCBI): domain Eukaryota; kingdom Metazoa; phylum Chordata; class Lepidosauria; order Squamata; family Lacertidae; genus Podarcis; species Podarcis melisellensis. The sequence continues at coordinate 35,290,032 of NC_138542.1, forward strand.
GTTTTAGATATTACATGACCAACTTTCTTTTCTTCTTCATGACTTCAGAAAATTTCCAACAGGAAGCTACCTACTGTACAGTTGTGCTGACTTCAGGTTCTGCTGACTGCAAAAGAAAATGTGGCAGGGAATCTTCTGAAGACTTTGGAAGCGGAGCAAAACACTCCAGAATCAATGATAAGAAAACCATTCTTGTCTCAGTCCAATGACACCAAGTCTCTGTATGAGAATCATCTACAGAAGGTGAATAGCAGGCTGCATTCATAGGCAAAGGTTCATCCATTGACAGACTAATTGATAGACTTAGAACTTCAACAGGTTTCCTGAACTGAGGCATGGCTTTGGTAAGATTGTGCTTACCTTCACAGACAAAGTCAGGGAGCAAGCCTATGCACATAAAGCTGGCATAAAGCAAGCTGGTGTAAGTTAAGCTGGCCTGGCATGAAGTTTCAACAGATCCAAGCGCCTTCTACAGTGGGGTTGCTGCTGCTGCTGCTCTGCCTAAGCCTGGCAGAGAGAAAACAAGCCTTTAAAGCAGTGTTTTGCACCATGTTCCCAGGTCACATGACCTATCTGATCCAACCTAAATCCACCCCTCTGGTCCCACCCATGCTATGCCACTGAAAGTCACCTTTGTGGGGACTTAACATTGGCCTCAGTTCAACCAGCTTCACCTCAGCCAACTAAGCCAGGACAAACAAGTCATGCCAATGTATCTTCAGCTGAGCTGAGGTTGGGGACTTAACACTGACTGAGCAATAACATCCCAGCTCCGCTGGAGATCCACTGCATCCTAAGACATATGTCCTGGTAGATCTTGCTATAGTATTGCCCCCTTAAAAATATTTCCTTATACATCTTTAAAAGAGGAAGGAGAGGAGGACCCTAGTCTAATGGGAATTCATAAGTGTTTATTTTCAATTGCCATTCCGATGCTCTGAGTATCAGGTAAAACCCTATTCCACCAAACTTAAACAGTGGCACAAAAATGCATGTTTGCTATTCTTAGCAAATGGACAGCATCCATTCACTTCTTTTGTCCCTGGAGGGTCTTTGCAACTCAAATCTTCTTATCAAAACCTAGCTATTTGTGATCTAATTAACATAGTATCTGTTCCAACCTCCTGTTTCTTTTATCCCCAAAAGCAATAGACTCCGCTTGGTAAACAACACCATCAGCCTGGCCATGCAACATCAATTTTTATTTTCTTTCTGCACTTCAAAACCTGAAGTGGAATTTTTGTCCACAGGACTGAGCTGAACCAGGGCAATGCATTTCATGAATGCCTCCCTTCCACCAGTCCTTTGAAGTCTAAAAGGAGGGCAAAGGTGTTTACATTTACTTTTGTGACTTATCAGCCCAATAACAGTGATGTCAAATTACACCCAATGCGAGTTGGGTATGGTATGAGATTACTAAGAGATATTATGTATAATTCAAAGTCAAGGTTTTAGTATTTCTAGGACTAATTGATACACACACACACACACACACACAAAATCCTTTTAATTTTTCTGTGTTTCCTGGGACCAATGTGGAGATTTGTTATGTCTCACCAACAGGAATTTGACCCAGAGTGGACATTCTTGGTAGAGAATAAGTCACCAGAACTCTTGAACCCCAGCATAAACCCTCCTGTCTTAAATTACACAGGAGTTGCCAATAAAAGGCTCCAATATCTGCAAAGTATTGGTGGGATGACTGAGAATCAGCTCTAGGAGATCTCACACCCAAGGAGCTTTTAGGGCTGGGAAAGCCAATGTAGTGTGGCTGATCTGACACGCAGCTCCAGACTCTCCACAGTCACCCAATCATCCAATGAGTCCACAATGAAGCCCAGCCCAAAACACATAACAATAAGATGCCTTCAATTTCTGAATCCAATTCAGGAAGAGGAATCATGAGCATAAGTATCCTCTCGGTCCGGGACCCACTGATATTTCAGGAATGGGAAGGGCAAGCAAGCTCATTTATGAAACCTTTCATTTGCTGCTTGGATGCAAGTCCTTGTATTTATACAAAGGACTCTAGATAACTAAGGTACCCTGGATTGTTGGAAGATAATGGGAAGTAGTAGGATACTGCTGCTGAGGTTGTGCCAGTCTGACAACATTTCTCTTAGCAAATTTAGTATATGCTGAAAGTAGGAAGTACCTCTACAAAGAACTACTAATCAGCTGAGGGTTATATCAGTCTGTTCCTGCTATACCTAGAAACCATTGGATTCATCAACACCATGATGAAATAAAATTGATGACAGCAGATTAACAGGCTATAGCATAGGAGTTTCTGTTTTAGAATGTGCCATTTTTGCTGATTCATCTGGACTAGCAATAATCAGCATGGGTACCAGCAGAGATCTTTTGTCAAGCATGCTGAATTCACAATTAATCCTGGCCCCTGGGACTTCCCTATGACTCTGGTTTTCATCTGTGTTCAGTGTGTTCCATATTTCACTGCAATGTCAATATAAAAGCATGTTTTATGATGTTATGCTCACTGGCACTGGCACAACAAAACTTGAGTCAGGTTGTTAGCTTAACTGGGTAAAGCTTGGTCAAAATAAAAAGCTACCCATAAAGATTCTTCAGTCTCCTATAAATCCCTGTTAGTGGCCCTCTCTAACCTGCATTTCAGCTGAGATGAAGCACTTGGCCTTTTTCAAGCTAACATCTTCAATGGAACAGAGATGGAACTCGCTGATACTGTAAGATCTTCAGTGTATGGAGCTCCCACACTTCAGCCTTGGAAACCAGTGCTGTAGATGTTGTTGTTGTTGTTGTTGTTGTTAACTCAATCATAGCAAGCTATGAACAATATCAGTTACACACTACCTAAGTAAACTAGTAATATTAAACACTTGTGTCATATACTGTAGTTACCATGATGATCACAATTAACAACTTTAATTATTTGATTTGCCTGCCTTTTATATGCTATGAGTTCATCACATGAGCACCAGATTGGCTCTGCCAGCACATTTACACTGCACTAACCTCACCACCACCTTGCCCCTCCCCCGCATCCTAGGATGTAGCAGCAACTTAGAGGGAGGGAGCTCAGGTGAATAGTGCAATCTCACCCTACTATCTGCTGCTGCAACCAGCTTAAAATATTTAAAATGCTAAAATGGGCAGAGACCAGTTGCCCAGATGGGGATGCAAACTGTGTCTCAGGCTGATCATTCAATGAACAGAGAAGGGGCAATGGCAAATGTGGTCCCCAGGTGAAGGAAGGTCAGCCACCCCTATGTAATACCTTCAAAAAGTTATCTCTTTTACACTTCCACTGTATTGGCAACAATCATTTTTATGAACACATGGTAAAAGTTCATTTCTGAAAAATCAATGCCTTTCTAAAGTGCTGTGGCAAGTTTTAAACAATGATGCAGTGTGGGTCATCAATATCAGTGTGTGTGTGTGTGTATTCTTTCAAACCGATAAGCCTGAACATTGGCTGTACGCAAAGGATTCAGCTGTTTGAATGAGAATGCTGAAAAGAAACCCAAATTAGCCTAGGCATTGTTAAATACAAAGACAGCCGATAGCAAAAGATAATAATACAAGACAGTGAAGAAAAATTGATTCCCCCCCCCCCTTGCATGCTGAGACTTCAAATTTATGGTTTGCTAACATGATGATTAGACAACAGGCTCAATCCAACCAATGTGATTTCAGGTGGGAAATGCTAACCATCTTAAAATCTGTTGCTGAGACATGGCAACCAATCACCCTCTTGCACACAATCGTCCTCAGTGTTCACTTTTTGTCTTATGTTCTTTTTCTGTTTAGGCTGGACATGTGTCCCCCAAAGCACAAAGGCCATTACCTGACCATACATATCTTCCATGAGTAGATCTAACCACCTCTGTCCTTCTCAAGACTGCAAATTAATGTTTCCATCGAGAGTAGATTATGTGCATATGTGCCTGAGGATAAGGCATCCCAATGGATGTTTAACACTCAAGGCTGTTTATCGTGCTACATTTATGCTGGCAGCATGTTACATTTGTGATGCCATCATTATCTATATTTCATTTTTATTTCTTACATTTTAATTAGTTTCATTATGAAACCCAAGGTGGCATATGTGTGGTAACTGGGCAGTCATCGGTCCAGCCACCAACCAGACCCAGACCTACTTAGCTTTGGCAAGGTAGAGGACTATACCATAGGAAACACACTGTATAGACCAGTGTTTCCCAACCTTGTGCCTCCAGCTGTTTTTGAACTACAATTCCCATCATCCCTGACCACTGGTCTTGCTAGCTAGGGATGATGGGAGTTGTAGGCCAAAAACATCTGGAGGCACAAGGTTGGGAAACACTGGTATAGACCATACTATATAAAACATGTATACAAACATATAAACAATCCAATTGCTGTTGTCAGTGAAAGTATAAACATCATTCATTTCCTAAACTAGGGATCCCCAACATGGCACCCATAGACACTAGAGTGCTTGCCAGTACCTTCCACGATCTCAGTAAAATTACCCCTTAAAATTATGCAATACACAAGAAACTGTTTGCTCTTCCTGCTCAGTTTCCGTCTGCACTGGTTAAGTCTCTCCTACATAGAACCCGCACCCTTAAGCATGCCCACTGTTAAATAGTGGGTAGACATAGCAGATGACACAGCAATTTGTCAAACAGCTCTTGTTTATTCACAGGCCAGAACTGAGCAGCAAACAGCTCAGCTGCCCTGCTTTTATAGGCAGCTGGCTGTCAACATTGTAGCAACAACAACCCAGGGTTTCCCGCCTAAAGTAACTGACAGGGACCTGAGTGAAAACTATATACATGATACTCCTGGTGGCCAGGGTGAGAATTTCAATACATAACACCCACAGTTCATTGGATGCCCACACTGCCATTTTTTTCTGAACAGAAGAGCTGTGCAAAGAGTTTCTCTCAGTGAATGAGCATGACAGTGACTGATGTAGATGCCGTTATTCGTATTAATGGGCCAGATGATAGAGGGGGGCATGCCCACACTATTTTGTCGTCTTGCCTCTTATTATGCCCCTTTAGATGTGGCAGCCGTTATGTAAAATCCCTGGAACAGCCATTTTGTGATGTACCATGCCCCTGCGGCAGCCATTTTGTGACAGGAACCCATGGAGCTTTCTCATAGTTCCAAATGCGGATACTGTCCCCCAAAAAGCTGGTGGCCCCTGTAATGAAACAATTATTCATTACTGGGCAATGACATGAACTGGCAGGACAATGGGGAGAAGGAAGAGGATCCCTGCGAGGGGTGTAGCTGGGATTGAGACACACCAGGGCAAGTAAGGGATGGGGAAGGAAGTACTCACAGGGTGACGGAGGATAGCGATGGGGATGGATGTCAATGCTCAGGGTCCAGAGCAGCAGCACCCACCACCAGAGAGGCCCCTATCTTCATGAACACAGCAGGATCTGAGATGTAAGGAGCAGCGGAAGAGGTGCTAGGAGGCTGAGGCAGGCAAAGGCCCACAGCCCAGCTCTCTTGCTAGCTCTGGGAGGAAGTGTGTGATTCCACAGCTGGAGTAGGCTCAGAACAGGTGAGGGTCATCTGCCTCATCAAGCACAGATGCTGCAATCAGCAAGCAAAGTACAAAAGGGAAGCAGAGCTGAGTACTTTTTTTGCTCAACTGCCCATGTTGAGGGACTTTGGTTTGGCTACTCCCGGACCTCTATAAGACTGTGCTTTGGGTTTGACTCTGAACTACATCCTGACTGCTGGACTTCAGACCTGGCTACTTGGATTAACCCTGATCTTTAGACTTTGTTTTTGTGATTGGCCCTCAGACTTTGAGCTTTGGACTTGGCATGCTGACTTGCTGCCAGGTAGGCCAGGGATACAGGGTTTCCCCCCTCACTTCCTGATGATTGCTGTTATATGTTCACCCACAACTTAACAATTGCTATTCTGCCAGGATAGCAATAGACACCCACCTACCCAGCCTAGCTAGAGTAAATGAATACTCTGTTAACTGTCAAGAATTATAAATTGGGGTAAAGGTTTTCTGAAAGAGTGCTCTGTTTCTCTCTCTCTCCCCCCCCCCCATTTGCCCGAAGCATCAGAGATGCACATTGGAAAGCAAGGCTTGTTGTTAAAATACTGCTGACAGTTACCATATATGATGTTATCTCTCTCTGCACATCTGACAATCTTTCTTCTGGACAGCAATGCTGGGGTGGGGAATCCTGAAACTCAGGAGCTATAAGTAAAAATGCTTGGAAACAATATAATGCAGGTGCCCCTTTCAGAAATGAATTTGTTCAAAATTGCTGGAGGGTTACCCTACAAAGAGTCTTTCTCCCAATCTAGGTGACTTCCCAACACACACTCAACTGCCATAATAATGAGCCAATTTCTATGGAAATAGACTTGTTATTATTTAATCAGTCCTCCATCTAAGTGATTCATGAACTTCTTGTTGAAATTCAATAACCAGTCCATGAATTTCTGAAGAAGTCTGAAGGCAGGGGGACTCCAACAAGCCACCAAGAAGTGGTACACTCATTGTGCTGATGATTAATGCAGGACCGTTTACCTCAAAGTAGGTATAAACTTCTCAGTTAAGGTCACATAATACAGATGCCACTTACCTCGGAGTGCTGAGCACTGCCCACAGTTTTGCCAGCTTGAGCAGGGACAGGGGAGCCAGAACAGATGGCAGGCTGTCTGTTTTATGCTGCAGAGAGGGTCAGGCACAATGTTTGGGGTCTCCTGGAATCAGAGGCTGCAGCAATAGAAGAAACAGGACCCTCTTGGGATGTGTACACTCTGCACTCCCTCCATCTAAATTCAGGTTGTACATAAGTGTAAACAAACCATGCATCATAAAGACACCTTAGACTCCACTGTGCCTCATTGTCCAAAAGGAAACGTAAACCCTGGTAAGTGTGCTTGGTGCCCCTGGAATCTTGCATCACTTAGAGATGGAGTGGCATGTGACAATACTAACAAGGGCAATGTGAGATGGAATTTGAGAATACGCTGATAAATGGCCCATTTTAATGGCTTGGGGAATTAAGCATGAGACTGAAGTTCCCGGGTGTCTGTATTCTGGCAGGGTAACAAAGCAATCCTAGCTGGGCAGTGGGGGGCACAGGGCATTCTTGCAGCTTTGTCAACTCCTGCCAGACAGGTGTGGGAGGTTTTTCCATTGGTTTTGCTTCATCAGCTGCAGATTAGTTACTAAGCATTTGTTACCACCCAGAGCTGAGGAGCCTGTTACGGAAACATTTGTAATCGCCAGCGAGCATTGCCAATGGTTTTGGGAGTTGTAGCCCAAAACTTCTAGGGGGCACCATGCTAGTGGAGACTGCCCTAAGCCATCATCCCTTTTCCAGCCAAAGCAAAGAAAATGGAAGGTGTTTACTATGGGCTGGTTTGCAAAGGGTTGTCTGTACTCTATCAAAAGACATAGCAACCACATTGTTCTTCCATGTTTCATTCTTAGGTTACATTTGTTTTTGTAAGCCTTTCAAATGTTATTTTAATTCCAAAAGCGAATGCACTTTAATTGCTCTAACAGAAACAAAAGGAATCCCAGAATCCTAGTGTTGTTTCACCACGGCACAAATAAATATACAAAAGCAACATGTTTTTCCAGCGAGAAATCTTACAAGTGCTTACAAGGTTCTGCTTATATCAAGCTGGTATAGCTATATGCATATAGATTTGCTGCTTTTCAACCAATTCCCCCACTGCGTTCTTCTGATCCCTGAACATTGTATCACTCTGCTAATATTTATTTATAGCTTGCTCAAGTGCTCTCTCTCTCTCTCTCTCTCTGCATATATACTGTAGAATATATATAACATTTGCATTTCTGCATTGCTCATTTTGCAGAAACTAATGAATTAATCTCAGTGAGACCTAGGAGAAAGTTAATTATTTTGCCTCTTTTTGAAAGCAAGGTAAAGGCACAGAAATGTTAAGCAAATTGCACAGTTGTAAGAAGAACTTTTTCAATTTGTAATAACTGGGTGTACCAATCACCCCTGTGCTTCCTGAAAAGGCTAATTGAATCACACCATGTTTGGGGATCACTATCAATTAGCATTTCTCCACATTTCAAATGCACAACAACTGGAGGCCACTGATGATCCACATGGTAGAGAGGTTTAGGGGACCAGCACAGGTGAAGGAACAATCCACCCAGCTTGCTTCTCATATTTACCATGTTGTTGTGGGGGATTTAAAAAGCCTACCTCTTGATGCGGCATTTGTCAGCCAATAAGAAGTTGACAGCTCATAGGGTCCAGTTCCTCTTAGTGTGTGTGTGTGGGGGGGGGGAGAACATGTCTCCATCTCCCAGGCAAATGGGCTTCACTTTCTGACTTGCTGCACTGGTAGCTTCAGTGTTCAGCAGCCTAGCAATGTGAGTCTTTTGTTCCAATCCATATATTCATGCTCCAGTCACATATACTTACGGTTGACTAGATGAGACGTAAAGTGAATAAGGATGTACATCCCAATGAAAGCAGTGCATTGCAGATGGCTGGGGCATGCCTTCCCTCTCCTTACTGAAACTACTTCCTTATGAACAGTTCTGTACCATTTCACAAAAACATTCTGACATTGCCAAAAAATAGAGGGGGCATATTTTGGAAGTTGGGTGCTCTCCCCCCCCCCCCCTCGTTTGACAGCACGCCATTAAGAGGAAAGGGAAAGAAAAAAAAAAGCAATGGGAACCTACCAAGGAAGGCCTGGGCTATTTAAAAACTGCATTTTGAATGAAGACATGCAAAACAGATTCCAGATACAGAATAAATATTTGTATACATGTTGATGCTCTTCTACCATAGCTATTTCACCTTGAGCTGCGTATTGCCATGTTCTCAATGTTCAACTTACAGTTCTTATTCCATTTCAAATACTTTATAAATTAATATGCTCTAATAAAGTGCAACATTGGTGCAACATTCACAGGGCCTTGCCTGCATAGTTCCTGCATGATCAAGTATTATAGGGTGCCACTATTAATAGACATTACTAATGGCTGGTGTGTCTCCTTTTTGCTGCCTGGACTATCCGCAGGCATAGCAACTAGGGAGCTGCCTTATCCCAGGTCAAATTATTTGTCCATTTAGCCCAGTACTGTCTACTCAGAGTGGTTACGGTTCTCCAGGGTCTCAACTGGAAGTCTTTCCTTTTGTCTGTTTCCTGCATGTAAATCTTATGCTCTGCCACTGAGCTATGGGTTGATTGGTCTGGCCTGGTATCAGCTATACCGCTCAAAACCACCAGATCTGGGTGATGGCTGCAGTGGATTTCTGTGGCTACAATCTGAAAGTGGAAACCACTTTCTGTCAAAATGCTACGTTGGTGTTCCTTGCCAGGAGGGGAGGGGTCCCTTTAGGGTTGTGTGGCATCCTAAAAAGAGTTGATGGGAAGGGAAATGACAACTGGCTTTTCATCCATCTGCTTGACATTCCCTAGCTTATTAATGAGGCAGATTTGTACTTCCAGCCATCTGTTAGCCCCCACGCCTATCTCCACCTCTTAAGCAATATCATGGTTTTCTGGGGGAAATCTTATCCTTTCCCCTCCAGTCTCACCCCAGAGTTTTGTTATGGGATAAAATTCAATTGAAGGACGTTCTCCCCCACCATGTAGAAACATTCCATCGATATATTTTGCATAACAATAACTAGACTAGCAAAAAGGAGTATGGGTGGCGGGGGAGGTGGCTGTTTTAGAAACATCAGGGTAGATATTTTGAGAGAGAGAAATACTCTGTTGAATATTTTGCAGCTTGTGCCTTTTCTTTTTTACACAAGCTGGCCAATTTTTCCCTTTCTATCTTGAAACTATTTATTGTGTCCAGAAAGACAATAGATGCTTCATTCTTTAACAGAGAGCTAGAGAGTGACCTACTTTTAAATAAATCTTCCTATGATGTTTCTTGGTAATGCAGGGATGAAAACTCACTCTCTGAATTCAACTTCCCTGTATGTAAAATAAGTACTGTCACATGAAATTGAAGGTTCAGTTCTTATGCCTACTTTCAGTCTTTATCTTTGTTTATAATTTTCATGGTTGTACAATGTTCTTGTGATAGCACCACGATATAGAACATAATAACAGATTGCCATAACTTGAAAATCACTAAACATTTAATTTTACCGTGTGTTCTTATCGTATCACTGGTAAATATTATCATGTGATTGTAAACTCTGGAAATTACATTGGTAATAGAATGCACTTCATAGATATGAGAGAAGCAAAACTGTCCTCCACAACCAATATTTTATCTGGGCTTTTCAATCAGTCAGAGTTCATTCCTTCATAATTACTTGCAGTTGTGGCCTTTTCGAGTTGGCTCCCGTCACCTAGCAATTACTAATGGATGTCTCACAGAGGCATGAACATCCCAAGTACACCCATTACTCAACAATGTACCCTTATGCATATCTGCGTCATCTTCTGAGATATAATCAGTCATTGATGAAAATGCATGCATGAATTCACCCCTTTAAAAAAACCGGGAAGAACTTTGTAGCAGATCATTTGATGTTGGCTGAATCTCAGAACCGTGTTCTCTGGTACCATCATGAAGCATCATTCTTCTGAGAACTCCATCCCCATTAATATCTCATTAACAGATCCACCTTTTATTTGAACCTCATTTCTTCTCCCCCATCTTTTAAAATGGATCTTGTGGTTTTATTGCTATAGTAGATGCTATGCCACCACTGGATTTCTCTGCTGCGCAATTTGCTGTGATTTGAGTTGATCTCAGTGCTGCCATCTCAGTGCCTTCTGTTCTTGTCTAATTCATCAGTGCTAGTCAGTGTCCTTGTTTAGCCCAGTTCTTCGTGGGCATTGGGAATGTGAGCTGATATTACTGGCTGCAATCATGTTTGCAGAAACCTTTACATCTACGGAGAATTGCACCAGCTTTCAGAGCCAATCAGTCCATCAGTCAAATGGATGGAATGAAGGAAAGTACTATTGAACCAATATGACTGGCATGTTGAAAGGTTTGACATAATTTTTTATTTTCCAGCTTGTGATTCTTTTAATATCTATGTATCTTTAATGATTAACATTTATATGAATATTCTTTCATCATATATATATATAGAGAGAGAGAGTTCGATTTTCCACTGAACTAAAATGTAGAACCAAACAGAAATTTATTATAGAAAACTGGGGAAAAGTTATCAAAATCCATATGAACAACAAGATAGTTTTCAGTGGGAGATGAAAGATGCAGGGTTTAAAGAAGTGGGAAGATTTGGCTGAACATTATGAACAGAGAGGAAGCATAAGAGAGGCAAGATGTAAGTTGGGTTGGTATTGCATTTAGTACCTTGTGTGAGAGAAAAGCTTTGCCAGAAATAGAAGATAATATAGGATACTATATTTATGACAGGTTCAAAAGAACAGAAAAGGAAAAGAAAGAAACCTCTAGAAATTAAAACTTCAAAATTTCAGCTGTGTTCTGGAAATGCTTCCCTGCTCAATAAATAACAGGAGTTGCTTAAAACCCTCCCGGCTGTTCCCATGACTCGAGGCCACCTGCCCCAAGATCTGCTGTCTTGCTGTAACTTGCTGTAAACATATTATTCCCAGGGTATGCTGCTGAAAAGCTCCACAGAATGGCAGCTCTCGCTTGCAGCTTGAACACAGATTAACAGTGCTCTGTTAAGTCCTTGTGGAATAAATGTAATATACACTGAACAGGCCAAACTCCAGAACACTATACTAGGTCTACATCCTCACTAAGAGCCCAATCCCAACTAGAGATATAAGAAGGCATCATTTTCTATTCTACCCTGAATTTGTTACATGTAGCAATGTTTCTGTTCTGCTGCACTTTGTCTTCCCTGAAAAACAATGTTATTTGTCACACTTTCTTATGTAAGCCTGTTTGTCTCCTGGGTGGGCTGATCCTGACCCTGATCCTACTTGTAACAGGGGATAGGTTCCAGTGGGCACAGTGGGAATTGTTTTTGAATGAAAATGCATGGGATTGCAGTGCAAGAGTCTTTCAGATTCCAGGGCATCTGTAAAAATGGAGGCTGACTATTAAGTGAATGTGCAGGTGGCTTGTTACATCCAAGCTAGAAATCATATTATTGGCTATGAAATTCAATAACAGCTCATTGGTTGTGGAATGGAAACTAAAATGAAAGGTTAATGGTGGATTGCTGTCATGTTTAGATGATGTTTGAGAATTATGAGATGGCTCAGTGTTGTGCTCACACAGAAGTGTCTAGGCTTATGTATTAGTTTCTAATTCTGTTGAAAGTGAATTGCCCATGCTCTTGAAGTTGGGACTCAACCTCTGGGCTGGTGCAGCAATAGCCATTGGAGCAATTGCACTAGCACTTCCTGTACACCTATAGCCATGTAACGGCCAGAGCAGTGATGGGTCCTCTGTGCTGGTGTAGACCTCCTTGCATCTTTTGGACAGCTGAGTGATTCTAGCAGCTTTCAATATTTCATTAGCTAAGCAGAAGCACAATTGCTTTCGACAGCTCTTCAAAAAGAAGATGAGAGCACCTCATATGTGTTAATAAAAAGGCTGTGTGTCTGTACATATTTTTACTTTTTAATGAACCATTCTCAGAGTACAAAGTAGCTTACAAACACATCTCAGTGAAGCCTCAGCATCTCAAGAACGGACCATGGTGCAAACTACCTGCCATCTTTACTACCTGTAGGGCTTTGCAGACAGGTGGAGCCACCACATCTGCAGCAAGGTCATATCTGCAGTAGAAGGTGGTTGGCAGGACATCAGTCCCTATGCCTGTAAGACAGCTATAGGAAGACAGTCAACAAAGTAATACTATCTAAGAAGACTGAATTGATAGAATTTTCAATTTGAGGCAGTGTGTGTGTGTGTGTGTGTGTGGCATTTACAGCATGTGAGACAGTTTTGTCTGAGTATCTGTGAAGACTCACAGATACCCCTAACCTGTCTAGTCAAGTAAGTGTATTATTTTAAAAAAGTGAGTTAAGAGAGCTGGTGCCAGCTCTAGCATATTAATCCCGTCATTATGTAAAAAAAAGGGGGGGTAAAGGACCCCTGACAGTTAAGTCCTGTAGCAAACTACTCTGGGGTTGCGCGCTCATCTCACTTTACTGGCCGCAGGAGCAGACGTTTGTCCGCAGACAGTTTTTCTGGGTCATGTGGCTAGCATGACTAAGCCGCTTCTGGAGAAACCGGAGCAGCACATTGAAATGCCGTTTACCTTCCCGCAGGAGCGGTACCTATTTCTCTACTTGCACTCTGATGTGCTTTCGAACTGCTAGGTTGGCAGGAGCTGGGACTGAACAACGGGAGCTCACCCTGTCGCGGGGATTTGAACTGCCGACCTTCCGATCGGCAAGCCCAAGGCTCAGTGGTTTACACCACAGTGCCACCCCCAAAACTAAATTCCATCTAATCAAGACAAAAGCTGAAGGCAAGCTGGGATGTTTTTAATAGTCTCAATGTAACCCACAATTGCCTGGATCTCCTGGATTTTACTATAACAGTTGCTGTTGACATTACAGTGGTACCTCGGGTTACAGACGCTTCAGGTTACAGATGCTTCAGGTTACATACTCTCGGGTTAAGAACTTTGCCTCGGGTTAAGAACTTTGCTTCAGGATGAGAACAGAAATCGCGTGGCGGCAGCACAGCGGCGGCGGGAGGCCCCATTCGGTAAAGTGGTACTTCAGGTTAAGAACAGTTTCAGGTTAAGAATGGACCTCTGGAATGAATTCTTAACCCGAGGTACCACTGTACTAGCAACGCTGACCAAGACATCTAATACATATAAATTGCTTCTCTCATTCTCTTTGTATAACCTTGATGGTGCTGATGGATTAAACTGTCCATTGCATCTTTTGCTTTTTGCATTTATTTCCTTCACATTTATATTGCCATATATAATATTCTCTGACTGAACTGTAGGGAAACCACTTTTTGGGGAGGTCTGCTCTTTGTTAGCTGGAATTAATTCAGACTTAAGACTCTTCCAATCCAATCATCTAAACCAGTGATGGGGAACCTGTGGCTCTCCTGATTTTGTCAGACTCCAACTCCCATCCGCCCAAGCCAGGAAGGTCAATAATCAGGGATGATGGGAGCCGTAGTCCAACTGAATCTGGAGGGCTGCAGGTTCCCTATGCCTGATCTAAAGTGTGTGAAGAAAGCACAAATCCCTTTAGACGGGCGGCAGGGCGGTGGTGGTGATGGTGTTAAGCCATAAGAACAGGCCTAACTAGTCCATTATCCTGTTTCCCACAATGGAAAGATGCCTATAGGAAGCCCAGAAGCAGGAAATGGGGGCACATTTTAATTTCATGTTTGAAACTGCCCTCTCTGCTGCTACACTTCTCATGGCATCTGGGTTGCATAACTTTCTCGGGGTGGTGTGTGTGTTAATTTCTGAAGTACGATTACAATTTAATTCTTAAGTGAAATGTTAAATCAATGCAGTGGCTTTACAGTGGCACCCATGACTCAGGATAAGATTTTCCAATGCACTCTCCACCTGCAAACTTGCTTCTAAGAAAAGAAGCACAGCCCCCCCCTTCCCTACTTCTGGCTGTTCATACTTAACATCTTTCTCTGACTGCCATTTCCAATTTCATTTGCATTAAGACTTCTTTGCTGAGAAGTCTTTCCTCTCTTCCATTTAATTCTCAAATTAACCTATATACATGGGGGGGGGGACACCTCTCTTTGGCCCACGGATTTAGGATCCATCATATCAAGATGGATTATGGGGTCTTTAAATTTTGACGTTCTTTGAAATGCAGGCTCCTCACTGTGTCTGCCGTGATGTGCCCTGCAACCCTGCGTAAGTGAAGCGATTTCTTTTTTTCAATTCAAGGGATGAGAGCAGGATTGTGATGCTTAGGTTCACCATCTTCCGTTTCTGCAGCCTGTTCTAAGAGCTAGCCAGTGGCCTGTCTTTGGTCTTCTACTGCCTTTATATCTGTCAGCAGACTGTAATGGTGATTCTTGCGTTCTGAATGCTGGTTTCATTATGAATGGTTTTGACAGTGGCAGTCCCATAGCATCAGCTGGTGTGTGGCATGTACCAGGTTACATAAACAATGCTGTCATTTTCAAGAGTTGTGTAGCATGCCTCTGTTCAGTGCTGCCTGTGCACGTGAGGCTTCCCTTGCTTGCCAGCTTGTGAGAAAATGGCTGGCTGGCATTGGAAGATTCGTTTCATGTGGCTGTTGTTAGTTCAGCAGCTTGGTTCCTTTTCAGGAGTTTGCCACTGCAGACACTGCTGTGCACTGACTGGAACATGCTAAAAGCTCCAGGGGATTGCCAGATGAGAACCTGTTATATTTAGAAATATGCAACCTCTAAGCCAGGATGCATAATGGAAGTTGTCTCTCCTGGGAGGTTTACATAATCATCAAAGCCTATTCTTTCTGTAATATTTTCCCAAACACTATTTGATCATAACACAATGGGACAAATATCAGGAAATGTGAGCCTTTAAAGTGATATAAGACTTGTTCTCTACTAAAGAAGCAACTATGAACATTTCATTTCATCCTCGTGTTTCCATCTACTATTTATTCCAGCTTCATAGTGACATTGAATGGCAATTTTTAAATTAAGAGTGAGATTCCCACTTACCGATTCAGCATTTGGAAAGACTGTTCTGCCTTACAATTCATTGCGGAGGAAAGCATTTTAATAAATCACTGAAATTGGCTTCAGGTTTTTGGGTGTGTGTTTTTTTTCATATTGTGCTCTGCTGCCATGGATGAGAAGTCTATTAAAAATGAGCCATAGAATATTGTCTTGGATATGTGGATCTAGGTACTGAGACCTTTTTGTAAACCTATTGCAAGCATGACTCTTTTTTCTTTTTGGTTAAATATTTGTGTTTACTTTTAGAAAAGGCACAATCCAGGCAAAGAAAAAAGAATCCCAATTATTTTAATAGAAGAGATTTAAGCAAATGCTGTAGTCAATGTGGCATGGCAGTGCTTAATTTTGGTTAGATGGTTTCAGACTTGATCCAGGGGCTTCAGTGTGCTCATATGGGTTCAGAGGTCCACAGAGATGTTTGCATGAGATGGACTCACCCCAAAAGAATGTCCTTACAGAGATTTCCCTGACATTGAAGGAATTCTCCAAATAAGCCGAGCTTTGTGTGCGCACAAAGAAACTTTGGATCTCATACTATAGACAACTGTTTATTATGGAGGAATGCTGGCAAAAAGCCTTTTTATAGATGACAACGATTCATGTTACCTTTTTTGAAGTCATCCATCTCTCAAAACAGGAAAAAGAAAGAGAATGAATTTCTCCTATTTGAGTCACTAATGTAAGTGGTGTATGCTATGTATAGAAGGATACACAATATTTCAGAGCATGGTCTAAGGAGTCTTGTACTGTAGCAAACTTGTAATGTTGCATGCCTGTCATGATGATGGATGGGATATGTGTGGAAGAAGATATTGTATAGAAAGACACATTGTATCTTCACTCATCCCTAGCAGGGCCAGCCCAAGACATTTTGCTGCCTGGGGTGAATGCCAGAATGGCATCTCCTCCCTTCCACGCTTAGCAGCTAACTGTACTTGCAGCTGAATCTTCTTTCAGATTTGGTAATTGGACAGCACACCTGAAGGCAGCAGTCTGTCTCAGGAGACACAGGGCATCTGACAGGACACACAGTCTTGTCTCCTAAATCTCACTTTTGCTCCCACCCATCACCACCCACATTCTTGCACCTGATGCAGCTTCCCAAACTATCAAATGATGTGATTGGCCCTGGATGAGAACCCTATGTACCTCCCATAATTTAATTGTATGAGTTAATGCATATAGTAATGAAAGGCCTGTCATTATGATTGATATGATATGTGTGAAAGGAAGACTTGTATACTGCAAAGACCATGGACACAAGGAAACATTATATCTGCTGCCACCCTGTGAAGGATTTTTGCCAGAGACCAGAACATCCAGTTTTAGGATGGAGAGAAGCATACCCCTAAACATTTTATGAATCTAACGGGAGAATAAACTTTTATTATTATTATTTAAAAATAGTTTATTCTCTAGTTGTCAGTTCTGTTGCTACCCCCTATGGCAGCCTTTTGTCCATTTACTGTATTTATTTTTCCCAATTTGAACTATAAAATGGTAATTTTCTTGAGTCAAAATAAGAGTACCTCTAAACATTTTAGCCTGAGCTATGATGAACCTGGTTATTAAAATGAAACTTTGCCTGCAGCCAATGACCGCTATCACGGGGCAATACTTTGACTCAGTATCATCATCTCTATCTGCCATATCTCTTCTCTTAATTGGGCTCAGAAATTTGCAATGGGCAGATGGAAGTGGCATAAAAAAGATGTATCCTAAACTATATCCACAATCTTCCCACAGAAACTAGAATGATGCTTGTACACATGCCACACAAATGAAAATACTGTGGATCCATTTTGGATCTTTCAGAAAAATTGGATTATTATCTTTTTGCAATAGGATAAAAAGTAGATTTCTTAAATACATCATTCTAGAATATTAGCTGGAGAGTGAAAATGTCATGTGACAGCATGCCAAAAAATAAAAATGACTATGCCACCAATGGTAAGGTCTTCAGTGATGTGGCTAATTCCCCAGAATGTGGAATCTTGACTCTGCAAGTTAGGCCTAAACATGTTGGATATTTCCAGTTACAGGTAGGTAGCCGTGTTGGTCTGCCATAGTCAAAACAAAAAAAATTCCTTCCAGTAGCACCTTAAAGACCAACTAAGTTAGTTCTTGGTATGAGCTTTCGTGTGCATGCACACTTCTTCATTGGATTCTTATCTCATTATACATGACAAAGCCATTTTTCACCTTCTCACCCCTTGCTTTTTCCTGTAAGACCTATTGCAGTCATTAAGAGTCGTCAATAGGCTCATCACAGCTATCTGCCAATCACCCATTCCTACCACCCTTCTGAGTAATACCCCTCCCCACCTTCTCACTATATAGAAGGGTCTGGTAACTTCTGTTTCAGTGTATCTGAAGAAGTGTGCATGCACACGAAAGCTCATACCAAGAACTAACTTAGTTGGTCTTTAAGGTGCTACTGGAAGGAATTTTTTTGTTTTGATGTTGGATATTGTTCACAGTCAGGGACCTCAGACATGCTCTTTCTGTGGGAATGTGTGAAAATGATACATAGGGTGAGGGAAGACAAGTGCTCTCATGCTCTGCTCCATGCAATGGAAATTGACCAGATTGGTTCAAAAATATTGTCTGATGCTTCTCATAACTAAGCCATTACTACTGGAGTTGTGGGCACAGCCTTATCTAACATAAAGGGGTTTAATTGTTTAGTACAACCCTTGTTATTTAGGCCTAGGCTATAAAATCTCCCAGTTGTCCAGTTTTATGTCTTTCCCACCTTCATTCTGAATGATTTCCTGATTAGATACTCTTTAGGCAGAGTGATCTGCGTATGGCTATAGAAGCAAGAGCCAGTGAATTTCCTTCAACCTGCTTTCAGGCCAATGTATCTAGAATTGCTGTCATAGTTGACCCTGCCCCGCAACACACAAAGATCGAGATCACTAAAGACAGATCTATGTTCTTAATACTTGCATGTAGTGTGAACCTTTCATATAATGGCATGCTATAATTCATCTTTTCTAATACAAGTACATTTTCAAATGATACTGAGACTACTAAAACCAAGAAAGGTCTTCCAGCATGTGCTGTCATTGAATTTTTCACAGTATTTTGTTTAAAAAAAATGTCTTTGCTCATCAATGAAACCCTTGCCCTCTTTTAATTAAAACTACATTACTCTTCCTAATAACAACATCTATTTAAGAGATCAGTTAGAAGCCCCTAACATTAATTTAATGGAGGCACTCCATTGGCATTCTATTATATTTTCCCAGTTAAATTAGCATGATGGACTTTTAATGGCTGTTGTAATAGACATTATTAATGAGAATATTGTAAAATTAAAATCTGATTCAATGAGTTTCTTGACTGGCTGTTGCAATATTATATGAAACCACTGAATTCCAACCTCTAATAATTAACTAGATAACATGTAATTCAGTAACACCAAGCAATGATAAAATTTGAGACTTGTTCTATGTTCAAAGAAAAGAACAGGTTCACATGTGGTATGCATTTATACTTTTTAGTGTGTGTTTTTTAATTAATCTGACACTATAATACCAGCACTCATTGAAATAGTAATGATATCTCTCTCTCTCTCTCTCTCTCTCTCTCTCTCTCTCTCTCTCTCTCTCTCTCACACACACACACACACACACACACACACACTATCAGGGATACCTGCTCATTCTGAGTAGTACAGAGATTTTCCACAGCTCATGTATTTGATAGCTTAGATTACTTGCTGAAGTCAGCCTTGAAGGAGTTTATCTTAAAAGAAATACTGGTGTTCCTTTGGGATGGAGGCTCTCTGACTTCACACACAGCCTATGATTGTGAAATAGGAAACACAGTCTCTGGCATTAGACACTGAGAAGGTTTCAAAATGGGAGAGAAAAAGAAAGATTATCCAGGTCTCCCCTGGAGATGGGGATTTGCAGTATTGCATAAATTCAGGTTAAGAAGATCCTGGATGTGAATGTGCAGCATTGTGTAAATGTGCAACAATAGATACCTATTTTCTAATTTTAAGCACATACAAGTGACTGTGAATACTTCCAGCTAGGTGATTGTCAGGTGGTATGTCTCTAAGATTTCAGATATTCACAATTCCACTCCCCTTAATACTAATGCCATTCAACATGTGCATTCCAATATACATCAACATTTGAACATTTACTGCAATAGATGTAGTAAAGATTTTGCCTCCAATGAATTTCAACCGTAGCAGTGTGTGTGTGTGTGATTCCATACTCTCAGTTACGTATTTATTTAAAACAACACAGCAGTTTATGTAGAAAAAAAATGCTGTCCATGCAGCTAGGACATGGTAATTCTGAATTCCACAAACACATGTATCCATGAGAAGCTTAGTGCTGTGCTATATTTTCAGAGTTAGATGGCTTACAGCTCTTTGTGGTACAAAATATGTGCTGGAGACATTGGAGACAGTATTTTCATTCAAATGGTGAATATAAGAAAAAACAATACTTGCAGGTAATTAGGCAGCCTCGTAGGATGTTTCTTGCTGTCAAAATGGTATAATGTGTAAAAGAAATACAATATTATGATATAAATATTAAGAAAAATATTCCTGAAATGCTCCATTTTAAGTGTAAAGCACATTGTTTCCTCTCCTTGTAATGGAGAGTCTACTGTGTCAGCTCTGCAGTGTTGTGTAGAAAATTATTTGTAAAAAGAACATGCCCGGAGGGTCTTTTTTTCAAGAAGAGAAAATGCTTTTAAAGTAATCCTAGATCTGAAGAGTTCCCAGAATGCAACAGGATTCAGACAGACATGAAAGCATACTTTGTATTACGTGATGATGATGTGAATGCCTGTTGTGTGAAGTAGGTTCAGTTATGTAGCCTACTCCTTAGACAGCTGACTGACTACTAGGTTAAGAAGGCAGGATACATATCTTTAAAGCAGATCTCTGGGTTGATAGGCCAACTGAGCAGGTTCAAACAGGGTCAATGTGAAAGCACTTAGATAGGAATGAGATAACTTACCTTGCCCACATTGTCTGATCTCCGCCAGAAGATAAAAATCTGATTTGAAGAAGTTAAATCATACAAAAAGGACACACATAGTTAAGATCTGTGTAGTGGAAATTTTAATAGAATAAAAGTCCCTAGCACTGAAAGATCTTGCAGTAAACGGGGGGGGGGGGGGACTAGTGACAATTTATTTGGAGAAGGGTTAGTTTTCATACATATTTGTAGCAGGAGTGGGGAACCTCATCCCTGTGGTTCAAGTGTGGCCCTCCAGGCCTTTCTAGTCAGTCCTTGGATGTGTCTCTGGGCCATCCATTCACCCCAAGCCATGCTCCTCACTGCCCCGGCTCTGCAATCTTCTTGAGTGGTTCTGCCTGGCTGTAATGTATCCTTGAACTGCAATAATACCTCTTGCTTGTCTGGACGAAGAATAAAGAAATGTGCTTGAGAGAAAAACCTCTGGCCTTTACATGGCTGGATTGTACCCTACTGTACAGATATCGCACCCACTGTCTATCTACTTTTTGCCTCTGACCCTGCCCACCACTGCCCCGTGGCCCCCAGAACCTGTCTATGAGGGAATGGGTCCCTTGGACTGAAAAAATTGTTCTTCAGTCATTTTATAGCTACAATGTAACTCATGGAGTTCTTCCTACTGACAGCACTTGTAAATGGTCCATGGGATTATCTATGAGCTTATTCAGTGAGAGGCCCATTGTGGGAAGCATATGGCTCTCTAGAATGTGAACTGCAGATCCTATCATTTGTTTTCCATTGATGGGCCTGTCTGTCAGTGTGGACGTTCTGATTTTCTTGAGTTTTTCTTCCTCACTCAGTGGCTGCCCAATGGACCCATCGTGTTCTAAGATAACTTGTTTTCTTTGCCTTACTAGCCAAGTTCCTGGAACCAATCTGCACGTTAAACTAAATTAGAAAACCTGTCCTAAATGATGCCCAGTTATTTTGGATCCAGAGACTCTAAGGCCTTGATAAGACATTGCCCTTCTGAATGTTCTCCTTTACAGAAAGGCAAACATAGAGTACTGTCCTTGTAATTGTGCTACTGACTGCCTCTCAAAATGAAGGTTTTCTGGTAATTGTAATAGCAATAGCTGACATTTATGCATTAATATTTATGCAGGGTTATATTAATTTGCCTTTTAAAACAGACTCTGAGTACCAACGTGGAGATTCTAAAAGACAAGCAGAAGACACATTTTTATCCTTCACAAATAGGAATTTGTGACTGTGTCCCATTCTTAATTATGAATATTCATTGCCTGTTCTTTATCACAAACACCCTTACTGAAGTGGACTATCTGCTTGATGGATTGAAAATTCAGAGATTCCCAGAAGAATGTGCTTCTGTGGGCCCAGGTTTTACCACCCCATTCTGCTAGCAGAAACCAATGCAAGGACTCCCACTAGCTCCATGGGGCTACCCTCCCGCTTCCCCCACTGCACTCCATGCCTCCCTTAGATCTACTTTGTAGGTTCAGGAGACCTCCCAGAACAGTGGATGGGAAAGGAGAGGAGCGATCATTTTGCTGGGTAAGCAGAAAGGCTGCACTGAATTCCACCTTATGGTGTTTTTTTATCATCATATGTATCCAAATGAAGAAAGGATGAACTTGATACCCAAGCAAATCCTGGTCTCAGGACCAATACTTTGTGTTAAGGCAAACACAGGCTATTGTTTCCATAACTGGGCCACTATGCACAATAGCTACTAGCTCATACCTTCACCATTATTACCAGTATTTACATGTAATTTGCATTTTGGAAAGGGGGTAACAGATGTATTATTCCAGACTGGAAACCCCTTTTGTGTTATCTGTGTGATGGGGCTCCATGTGATTAATAGAAAGCTGAATAGTGCTTTTTACCAGTCCTAGACATCTGCACATAGAGCATGGCTTCCTGGATTTGTATCTATCTCATTTCAGGAGCAATTAGTGGTGATGGCCACTTTACTATTGGCCAGCATGAATCTGAGGTGGTGATAGAATGCAATGTGTGTAATGCCTATGTAGTCTGAATGACATATTCACTGAAATCAGAATATCCTCAAGAGTTCCTATTCAGCATATTACAAATCTCATTTTTTTATATAAGGCTTGAATAAGAGCTGTATCTTTCATTTCCTGTTCTTTATACTTGTACAGTATTATTAAATTTTAGGAGAGTTTATTACCTATAAACTTTCTCCTGTGGATAGCACAGTCTTTAAATAAAAAGAGCTAAGCAGCCTGGGCTTTTTGCACCCCTGTTTGATAGCTTTTAAACTATGTCCTATCATGTCCTTAGAAAAATTAAAGCCTAGTTTGCTAAGCCAAGAAACTTAACATAGGAGCCTGCAGCAATGTTTAAACATGCACTGGAAGGAGCGCAGATCAGATTAGCACTAGGAAGTAGACAAATAGCTATCCTTCCTGAGGTTATCACTTTAACATGGTATTTGTTTTTGGTATTCATCCCCCAGAGTTTTATTGCATACTTATTTGGCAAAAAAGATCTCTTTGAAGATAGTCCTGAGGAAAACAAAATGGCTTGTAAGTTTTCATTAACACAGGGTAGAGGTGGGGGTGATGCTGCATTTTAATTCCATCAGTAAATATCAGTTTGTCTAAACTCCAGGAAAACACACACACACACATATTATCTCTCCTGCATTTTTTTCTTCCTGAGCTGAAAGCTGATTGCACTGCTGTTATGAAATAAGCAGGCCTCTCAGCTTTCAAACACACAAGCCTTGAAATAAAGATAAACACAGAAATGAGAAAGAGGCCTGGAATTGGGGTAGGAAGCAGAACATCAGAATGTGTTCAGTGCCAGAGGCAG
Organism: Podarcis melisellensis; assembly: GCF_964234715.1. Taxonomy (NCBI): domain Eukaryota; kingdom Metazoa; phylum Chordata; class Lepidosauria; order Squamata; family Lacertidae; genus Podarcis; species Podarcis melisellensis. The sequence goes on from NC_138542.1 coordinate 35,313,471, forward strand.
ATTTCCTCCTGAGGCAAATAGCAGCTTTGGGGTGAAGGGAAGTAATTTTCATTGAGACCACAACACAGAGTGAGAGTTAAACTCCTCCTTATGCATTGCTGCCCTGATCCTAATCAGATTGTTCCTGGAGTTGGGTGAGGTGGGGGAATGGGACTTAGAAACCTTTGCTCCTTCACCATCCACAGAGACAGTGTAATGTTAGGCTGTTGTTGAAGGGTGTTGGACTAGATGATCCTTGTGGACCCTTTCAATTCTACAATTCTATCATTCCATATGATTCAAAAGAGGTGGTCCCTGTTAATGGAGAGTCAACAATGACTGCCCAGCACCTCATCCCCTTCTTCCTTTGCAGCCAATGAGAGCATGTGAACAGCTTTATATAAATGCCAGCTGGGGAACACACTGCTTAAGGCACTGGGTTCTATTTCTGTGAACATTTAATGTCTTACTGCTCAAACCCACCAGGATTTGCAGACCAACTCAGAGAAATAAATTAAAAATCAATAAAGCCAATAAAAGTATAAGAACAATGCAATCTGGCAATGAAGAAGAGGGGCACAATGCCAGCATAAGATAAACTAAGAAGGGGGGATTCCAGAGCTGAGGGACCAGAAGTGTGGACAGAACAGAAAAGCACACACCTCACCTTTGATGGCAGAGGAACCAAGATAATATCTGAATATATTATCAAGTTTGTGTAAAGAAGGCAGTTCATAAGGTAATCTGGTTCCAGGCCATTTAGGGTATTAAACATTAAAATTAGTAGCCACTGTAGCTCTTTTAGGAAACTGACAAGATATGCTCCCCAATGCTTCAGCCAGTTAGCAACATAGATGCTATTTGCACTAGTTGTGGTCTTTGCATAGCCTTCAAGGTCAGTCATTCACAGAGCACTTTTCAGTAGTCCTGTCTAGATGCTATTTGGACTTGGATAGCTGTGACCAGATCAGTTTTCCAGGCCTAGCCACAGCTAACATATCAGTCTAAGATGAACAAAGACAGATGCCGAACGTTCAGGACCCTGGACAGAGCCAGACAACTCGTTCCATCGAAGGCTCAGTCTGAACTGGTGCTGCTGTAGCAAGCAGGCTCAAGGGAGTGTTAATTCCCTGGGGACAATGATGCCTGTGTTGTGATCTGGCTCAAGGACTACACTTGGGCTCTGGGGGTCTTGCCATGAACACAGTGCGATGGGTTGCTGGTGTTGCCTTGTTTTCTATTGTGCTTCTGTGAGCGCATAACATCACAAGTACATTATGTCAGTGCAAAGCTGGCATTAGTAACAGACACTGTAGCAAAATCAAAAGTATGATTTTTATAACATAAAGGCAGAAAAATGAATGGACACAGCCAATGGAAATGGACCGAATGTGTGTTACAAGACTGCTGGCAGTTATCAAGGAAAGCTCCATGGGAATCAAGGTAAAGGAACTCTGAACCTTTCTAATCATCAATATGCATCCATTATGAAAAATATACTTTCAATGCTTTCCTCTGAGAAATTAATCCATGTTCCACTTTTGCAACTAGGCTGAAATATTGAATACTTGCTTCAATATAAGCACTTCTGAAAACTATAGAAAGTCCTGTTAAGAAACAGCACCAAGGATTCTGATTGCCATTATGATATCACTCAAGGCAGGGTATAATACATTGAGAAACACCACTAGGTTAAGAAAGTATATATATTTGTCTGTCTGTATTACTTCCTAAAAATAGGTACATGCAATTAATTAATTTAGGTATACTGTATAGGCTTTTTGAGTTCTGTGATTTGTCATCCACCACCTTCTTGTTGTGCATCACTTCTTTACAGAATCCTTCAGTGAATGAAATGTGGGAGCCGTCATTAATAAATATGAAATACTAGTACTGTAATATCAACACTGCAGCTGGTATCTGAAATTAGTAGCACAGGAATAAAATAATCATGGTAACAGTAGTGCTTTCTATCAAAAGCAAGAACATCTGGCAACACACAATTCAATTCTGTGCATGTCTGTTTGGAAGTCCCAAAGATTTCAGATAGAGTTCAGTGGATTATACTCAGGTATACCTGCATAGGAATGCAGCCATTGCCATTTTTTATTTAACACTTCCTTTGGTAACACATGATGACATGATTTTGCCTTGACTGCACTCAAAATATCACCCTGGAAATATTTAAATCTAGATGCACTTCTTTACCCTGGCTTTTGACACCTAAGATGCGAGTTTTCCAGACTCACCCTATACTTGCAACTGTGATCAGTTTCAACCTTTTTAAAATCCTGAAGTTTAAATTGTTGTAACCTGTATTGGGATCTGCTGATGAAGGGTGGGTCATGACTTTAATCATAATCATAACCATGAATTGCTACAGCACATAACCTCAGCAACCTTAACAATACTCTCAAAAGAAAGGAAATGTTTGGGGAAAGCACAATATTTTAAAGGGTGTGTGATAATATGGAGAAAGGGTATGCTTTTAAAAAGTGTAGTGTGTGTGTGACTTTGTATGTTACAATGAAGCACCAGTAGAGAATGTGAAGTTCCTCCTCTTCCCTTCTAGTGTGATGTGGGAAGCAGTGATTTGTGCATCTCCATTGTGATGATGTATGCAAATGCTGTGTGTCTATGGAGTTTATGTATCTCATCACATGGAAAATCAACAGGCCACTGTTTTGCACATTATACTGAAGTGTGAAAAGCAAAGTATTTAGTTCTTTATGCATCCTTCATGTAGGGAATTTTTTAAGAACTTGTGAAACTATCCAGAATGCATATTCAAAGCTTTTAACATCATAGGTATCCCTTCTCTTCCTGAACTGTACTCATAATCTCATTATTAAGTTGGGTGCTGAAACATTTTCTTAGTATAACTTAATGTCTAGTGTGATATTCTTCCTGGATGATCACTATATTAATCATATTTGAAGTAACCCCTTTGAAATCAATGGACTTAACTAACCTAAGCCCATTGGTTTCAGTAAGTCCACTCTGAGTATGTCCAATGTTGGACAACACCCACTGTGGTTTTGTGGTTCAATCATATGCAGCCCTCTTATTTTGAAATATTTTTAAATTAAAGACTTCAGATGAATAGAAAAAATAGCAAGTTGAGTTGGAAACAAAGGATAGCATTGTTTTTCTAACTGATCTTAGAGAAGTGTAATTCAAGTGAGTTTTCAGCACTTACTCAGTGGACAGCAACCTTCTTACATGCAGTGTGGTGCATAGACCAGTGTTTCCCAACCTTTTTTGGGCAAAGGCACACTTGTTTCATGAAAAAAATCTCGAGGCACATCACCATTAGAAAATGTTTAAAAAATTAACTGTGTGCCTATATTGACTATATATAAAGTAACTCTCTTCAATAGGCATCAAATAAACACAAAGAAAGTATTTTATAATTACTTTATTATGAAATAGGACGCACCTACTTTTTTGGGGGGGGAAATAAAGGAAAAAAATTTTTCCTTTATTTTCCCTCCCAAAACCAGGTCGGGGAACAGTGGGATGGCGGTGCTGCGCCTCCCCGCTGTTCCCCGAGCTTGTGGGGCTGGCCCATGTCTGCCTGGCGCGAGGGGCGCTCTGCTTCAGGGCGCCCCGCGCGTCGGGCGGCAGGCTACAGTCCGCAGCATGGGGAACCCTCTGTTTCAGGGCGCCCCATGCGCCCCCGGGTGCGCAAGGCTTGCCAACACGAGCGCGGAGCACAGGGCGTCCTCCGAAGGGCGCCCCGTGCTCCGCGCTGCCAGCTGCCACCCGCAAGCCTTGCGCTCCTGGGGGGAGATCCCCCGGGTGCGCAAGGCTGGCCAACACCAGCGCGGAGCACGGGGCGTCCTCCGAAGGGCACCCCGTGCTCCGTGCTGCCAGCTGCCGCCCGCAAGCCTTGCGCTCTCGGGGGGGGGAGATCCCCCGGGTGCGCAAGGCTTGCCGACACCAGCGCGGAGCACGGGGCGTCCTCCAAAGGGCGCCCCGTGCTCCGTGCTGCCGGCTTCCGCCCGCAAGCCTTGCGCTCTCAGGGGGAGATCCCCCGGGTGCGCAAGGCTTGCCGACACCAGCGCGGAGCACGGGGCGTCCTCCGAAGGGTGCCCCGTGCTCCGTGCTGCCAGCTGCTGCCCGCAAGCCTTGCGCTCCTGGGGGGAGATCCCCCGGGTGCGCAAGGCTGGCCAACACCAGCGCGGAGCACGGGGCGGCCTCCGAAGGGCGTCCCGTGCTCCGTGCTGCCGCCCGCAAGCCTTGCGCTCCCGCCGCCCGACTCGCCCGCCTCCCTCCCACGGCACACCAGGCAACGTCTCGCGGCACACTAGTGTGCCGCGGAACACCGGTTGGGAAACACTGGCATAGACCACCATGGCATGGCTTGGAGAACTCTTCAGGCAGAGATAAAGTATGTTCAAAATTAGCTATTTTTATAGTGTCTAGAAGGGGCAGGTGGGTTTGGATGGGCAAAGAGATGAGAATCCCCTCAGAGGCTCCTGACACACGCAAGTTTGCAGCTAGGAAGGGTTGGAAAAATTAACCCAGAAAGTCCTTGGAGGCTGCTGTCTATCAGGGGTAATAGCATGGGCCATTCATTTGATTTATAGGACAGCTCCTTATTACTGTTGGTAGATGGAAAGTTTTCCACAAAGGCTATCAAACAGTTTAAATTTCTACTGCCACTATACACCTCAGTCCACATGTTGCAAATTCTCTCATTGAAATGGGATGGACATAGTACATAGGAGGTTGGTGGCCTCTATAATGTAAGTCATGTGTCTGGCATGTAACATTTGACTAGTCACAACTTTTAGAAAGTAGAACACTAGAAATTCTAATTTTAGATTATAACTTTGTGGCAGAACTTAAGGAGGAGAGTACATGCATTCACACGTGCAGTCCCAGATGATACCGCTCTGGATGCTGATAGATTAGGAGCGGCTACCCAAATGACAGTTTTGACTATGATGCCCCATGGCAAAAACGTAGCATAACATTTTAAATGTTTTAGTTTATGTAGTCATTTTTACTAGTTACAGTTGCCTACTTCCTCAGAGCTTTAGGGTAGCTCCAGTTCATAGCTTAATTGGACACTTGTAACCCACTAAAAAGAAAACAAAAATGTGCTTAACCGAACGTGTTGTTACAGAGCAATTATCTGATCGATTCATAATGAACACAAGCTGTAAAGACCTCTGAAAACTACGCTTTCTACTTTACTTCAACCCTGAACGCTATAAAGTCCATACAATTCAGATCGAGATTAGTTTTACTATTTACTAGAGAAATAATGTGGGAGAAAGATAATGCGAGAGAGAGCGAGAGCGAGAGACAGCGAGAGAGGGTGTTTTCCCCCTTAGCTCAGGCAAATCCCTGTAGCATTGCAAAGGAAAAAGATGGCTTTTAATAAATAAATAAATCATGAATGCATGATCAGCTTCGGTAGCCTCAGCGTACAGGAAAAGAGGTAGCCCCTTACTTGTTGGGGGGGGGGTGAGGAGGTTTTGCTTTCAATTTGCCCCTCCCCTCCGCAGCTCCTGCATCTCCCTTTCGATGCCTCTCTTTTGTTGGTGTGAAAATGCCATGCTGTAAATTGCCTGAGATTTAGGGGGAGGCGGGGAGTGGGAGATAGAGAAGAGGGCGGAGGGGGACGTGGAGAGAGAGAGAGAGAGAGAGAGAGAGAGAGAGAGAGAGAGAGAGAGAGAGAGAGAGAGAAAATCAGGTCACCCGGGCGACTGCCTTTCCATTGCAGAGCTTGAGCTTAAGGTGGAGAGAGAGAGGTTCTGGGACACAAACACCCAGTCTCTCTCTCTCTCTCACACACACACCCTTTGACAATTCCAAAGACCAGTTTGATGTCCTTGGTTGTCATTCGCAGGGAACTCCCTCCCCAGCCCCCCCCCCCAGCATCTCCCCGCTGGAAGAGAGCGCTGGGCTGCTGGGCGGAGGCGGGAGGAGGCGAGAGCAGAGCGATGGAAAGGCGAACGTAGCCATGGGATGGGCGCAGCTGCCGCCTAAGCAAAGCCCCACCTAGGAATCCGGCCCGCGGATTGGCCGCGCGGCGAGCAAGCCCCGCCTCCCGGCCAATGGGGTCGCGGCGGCTGGGCGATGATGCTCTTGCCTCGCTGTGGAGGGATTCCTGGAGAAGCTGCAGAGCCCGTGATGCTCCGGCCTCGGCTCGGCCCGGCCCCCCTCCCCGCCCGGCGCCTCTCCTCCCCCTCCTCCTAGCCAGCCAGCCTGCCTGCCTGCTTGCCTGCCTGCCTGCCTGCCAGCAGCGGCTGAAACTTAACCCCCAACGCAAAGCCCAGCTCGCTGCGAGCCGGGGAGGGGAGGGAGGGGGGACACTACGCGGACCTGCTCCTGGCGCCGGTGTGCGTGCGTGCGCGCGCGGGGTGTGTGGGAGGTGACTGGCGTCCCCGCACACTTTTGAGTGCCATTATTATTTTGGCGGGGCTTTGTTATTGAAGTCTGCCATCCCGGGAGAGGCGCAGCGCGCGAGGGAGAGAGCGAGAGCGAGAGAGCAAGGCTCTGAAGGACAGAGCGCGCCCGCTTCGCCGGTTGCCAGGTAAGGCAGCGAGCGTGGAGCGGCATTGCTTGCTGCTGCTGCTGCTGCTGCTGCTTGGAGGGGCTTCTTGGCGGCTCCCTCCCGCCTCCTGGCTCGGCCGGGGTCTCTCGGAGTGTGTGTTTGTGTGTGCGTCGTGTCTCGTGTCTGTGGAGAGAGAAGGAAGCTGGGAGCCGGGCTGAGGAGGAGCACCCGGGTGGCCTCTCTCCGGAAAGGGCGACTGGCTGGGGCGGGGGGGGAGGGCAGCACATGTTTCTCCCTCAGACCCTGGGATAGCAGTTTGGCCCCTGGCTGCTGACTTGGGGGAAGCAACGGCGGTGAGAACGGTGGGGCGAAGCTGGGCTGGGTGGACGTCTGACAATCTCCACCCACTCCGCTCCGAAAAGCCCTCCACCCATCTACTGTTTCTCTTCTGGAGGAAAAGTCAGCTGGTGGGTGACATGGGGTGAAATGGAAAGATGGGGAGGGGAGGAGACGTGGGGCGGACGGGGGGGGGGGATGAATCCTGCCTGCAACCCAGTGACGGAAACAGGCTCAAAGCAGTGTCCAGAGCAATGAAACTGCTTCTAAGGCAGGAAGCAGATCTTCAAAGCTCCTGCTGACGGGTTGAAGGGGAATCAGCTTCCGAAAGGATCTGTTTGCTACTTGTTTTCCTTTTCCCCGAGGGAACAACAACAACAAAGGGGGTGTTTTGGGGAAAAAAAGTTAATTGCAGTTCATTTTTAAAGTGTCGACCCCTCTGATTTCACATCTCTTCTCCTAACCATTGATTATTTGATAAAGAAAGAGTTTCTGCATCAACAATTTCCAACATCAGGTACTAAACCAACCAACCCTCAACCCCCAATATGTTTGATTAGCAGCTTAAGATTTCAGTTGCATCCTTTCTGATGCACAGCATTGTAAGCTTTGATACAGAAATAGGTGTTATTCTCCGGCAGTATTCCCTAAAGGACGGGCAAGGTTTTGGTTGTGATGGTTGTGGCAATGGCACATGACTAAAGTGATGCTTTTGAAAATACTGATTGTCATGGCTCTCTGATCTACCCTTCCTTGTAAGATCTTAAAATTTGTATTTACATTAAGCATGCCCCTTTATTTCTCCTTCATAGTTTTCTTAGTCTTTTTGCTTCGTCTTGGTGCAATTTATAATGGCCTGTTGATAATATATCCATGCCATATGGTATTAGTGGTGTGGTTAAAAACAAAATGCATGTATGCTTACTTGCATGTTAACAAAAAGTTAAAGAAGTAAAAAAAAGTTATGGAATTGGTTATTTTCTCCCTTAATAATACGGTGTCTCTTGATGTTTTCTTATGAAGACATCAAGCTGCTTACTGGAGTATAGTACGTAAATTAAGCAAACTCATTGGAATGAGGCTTCATAGCATTCTGTAATCTTCAGCATCCTGTAATTCAATCATTGCTGATACAAGCTGCCTTTTACCATTATTCATCAGACCCAGCTGAGTGATTTCTGTCAGATGGGAAGTGGTAGGAAGAAGTCTCTAGGTAAATGTAACTGGAAAGCTTTCCAAGTAGAGTTCTAAATGAGCAGAGAATAAAAATACACGGCCACAATCTGTAGACGGTATTAGCATTCTAATAAATCTTTCCTTCCAATTGTCATGGGAGACGTCAAGTTTTGTTTTCTTAATGTTGATTTGTGACTGGAGGAGAGAAACGGACCTCTGTGCTTCTGACCTTGTGAATTTTAGTAGAAAATGCCATATTTCAGCAGCTGTTTCCATGTTTTTCAAACACTCTGGGTTCCCTTCAGAGGTCAGCCAGTATATAGTCATTTTAGATACTTAGGTGTTTTAACCCCACAGCATGAGCCTTATTTGTGCAACCACATTTCGAGCCGATGAAAAGCTGTCCTAGTTTTGCCCAGATTCTCTGTGTCTTCTTGACTATTGTTAATGGCAAGAGTTATTTTTAATTCTAAATCGGATATAACAAACAGATTATAAGGACAGACGTTCGGTTGAGTCAACAGAAAGCCTCACAGGGTTAATCTTAAATCCTACGTTTAAAACCACAGCAGCTGAAACTTGATGTTTTAAAGAGATATCATCTAGCTGTGCTGGCAGTGAATTATATCTGCTAAATATGTGTATGTTTGACATCCATTCATTATGCTGGAATGGAGACAGAAAGCAAAACCTTCAGGAGACTTCAGATTGCTAAGAAATACAGTGTCTCAAATGAATAAGTACACCTGATCTATTCCAGAGGGATAGCTATGCTCATCTATTGTGGCAAAAGCAATGAAAAGTCTTGTGGCACCGTGAAGGCTAGAATATTTAAGGCGCTGCAAGACTTTTTCTTATTTACACCTGACCTAGTTTTATGTCTAGGGAGACATTTAGGAGTTGTTGCTGTTTTAGTCTGGGGGAAAGAAGTGTCTGCCTAGGGTGAGGTCTAGATTAAGGTAGCATATTACTTTGTTCTGGTACCTTGGAATGTATGAAACATACATGACTTGAGAATTGAGAAGTAGAGTGGGGAGTCACCCACAGTACTCATCTGCACTGGTGTATTTCCATTGAATTGTCAACGAGTCTACTCCATTATAAGAGGTCTTCGAACCTAATTTGTTTCTAGTAAAAACCATAACAGGAGGCAGATGCTGTGAACAGAGCAAATTTTGAAATAGAGCCACAGGACATAGGATAATGGCATGCTGTTGGAAATTATGAGTCTGTTGCAGTTGCAAAAGCATGAAATTCTTCTCTATAGCTATTTCACTCCAACCTAATCTTCCTACACATTAAAAGAGTGCTTAAGTGAGCTTTGTTAATGAATGATGACAACCTGCTAGCTCTGTTTTAAGGGATTTTATGCCAGAATTAGGAGTTTGATCCCACAGTTCAAAGCCTGACTCTTCTCTCCCCCTTCCCACTAAGCAAATACAAAATATGTCATGCTTAACCCATCTGACAGTTGTTCATATCAAATATATAACAAGAATTATGGGATAAAGCTGTATTGTATGTTGATGGTTCGTAAGACTGCTGAAATATCTTGCATGGAGTTTGTAGCAAAGGTTGTTGGAGAGATACAGAGGTAGAAGGGGACTACTTGATGGAGAGCTGAGAAAAGTATATACATATTTGTCCAGTTACTAGAATAATACTAATAACCAAATCAAGGTTAATGGTAATTGATGGATTTATACAGTTAGTTTATTACAAATATTGTGCAGAATTTTTAAAGACATGTTTTACAAGTTACCCTTCTTGAAGCCCCAATATGATTGATGTGGCTTTAGATGGAAATTGAAACATTTGTTCATGTTGTAGCCTTTTTTTGTTTATACAATGATAAATGAGGATTAAAAAACAGCAAACTCAGTTTTATTATTTGAGACATACAGTATTCTGAGACTGAAGTGTTAAAATACTCAACAAGCAAGTGTACAAATACTCCCATAAGGTATTATGAAAGTTGAGTTCTATGTGTTGCTAAATATTGATGATGACTATATATTTTTTTCCAGCCAAGGCACTATGTCTAGTATTCTAATGGTGACTCCCCCCCACCCTGATAATACTATATATATTTCTCAGAGTTGTAGACTCTGTAACCTTAGTATACAATTCTAGAAGTAAAAAATGTATGAATAAAGCTGCAATTCTCTACCTACTTACCGAGATGTAAGCCCCATTAACTTAATAGGACTTACTTCTGAGTAGGCATGTAGAGGAATGGCGGTAATTTGCATTTTGTTGGTCCTCTAAAAGATTTGTTTGTTTGAGTATTATTCTGTATCCAGAACAGCTTAATTTCTTAGAAATTCGTACACGAAAAGCTTTTGAAATAATGCGTGGACGTGTATGTACCTATGGTATTTATAAAGAATGCTTCACCTTAAATTGTTTAAGTGACTAAATACAGTATTATGTAAGCAAATATTTTGGGGATTTTTATGTACAAACGTAATCTGAACAGCTGAAGATAAGTCTTATTTTCATGCTATGCGTCAGTCAGTTGGAGGGGATTTTTTAAAAACCAAATAATATTGTTTCTTGTATAGAAGCATAACACTTGCAAAAAATATGGAGTCTGCATGATTTTTTTTAAGGGCACCTTCAACGATTATTTTGATGCAGAGCTACCAGATAGACACAGTACTAATATACAGTCCATCTAAATTTTAGATTCTAAATCTTCCCATTGCCTAGGATTTAGGTGGATTTGAAGAGAGGTCATTGTGTGAAAAAGTTATCACTCAAACAAAATGTAATCTTTTGCAGAGTTCATAACAGAAGTGGGAGATTTACAAATGCACAGGTCTTGTGTGCATTTCAGTTTGAAACAGCTATGCGTGTTTGGGTTTTTCTTTGTAACATACCGTGTAATGATAAAAGCATTTCAGCTTTCCATCCCAGTTTTCATTAGCGGTAGTCCCATTGACCATGGTGAGCTTACTCTAGAAAAAACTGTTTTGAGGATTGCGACCCAAACCTCTCAGACAATATCAGTTTTAAGTAGATTGGTTTAAAATTGCTCTAGAATTTTTAGCATTTCTTATCTGTCATTTTTTGTTTGGTTTTAACCAGTTCCTTTAAATGACATCCACGGGGAATTACTTATTTTCTCTTCTAGAGGGAGCTCTGCCTCTCACTTCTTGAATGTGTAGATACTCGAGAAACCTGTAGTCCACTTCTCCTTCAGCCAGAGTTGCCACGGAGAGAAAAATGCTTAAGTAATAAAGCAGCACACAGTAAAATTATTTAACAAGCTAATTATTAAATAGCTGATACTATCTGATACTTTAGAATCCCCAGTGCTTCGCAAACACACATGTACTGATGTCCTTTTGGCAATGTCAAACTAGGGAACATATTTAATATACAAGGCAAATGTAGTATTATGATTGCTATTATAAAATCTTTATAAAGTTCAGTTAAAAGCTTTTGCATATCTGTAGTACAGAATGAGAGTATATACAGTGTTATTTGCAAATGTATGCAGACCGTATGCCTTTTGGAAACATTTTGGTTTTTTATATTATGTTATTCACTTTTATGTTTTGCCTTTTCTGGGACAGACACTGCAGTAGGTATTAGTCACATGTCAAGCAGTCAGCAATATAACTGATAAAAACATAATAATAAAGCCCCATTTTTGAACAGCTGCATCCTTTCTATTAAATGCCAACCCAGCTAACCATGCAATGCAACCCCATCTACTCTGAAGTAAGTCTCATTGAGTCCAATGGGACTTGCTTCCGGGTAGGTGGGTCTAGGATTGCAGCCAACAAAAGTTCTTACTGTGCTTCTTGCTCTGTACTTAGGATTTGGAAGCATCCAAAGGATTATGGGGGCAGCACCCAGCCTATTCACATATTTTAGATCTCCTCGCTAGGCACAATGAATACATTGATAAGTGGGTATTCACAAGTGGTCCTAAAGAATTCAGTGGGACATGGCACAAGATGTACACAGTTTGTGTGTGTGCTTGTGAAATATATGTAATTTTTTTTTCATCTGCTGTACCACTCCAGTAAAAAATCCTTATGTCATGAGGCCATACTTTTGGACAAGCAGCAGTAAAGTATACACACATTAGACAGTGAGAAGTACAGTATAGTTAAATGGGGATACACAATTGACTTGTGTGACTGAGTGACTCAGACAAATCTGGTTGGATAATAACTTTGGTGCAGGCTTGATTATGCTTATCCAACAACTTGCTTGTGTAATGAGAATAAATTACCACCTGAAAACCTCAAAACAGAGGAAGACAGTGGGGTTGAAATTTAATTCCTTCAGTGAAAATTTTTTCTTAACTGCTTTCCATGGAATAATAATCCTACCTGCTTTTTTAAAATTAGGTTGGATACTTCCTTTGTTATCCCACCTAATAAAAAAGCAGATAGGATAGGTCTTTGCAGCCACTGTGGGTACTGTGATTCTCCAGCAGTTTGACTTCATGCCCAGAGGTGCACTCCATTATTTCTCGAGACCAAAGGATGCCAACAACTTCCTTTGTTGCCTGTCTTCAGCAACTTCATCTACGTTGATGACAATTGTGTTTGCCCCTTATACAAAGATTAGTTATGTTATTTCTCCATAGGAGAGCAAGACTGGTGACCGCTTCCAAAGGACGAGACAATTTTTTGTTGCTGCTGCTGCTACTGAGGACCTTTTTAAATATAAATGTCCCCTAGTCCCCCACTGCTGTCATGGAGCTATAAGATCTAGGAAGTTCTGTATTTTGTTTTATACTGTTGCTATATAATTGCTGGTGTTTGCTGCCAGCTGATACAGTTGAGCAAGGTCTCTGGACCCATAGGATAGTCATGAAGCTGTAATCAAACCAAAAAAAATTCCTTCCAGTAGCACCTTAAAGACCAACTAAGTTAGTTCTTGGTATGAGATTTCGTGTGCATGCACACTTCTTCAGATGCGAAGAAGGTATCTGAGAAAGTGTGCATGCACACGAAAGCTCATACCAAGAACTAACTTAGTTGGTCTTTAAGGTGCTACTGGAAGGAATTTTTTTTGTTTTGACTATGGCAGACCAACATGGCTACCTATCTGTAAATGAAGCTGTAATGTCTATCAACTTTGCCCTTTGATGTGGAGGCTATTAGCCGTGATGGCTGTGTTCTACCTTCACTATTAGAGGCAGTGTTCTTCTCAATACTAGTTGCTGGGAATCGCAGGTGGGCAGAGTGCTGTTGCACTCCTGTCCTGCTTGCTGGCTTCCTGCAAGCATCTTGTTGGCCTCTGTTAGAACATAATGTTGCTTTAGAAGGGCCATTGACCTAATCCAGCAGGATCTTCTTATGTTAATATGTTTGCTACTTCACCTCTTCTGCAAGTAACTATAACAAACCCACAAACCTAGCACAAACATTGCCTGGCCAGATAGAAAGTTAGAACTCATCATTGTGATGTAGGGGTTCTTGGTTTTATACAGATTGCAGGTTTTGAGGTGTACCTCTTAGTCTTAGGGGGTTGAATCTAATGGTAACTTTGCAGTAGCAAGGAGGTGCTTATGTTAATGTGACAAACAGCATCTAGCTTTTGCTGATTCCCCTATGCTGACTGCAGTTGTTTGCACCCTAACCCACACCCTTCCAGAGGATCTGCCAACTAGAGCATTTTTAAGGGGTTCCAGGGGGCTGCAGTGAGTAGAGGTTTTTTTAAAAGCAAAACTCAGGTGCCTTAAGTTGCACAAGTAGACACACTTTTCGTTGGTGCAAAACCCTGGTGGATACAAACCAGGACTTTAGCCACGCTCAAAATATATATTCCAAGTTTCTGAAATTGTTGGCTGATGTTAATGTTTAATGGGTTAAGTGCTCTAGAGAGCACTCCTTCTTATGCTGAATGGGAATGTGTGCATTTGTGTGAGCAGGTGAGTGGGGTCAGGTGGCACTCCAGGGAGCAGGGAGTGCGTGATCATCCCCTGCACCTTTTAAAAAAAATTTCAAAGCTGGTAAATAATAGTACTAGGCTGAAAATACAATTATTTCATTTGAACTTGTAAAGTGTTTAGTGGAAAGAACAAAGTCATAAGAGGGGAAAACAGAGGTCAAAGACCTCAATGGAGGTCAAATAAATCTTCATGGTAAACTGCTTAAGGCTTTCAGCAGCCTTGTACTGCATCTTGGTTCATTTTTAAAAATGGTTTACAAAGTGAAATTAGAATGCTGTTTTCTGTACTGATGTGTATATACAAGTCTCTCCTTTTTGGTAGTTTCCTGATTAACTGCTGAAAGAAAAGTGTTCCAAGAAAGCCACATAGATGAGGGGGGAAAGCTTTAAGGGACCTAATCCATCTGGCTTGATTGTGATTTTCCAGACTTCTAATTTGTTTTTACTAAATGTACTGAAAATAAGACTACCAAGTTGGCCTTGCTTGTTTAAAATAGCTGCGGTAATAAATGTATACTATTTGCATATATATTAATCATTGCTTATAAATATTGACAAACATATTATTCAGCTTAGAAGAAAAGGTACTGGCTTCTTTGTAAAAATGTTTAGTGACTATTGGAGTTAAGTGCTGAGCATGTTAGCTTAACGCAAAAGTGCTATTAAAAGCTGTAACCTTATAAAAGGATGTTTCTCACCCAGATCACACCAGCTGGCTTGTAGAGGAACAAACTGTTCATTAAGAGGGATCTGTCCAATTCCTGAAGTCGTGGCTGCGGTGCTTGGAAGGGTTCAACCTTGCCACCAAAATGTCTTTCTCCTTTTTCGTCCAGTTGTTTGGTCTTTCTCCTGCTAAATTTCTGAATAAAATATATTAATAACCCCATACAAAACTGAACACTAATTCTTGGCATAATGTTGCTCTGCAGTCAAGGACCTATTGTAATTCTCATTTTTAATGTGAACAGCCGATTCTGAGGGATTGATAATAAATCCAGTTTAATTTGCATTAGGCTGAATCTTTGTTCTAAGTAGGGCTTTTTGTTGTTTGCTAGGAAAGCAGCTATTCTAATTTTTGGAGGCATCAGATTATTATTTTTCAGATTTCACTAACAAATGGACAGATTTACACTGATGCATCTCTATATCTCATCATTTCCTTTTTTTTTTAGGGTGTTCCTCCCAACATACTTGGTTTGGCTGTTACAGATGTCTCATAGGTGTCCTTCTCTGAAGTTCAATTTAGCCTGTTAAAAGCATTCCAATATAAAGACAGGAAATCCATTACTATTACACATTTTCAAGGGTGAAGAGAAACAAGAAGTTGCCTACATGTTTAACCTGCAGCCTTCCAGATGTTTTGAGTTGGGCTGGATGGAAGTTGTAGTCTGCAACGTCTGGAGGGCACCAGGTTGATGAAGGACAATGTACAAAATAATTGCTTCAGCTTTGGGGTCTGTTTTTAACATTCCTGCTCAGAGTGTTAAAGTGGCATTTCCTCCTTTTGAAGATTTGATGCCTAAAAATGTTTTGAATGTCTAGGTTTGATGTTAGGAGGCTAATGCAGCTGTTAAAATGCTTCAGGCACGTGCTTATTTAGGAGAACAAAAGTGTGAGAATTTGCTCATTCTCACATGGTTCCTGGCAGAAGGATACTGTCACATGAAACTTCCAGAAAAAAATGAATCCACATTTTTCTCATTCTAATGGGAACATACTCAGTGATAGAGATGTCCCTAATGCAGAACAGATATTTTGGCTGTGTCGTCGCTATTTAATATTAGAGATTTATTTGAAATGTCTGTTTTTTTCTATTTTACAACATGCCTAAAATCCAACAAAATGGACAGTGAGGATACTCAGAAACAGATTGCGCTGTTTGAGGGAGTTGAAATGCCATCTTCCTGGTAGCAGGATTGCTGCCACTCACCAGGAGAAAAGGGGAGAAGAGCAAGGTTGTGGAGAGGCTGGCACAGACCACACCAACCTCACTGATGGCATCAACCTTGCCTCCAGGAAGCTAGCATTGCAGCTCTGTCCCAATGGACGAGTTGTTTCCGGGGTGATGGTGGTATTCAACTATCTTGCTGGGTGGGCTTCCTGTCTCAGCTGCTGCACTTAGTGGAAGTCAAAAAAGGCACTATTGAATGGTGTATACAGTGGTACCTCAGGTTACAGATGCTTCAGGTTGAGAACAGAAATCACGTGGTGGCAGCACGGTGGTGGTGGTGGGAGGCCCCATTAGCTAAAGTGGTACCTCAGGTTAAGAACAGTTTCAGGTTAAGAATGGACCTCCAGAACGAATTAAGTTCTTAACCCGATGTACCACTGTATAGTAATCTTGCTTTCAGATGTCCCAAATGGAACTCTGTGCTTAATGTCTTAGCATTACTGGTCTCAGAGGAAACTATTCTAGCCTGGATGTGACTGCCCAGAGAGGGAGGGGGCATAGCTCAGTGGTTAAGAACGTGCAGTTTCAATCCCTGACATCTCCAGTTAAAATGATCAGTTAGTGGGTGATACAAAAGACCTCTCTGCCTAGTACCCCAAAGAGCCACTGCCAGTCAGAGTAGGCAGGACCGGGCAAGACGGATGGACAGCTTGGTGTGGTATAAAGCAGCTTCCTATTTTCCCTGTATTCCTCAACCAGGCTGTTGCTGATGTTTCTCACAATTGGTATGCATAATGGGTCCTTCCCCGGCACTGCAGGGTTCTATCACATTCTCCCCCGCCCCTGCTGAAATTAGGCTTGGGGTACAATTTTGGTGAGAGAACTATTTCCTTTTCAGCTGTGCTCCCACTTCACAATTATGCTACCAACAACCTTTTATGGGTCACAATGGAAACAAGTCATGGCATGTTCATGGTGGCCATGACAGTTTCTCCAGTTTGCCAAATGGGTCCATGGGTATGCAAAGGTTAGTGACCCCAGTATACTAATTAATATGTTACCTGCATTGACTCATATGTACAAGTGGCATCTCAAGGGAGTGGTCTACTTGTATAACTCAGTGATTGCACTCACAGAAGATTGCTTCAGTTTTCAGTGTACCTGGTTATGGAAGTGTCCTCTTTGATCTTGATGTGCCATTTCCCTGAGATCCTATGGGATGAAGTGAGGTCTAAAAGTAGACCAAAAATACTGCTCCAATGGTTAAACCACCTGTGTGTAAGCAGATATTTGCTTGTATCTGCTGGCTTAGGTGTAAGTGTCTCTCTGCAAGTTCTGCCGCAATAGGAATGTGGTGTTAGGTGTCTAAGTCTGAAACCAAAGCTGGAGAACCAGTGGCTGTCTAAATGTTGTTGGACCACAATTCCCATCATCCTTGATCATTGGCCATGCTGCCTGTGGATGATGTGAGTTGGCATTTGACACTGTTTGGTTCTCTAGCTCTGCCTAACTCTCTCTCTCTTTGTACTTTTAAAACACAGCTCTGAAAGTGATCCCTGGAGTCAATGCATTTAAATATATTTGACCTGTAAAGATTGCTCTAAATCTTAGCATACCTTTAACTGAATTACAATAAATAGTGAAGAAAGGTTCACAAATCAAGTTTTACATTGTCAATCATCTAGACAGGGCAGGCTTAAATGTCTTGACCAGGTATTATTTTTCTTTATGTTCCTTCTCTTGTCGTGGTTTTAAGGACTTGGCAAGTGATTGAGAAGGTTAGCCTAAAAAAACATATTTCAAAATGCTTGGCATATATTATAATACTCATAAGAAGACCAGTTTCAGCACCAAAGCACCTGGGGGTTGAAAACATGGTGCTTCAACTGTCCCAGAGCTTCCCATTAAAATGGGCAATCCATTCAAGAATTTGGTCCTTTCTGGAGGCCTGTTCATTAAGACAGTTTACAGTTATCGTTAGGCTTTCTTGGCTTCAAAATTGTGCTAGTAATGTGCACGACTGGTTCTTAGGGGTGAGCAGCATGTGGTCTACAGCTTGTGAATGGCACCCCACCAGCTAGACAAAACACAAAGATGGCTTGCCTTTTCTGTTGCTCTCCTTCCTTGCCCAGCCAACACATAGTCCCTGCTAAGACTGTTAAGGCCATCGTGTGGTGGCAGCATTGGCAAAAGCAGAAGGGAAGATGCAAAAGATGAAATGAGTCAGCAAGCAGGGAGGAAAGTAAAGATGCAGGGCAGGGTGGGGAAACTCAACTTCTGGAGATGCCACAAAACAATCAAGGACTTTCGAAATGTTTTGCAGATGAGGGAGGGAAGTGTGACCTGGACACGCATGAGAACCATCAGGCCCGGTGGCCAAACACAATTCTCCAGACCTCTCTATTTGGCCATTGGAATACTCCCCAGGCCATGCCCCCTCTGCCTAGTCCACACCTCTCATGGACTCTGCTTCACACCCTAAGTGTCCTGCCTCACTGTAATGTTCCCTGGATTTTGATAATGCTACTAGCATACATCCCTTGGACGGTTTCCCAGAAGAGTATGTGGCCTTCAAACTTAAAAAGGTTTCCCACACCTTTCATAGGGTGGACAAACTCCCAAATTGGTAGGAAATGCCAGAGATCCCTAAAGGCAGGTAGTTTGAGTTTGATCGATAGTAGGCAATGTGAATCAGGCTGACTGTGCTAGGGTAGAAAACTGGAGCTGTGGTCTGTTTTTGGAAGCAAGCTTGAGTTTCGGGTCACCTGGAGAAAGGGTCCAAATTAATGAGGGAACTTTTACCAAACAGTTATACCTGTATATTTGTGTCAGTCATATGGGTATGAGTTAGGGTCAGATCCTTTCCTTTGGTTTCTTCCAGATGTATAGGAAATGATGTGATCCATTTCCCATATTTTCTGAATGTAAGTGGCCATTCTGTGTCCTATCTTGATTCCCAGTCTGTTGTACCAGCTAGTTAGCAATTCTCCAGTCAGGGCTCTAACCCCTTTGTTCTTTGTCAAACTTTGTAAATGTATTTATTCATTCATTGAATAAGGTAAATTTATTACCTCCCTTCATCTGTAGATCACATATTCTCCATTCGACATACATAGTACTTACTTAGATAGACCCTTTATTAATGAAATACTGTTATGATCGTTTGAAATGCAATTATGTAAAGGACTCATTATATCTGTTTCCCACTAGAAATACCTCCATTATCTGTTTCATAAGCCAAAAAAATTCAGTTTTGTAAGTCAGTTTCCAATTCTTTTATACATCACCAGGGTTCCAGGATTATCATCATACGAATGAGGGCAGTAGGTGATAGATTTAAGACAACCACAACTCCTCAGTGTAAGTCCAGCATACTAGTCTATACCTTGTACAGATGCTTCTTACTTGCTTCGTAGCCATTGCAGAAAGGCCCTAATCAGACTGAATGTTATTAACCTGCCATCTCTGTTTGCCTGTGAGAAGCTCCTTCCATTTTGAGTCTCGACAATTTGCAAAATGATGCATGCTTAGGGACTGTTAGTCATGATTCGTATCCTAGGCAGCAATTCAGACTGACTTTAATGATGAGGGGCCCGTCAAATTGAAGGGATCAGCAACAAAGGTCACAGAAGAGCTCGACCCAGGGTACTTCCAGATGCGAACGATTTAGCAGTAGCCGGTCATTGCTGCTCTGCTTTAAGCTGCACATAGAACAGTAACTTCACTTTGATACTTTTGGAATCCAAATACCATTCCAGCAGCATTGTCAAATTATCAATATCCCTTTCCCTAACCCCAGATGGTGTGGGAACTTAGTATGAGGGTTAATTACTCCCCTCACTGTTTTCCCAGTCATGATTGTTCCCCTGCTGCATTTTTTTTGGGGGGAGAGGGAGGAAAATAGATAGAAGGGCAATGCAATTTGGAAACAGAAGGGTTAAAGTAGTGTAGAATTGATTCCCAGAGAAGAGAGATGAACCGTAGTAAAGGAAATTGCTAGAGCACAATCTATACAGGCCATTATTGACCTGAAGAGGCCAGAACTGCTCCATGATGGGCTGTCCACAGCTAGAGAAAATGGTGAAGCTGTTCCACTGTGTAAAAAACAACAGCCAATAACCTGGGTTTTCTGGGCTGTGGAGAAGGGGACAAGGAAGCTGAAAAGTAATGGACATTTCGATCACTACATCATGCATCCAATACTGTTGCTTGAAACTCAAGTGGCTTTGGTGGCAAAAGGTGCCTTCCATCAACTTTGGACAATGGCCAAGCCATGATAGCTCAGTTGGTAGAACATGAAACTGTTAATCTCAGGGTCATGGGTTCGAGCCACACTTTGGGCAAAACATTGCAGGGATTTGGGCTGGAACTCTCATTCTACAATTCCATGAAGATAGTGATAGCCTAACATATGTTCTCTGTGCTGTGGTTAGATTACTGCATTGTATTTTACTTTTGTTGATGGTTCAGAAACTTCAACTGGTGTGTAATTAAGCAGCCAAGTTGCTCACTGGGGCAAGATGGTCTGAGCACAAGACACCAATGACTGCATTGCCTACCAGTTAGTTTCCAGACCCAATTCAGAGTGCTGATTTTGACTGATAAAGCCTAATGCTCAGAATCCCAATAGCCCAAAGCCTGCCTCCCCTAATGTGACTCAAAACAGAGCCTGCACCAGGCAAAATATACTTGTCCTCCCAGGTTATTGGATCTTTGTTTCCTTCTTATTTTTTAGTGGAGTGGGGTTGAATTGGATCATCTTTTGAGATACATGTGTGTTTTGAGATCTTTTGAAACCCTTGTTTTTATAGTTATTTTAATGTTCATTTTTGTAATTTGCTGCGAGTTTCAATTTTCTGAAAAAAGCAAATGATGATGATGATGTTATAAACAAAAACAGCTGTTCCACAGTGTGGAAGCACCCAAGAAACTAGACCTGAGCCAATGCTTATCCACCAAGATACCTCCGGACATGTTTCCCCAATCCCTGATCCTGTGGTTCCCAGGAAACTCACATATCTTCTCACTTGGGGCCCCACTGCAAGGTCACGAGTGTAGACAATCAACAAGGAGTTATTCAACTCTAACTTAAGTTTCCAGACTTTCCTGTGAATTCTTGCTCAAGATAGGTAGGAAAGAATTGATCATTCTGTTCCTAGCTCATGACAACTGTGTGTATTCAAGTCTTTCTAACCCTGTTTCTACATTAATCTTTAGAAAAGAATCCATATGAAAATTAATATTAAATATATGTGCTTAAATACACTCTTTCATGTATATTAATATGTTTCCTGAGCCAAAAACTATATTGCAAAAGTCATGTAAGTGCTAAGTCTGAAGGATGATTACATTTCAATCTTCATTAATTTGTTCTGTAGTTGGTATGTAGCTGTTAGCCATGATGGCTAAGTGAAACCTCTGTGTTCAGAAGAAGAATGCTGCTGAATGCCAATTGCTGAAAGGGACCTCAAGGTCACCTAGTGCAACCCTCTGCAGGAACCTAACTGCTGCAACATCCCCAGGCATCCAGCTGCTGGGGCTTCTCACTAGGTCACTGCTAGAGACAAGATGATGAGTTATAAATGGCTTAATCTTTAAAAAGACCTCTAAGCAGCGTACAACAGAAAAGCAGTAAACAATATCATAAACAAAAATACTACACAAAAACCTCTAAAACAACAATATAAAAATATTTAAAGAGAAATAAAACAAGAGAAATACATGCAGACATAAAAACCAGAACCTGATCTTATGCATCCTCGAAAAACCTGGCATGTCTTCATAAGGCATCTTAAGCAAAGGAAGTTTGCTGCTTCAACTGTGGCAGAGAGAACAGCATCCCATGGTAGAGGAGCAATAGTGAAAATGGCCCATTTTTGGAACTGAATTTGGATGGAACTCTAGGCACATCAAAGAAGGGCCATTCTCACTCCAACATTCTTTTCCCGCCATATATTCTTAGCTCTAGTTTCACCTCACCCTTTCCTCCAAACCATCAGGGCAGTTACAGTAGGACTCATCACATTTTATTCTCATAACAATGTGTTGAGGCAGATTATGCTGTGAAATAGTAGTCCTCAAAGCCACTTAAGGGCAAAGTGTGGCTTTCAAACCAATGGCAAACCCAGCATTATTTATGCAACTCACTAACTCTCATGGCAGCAATCTGCGTGCCTGTGAGACACTGTGGTTTATTTACTCAAACCACAGCTAACTGCTGGTATCTTTTCAGGGTCTTAGTGATGGAAGATTCTAGCTAGTTTAAAATAAACCACATTATTCAGAGCTGAGCGTTTATGTGCAGATTTGCCTTATTATAGAGAAAATGACGTGTCTGTTCAAGAAATCCCTGCAGAGCTGTCAAAAATGAGCAAACCAGATCCCTGAATTGGGTTTTTCAATGGTAATTAAAACTTTTACAATGAGCTTGTTAGTAAGTCAAAAAGTTGGAGGTGATCCAACTTAAAATGTAGGCCCTTAAAAAAACAACACCTTATCGTATCTTAAAAATATCCTGCAATTGAGCATAATGACTATGAGCATAAATTATCACAAATTTGTTCTAAATAGGCCTAGGATAAAAACTCTGTAAACTGCTTCTGTCTTGTATTAAGCCAGTTGCTCATTGACAAATATGAGGCAACTAGATGTTTTGTTTTAAGCTGGCCCATAGACCTGTGGGGAAAAACTGGGAATTTTCACTTACAGTGCAATATTATGCATGACTGCTCCCAGGTAAGTGGGAATAAGCTCACGGCTTTAACTGGATGACCACTTTTCTTGCAGGCACAATGTCGTTGAATACTATACACCTCAAGTCAGAGGTCCTGTAGGTCACAATTCTTTCTTCTCATAGCTCTCAGGATCTGTGGGCAATTCAAGCCAGGATAAAGACACAGCTCCCAGAGCTGATCCAGGCGAACCAATCCCTTTTATGGACAGAACTTTAACACTAATAGGCAGTCATGGTTTTGGTAATGCATGACCCCATCACACTCGTGGCATCTCAGTTCTTTAAATGGCAACAGACTGTGATGTTAAAGCCCGAGGGTGTGAAAGTACATTTAAATGTAGCACTGGGGTGTGTGGGGGGGAATGCAAAGGAAAAAGAGTTTGACTATAAAAATATAAAGCAGGAAAGCTGGCTGTGGGGAAAATAAGGCACCAAGTGTATTGGAGGCTTATAATATTTATCTTCTTTAACTTGGTACTAATAGATTTGTCATAGGATTGTATTTTGCATTAGGCCTATAGTGAAGTGTTAAATTAGAACAGTATGAGAGGAACATTTCAATGTAGCTTGTGAAATACCATCATATGAAAATGGTCATCTGCCTCTAAATTTTCTCACTCATTTCCTGCATCCTTCAAATGAATGCAATGATAGTTAAGCGTATGAAAAGAAGTTAAGGTATATATAAATAAAAACTAGGGAGTCTGTCAGGCTATCATAACAATTCTCATTATTGCAGTGTCTTTCATTGACTCAATCTCTCATATTTGCTGTGGGTCTTCTGATGTGATTATTTTACAATAGATCTGTTGAGCTTTGATTCATGGACAGGAAAAAAATGACTTCATAAATATTTATTTACTTAGCAGAATCCTGCCACCAGCAACCAGATTCAGGAAAAAATGTAGCTCAGATTATGTCTGTGAACAGCTTTAAACATTCACAAGTGTATATAAATGTTGCAGTTGTGACCTACAGGCATCTTCCAACTTATTCAGGAGTTACATTCCTGGATACTGTATGTATATGTGAAATCATTTATAGTGGGGAACCGGCTAAAAAGCCTGCAAACTCCTCCAAATCCCATACTGCATACTGCTTTAAGGATTATTCAGACAAAATGGGGTATCAGTCTTAAAAATACATTAATAGCAGGAAAGGTTTCACTGGGGGGGGGGGAAGGAGGATATTTCATTCAACCCCTCCTGAAACCTACCATACTCCAGGCTGGCATGACTCCTGAATAGGAGCATTCTTGCCATGGGCTGGAGAAATATACAAATGGGTCCCCATTTTTATATTACTATCACCTGTTAAATTAGCTTTGGGGAGGTACAATCCTAATTGCTTATCTGACAGTGCAATCCAATGCATATCTATGCAGAAGTAAACCTGGGTGGGTGTTCAATGAGACTTTCCCCAAGGTACATGTGAGACCTACAGTTCAAGTAAACACTACATGAGTAACTAACTAAAAACTTTATGCAATCTAACGAAAGCTGATATATACTGTATCTGTTCAGCTAGCATGAACACAGTTTGCTGTTTCTTAAGTTTTCCCTGAAATTCTAAAGTATAGAATTTGACCTGGTTAAAACTCCCTGGTGATTTCACTGCTGGTCCTGATCATTATTTTTGTGGCCAAGTGGGATTTGTGCATTTTTCTCCCAGATTTTTGCATGGCCCTAGAGAGCTTTGCTACCTTCCTCAGGTGCATAACAAACTTTACATGCTTAAAATGAGCTGTTTTTGTTACAAACATCTCCTGTAAATGGTTCAGTCCTCCTCCCTGTGATGTTCTCCTCAGTTACCTACAGAGGCGGAGCTAGCTGCTCTGGCACTTGGAGTGGCACACGTGCCATGCACCTGGCGGTGGGGCCATGGGGCGGGCTGAGCATCCGAGGGAGCGGGGTGAGCATCCCAGGGGGGTGCCACCCATGGCGAGCTTCCCAGGGGCGCACTGCAGCCAGCTTCCTGTGGGGGGGGGGAGCCGTGCTGCTTTGCCAGCAGCTTTCCTCCCTTCCCTCTTCCTTTTGATAGCTCAGGGAGGCTTCCCCCTAGGAAGCAGCCTGGGAGTGGGGGGACTCCCAAGCATCCCCTGAGCTGTCAAGGCGAAGGGGGAAGGCTGCCAGGAAGGTGGCGCAGCTCCGCCCCTTCCCCTCAAGGCTCGGGGTAGGCTTGGGAGTCGCGGGCAGGCGGCATGCTGAATGTCACCCCCCCAGTGATGATACCTGGGGCAGACCACCCCCACCATCCCCCTTCCATATATATGTATCAATGTGAGGTTTAGCATGTGATGGATTCTTCCAAGCACAGAAATAAGACTAGGTGACCTTCAGATTACTTTCAGCCCAAGGCCCTCCGCTTTCCTGCTATTGCCATAGGCTGTAAATAGGTGGGATCATTTTGGAAGATTATCAACCCCTGAAAAATTAAGACTTCCCTAGTTTTGGATAGACCATATGTTGCATTGTTTCGTTCCTGCAGTTGTTCATGCTGTATAGGATCATTCTTGGCATGAAGACAAACCAACACTGTTTTGCAATGTGGCTCCCTTAAGGTAGTTGGTTAGAAGAAAGAGGAGAAAACTTTAAGCGTGTGAAGGTGAGATAAACAGTATATTCTTAGCAATGCTTAAGACAAGGGCAATAATGAGATAAGCACCTATCATTTTACATTTAATCAGGGGGCCCACATTTCTAATTTTTCCTTTTCATCCTTTGCTCTTTCAAGAACAAGATGTTTCTTTCCAGATGGCTCCTGTGTATGCAAGGATGGAGATGCACAGCCCAATCTGTTCAGCTGCAGGCTCCCTCCTGAAAGGCATCTTTAGGTGCTGGAGATTCTAGCCTTTTCACTGTGGTTCAATAGCCCATCCCTTAGCAAATCTGTTCATTATGGTGCTTTTATTTCCAGCTAAAAAGCCTTTGGAGTAGCTTCCGTTCATAGTCGGCGATAATACTGTTCCAAGGGTCAGCCAATAAGAAGTGCACAAATTCAGAAAAGCCTGGCGCTTTCCTGTAGAGGGTGACTTTATTACCATTTGCAAACATGCTCATGCCAGCGTATAATTGTGACTGCAAGCTTTCCTTGAAATTGTGGCCATTTTTTTTTCTTATTCTGTTGTGTCTGCAAAGACTTTTACATTCCTATCAATGTAGCATCCCAACTGAGAAAGCATAGGGAATGATTTTAAATGAGATTCACTTCTGGTGTTTGAGCTCAACAAAAAAAGTGCCACACATGTTGTCACGAAGATACTAATTTGTGGCTAGAAACAAAATACACATCTTTGTTTCAGATGGACTCCAGATATATGGACACTTCTTGATATAATTTTGAAACCACCTTGTGCTACCTAGTTTCCAAGCTTTATTCATAAATATCCTAAAGATCAGATCGCCTTGCCCTTTGAGATGCTCTCATCTGTATCTATCTCTCACCAGTTGGGAAACTTAAGTTCTCTTGAAAGGCGCCTGATGGCCCATTGGTCTCTCTTATTCTTTCTTTTCCCCTTTCCCTCTCTCATGAGCAAAAGGTACGAGGTAGAACATTGGTTTATTTCTGCTTTATTCATTCTTGGCTTTGTGGTACCTGGCCAGTTTAATAGTTTTCCATTTGCTTGATGGCTTGGGGAAGGGAGCTTGAAACAACAAGTATGAACACAATAAGATATGATTGCCAATAAATAGCTGTGTCATATTCAATATGCTGAAAGGTTAAAAGATGTCATGTTTAATAATCAGAACATAGCTGCCATTAATATAGTAGACAATATGATTATATATGACACTGTTGACCCTTCATGTTTATTATGCTGTTTCAGGGGGTTATTCAGGTAGCTACTTGCTTGTTAAAGCATGTGGGTTTTCTTCCCATTGTTGATACTAAAGTCTCACGATGGTCACAAATGGGAGGTGCTTTCTTATTCCTTATGATCTGAAGCTTCCTATCCTGCATTGTAATCCATGTGAGGGCGCAGATTCCCTGCTTAAGTCAGTAGCTGGAAGACTGAATTTTGGAAATGTCAAACAGGAAGTATGCACCTACATTTTATCTTTTAAAAATATCCTCTGTTGTACAGGTCATGATGCTTAAAACCTTTAATTCAGAATATTTTTTAACAGTCCTTGGACATATGCTCTTGTTCCTGCAATCATACACTCCAGTTCCCTCTACCTGTTAGATTGATCTGACATTCAAATCAGACAAACTGTGGTTTGCTCAAACCAGGAAGTGAGGGAGAGAAATTAAGGGCTCATGGGAGGAGAAGGGATGGAGAACACAAGGGGATAACCAAATGGTCATTCATGATAGTCAAGCCATAGCCTGGCCATTACATCTGACCCAGACTAAGCTATTATTTACTGTGAAATGGCTGCCTCTCTAACAGATTTAAGCTTATTTTTTAGTTCTTGGTTTGTTAATAGTGTTTTATAGATCGTAATCATTTTACTGATGATTTGCTAATTATCTAATTTATGCTGTACTTGTGATGTTACGTTATTATTATTTATTCTTGGTAAGTGACTTTGGGATTCCTTGCATGGAAAGCAGCATAGAAACATAATAAACCACATCACATCAAGCTGGATTCATGCTGTTGGGAGCCCCTGACTCTTTCTAAATGAAATCCTTTATAATGAAAACAAAAGCAAACTTTTTACCTAGATAAGACTTCCTTAAATCTTCCGTATCTGTGAGTAATCTATTTCTTATTTTCTATACTCTTCCCTGAAGTTTGTCTACAGCTTGACTTCGTTTTTGAATCAACGATTTAGTATGTTAGCCGTGTAGCAGGAGTAGTAAAAAATAATAGCTGTAAATGTATTGGTTCAGATGGTTATCACATCAGATAACTACAGCAGAAACTAGAGGTCCCATGTGGAAAATATTGCCATTACTCATGTAATCTTGGCACCTCAAAGAGCGATGCTGGTCATGGTCCTAGTGTTTGGCATAAAAGGGCTCAGATAATTCAACCTTTCATGATTGCATTGTCTGTTCCCCTTAATGGTTTGTGTTTATAAGAAAATAGAGAGGATTAAATAAATTGTTGTAAAAAGATACAAAAGGAACTAACCATCAGAGTTGAGTCTTCCTTTCTCTTTAGCCAAATCTCTCCGGGGGTTTTTTAAGTGTGGTTTTTTGTATTTCTGATTCTACTTCGGCAGAAGAAAGCGCAGCATATAATTCCATTCACTTAGTATAGAAGTTGGTAGTCTTAATCATTGTCCCTAAATCAGGGTGTCTGCTATGTGCTGCAGGGACTAATTGTTTTTCAGGGACAGAATTACAATATCTTTGTGGTTTTGACCACTGGTCACCCCCAAAACAATATCCACATGAACTTTGCTATTCATAATTTTATACAGGTAACTCACAGATTTATGCTTTTTTAGCAAATGCTTGCAGCTTTATGCATTTTGTCAAATAAGAATAATAACATTTTTTTAAATGATGTTAAAATGGTGGGGGGAAAGGGAGCAGGAAAGCAGGAAAAAATGGCCAGCAATCCCAGCAGCCTTCATGAGAATGTTTGAGTGCAGAAGAGGCACTTGGAGAGGGTGATCCAAGGAGACCAGAGAGACTTGTGGAAGGGTTTGGAGAGAGAACGGAAGGGTTTGGAGTGTGGAGGAGGTGATTGGTGGAGCTTCAGACTGCAGAATGGTCCCCAAACACAAGGCATCATCACCATCAGTTGCTGAGAAACCAAAGGAGCAGTGGGTAGTTTGAATATCCAAATGACAGGGAAGGCTGCATCTGTAGACAAAGAGTCTTTGAAAAATGTACCCTGTACAACTAAAGCAACCACTGGATGACAAAGCTTATCTTTCAGAGGAAGTCTTCAACACAGATGAGATGAAGCTTTTCTGGGAGAAAGTGCTTGAGTGGACTTACATGGGCAAAGCTGAAATGCAAACCCCTGGCTTCAAAGATGCAAAGGACTGAGAGACTGTGCTACTCTCTTGCAATGCAGCTGGACATTTAATAAAGCCAGGCCCGGTGTCCAGGTCAGATAAACCATGTGCCCAAAAAGGCAAGAACAAGAATCTGCTTTCTGTGTTTTGGCAATCCAGCAAAAAGACCAGGGTGACTTCTTCATCATTTCAGGATTGTTTCCACAACTGGGCTGGTTCATTCTAGAGGTGAGGAGAAACACCTGCAGTTTAAAGTGATACTGCATGTGGACAGTGCTTCTGAACATCACAAGGGACTTTGCACATGGCAAAACAGAGGTTGTCCCCTGCCCCTCATGACTTACTTCATCCAGCCTGTGGATCAAGTTGTAATGTGCTGCTTCAGGATTGCTTACACAAAGGTTATCTTCTGGATGATCAACAAAATGGATGCTGATTCAGAAGTCCTTCAACATTGCCTTTGTCAATCAGGCAGTGGATGCAATCAAGCCTGAAACAGTGAATGTATGCTGCTGGCTCTTGTGGAATGAATGCATGTACATTTTCTAGGGGTTTCCAAGCATTGCCACTGAGATGGAGGACATTGTGCAGATGGCCAGGCGAGTGGGTGGTGATAGCTTTATTGATCTTATCCAGGGAGAAGTGGAAGAGCTAATTCAAGGCCAACAAGTATTGACTGTTGAAGCACTGGAGGAACTGGTCAGATCAAGTACAGAATATGAGGCTGAAGATGAGGATAAGGATGGTGAGCATGATCCAGAAGCTGGAACCTGCATAAATTTTCTAAATTCATCCAAGCAATAAATCATGCAAATGATCTGATTGCAATTTGGAACACAGCCTCAAGATAATCTATGGTATTACGGACATTTTGACACTGTACAAGGAAATGTTTGACGAGCTCAGGAGGCAACATCAGCAGCTGTCACTATATTCCTCACAAAGGAACCAGCAGCACCAGATGTTCCCATGTAACCAACCTCTGGACCTGGACCACAGCCAAACGCTTCTGGCTACTGATCAACTCTCCTGGTCCTCATATCATCTGAAGCATCATCCAGAGAGGGTGAGAAGGAAGAAGACTTGAGAGTTGCATTTCTCCCTCACTTGTAAGTACAGCAATTTTAGAAACTGCTTTAAAATGATTCATAGGGATCATTCTGCTTGTATGTGATTTTGCTGCTGGAGCACGATTTCTGTTCTCACCCTGAAGCAAAGTTCTTAACCCGGGCTAGCGGAGTCTGTAACCTGAGGCATATGTAACCTGAGGTACCACTGTATACATTATGACCAGGAGTGTACCTTGCATGTAAGATGCTCGTTACCTGTATTCTGCAGTCCTATTGCCCTCCTTGTTTTTGTGTTTGCTAAACTAAGCTGGCACCAAACAACATTTTCATATTAAGGGAAGAAGACAGGTGAAATTTGCCTGCCCTATCAGCTTGCTTAACTATATTTTTGGCCTTCAGAAAGCACAGTGGACTATCCCACTACAGGTGCTTCAGACCGGTAGGATTTGGCCCTGTCCTGCCCTGATCATTATGGTGGCATTGGGAATCCCTCTTGCTAATAATGTACTTACACTATTGGATAAAATTAGTAGGTTTTTAGGTATATGGCCAACCAAGTTTTGCTACTATTCTTAATTGTATCAGATAAGCTGCTTCCTTTGCTGTTCAGAGATTTAATTCTACGTATGACCCTATTTGTCTATGCATATTGGATTTCTGACTCTCCCAAAACAACAAATACAATCAAAAGTCAATGTAGTACAAAGTGCTCATTAATAATCTTTCCTGAGGATCTTTCAATACTGATCCAAATGTCTATCTGAGAAGTTATTTAGAAAGGAAAGGCAAGAGAATTAGGTCTGTTTTCTTTTACTCTTCAGCAAAATTCATCCTCAAATCTGGACTAAAGCTATACAAAATATGCATAGTATTTGCATGCTATTTTGTCACTAAATACATCTGTCCAAAGATTGCAGCTCCCCTCCCCACCGAGATGAGCAGCATATACCTTTAGATATCTTTGGATGTCTAAGCAAGTTGTGTAGTCATTCCATTGACTTCCACAATCAATTGGTAACTAGCAGTAATTAGATTTTGAGGGGGGAGAAAAAGTCTATTCAGTGCCTCCTATGCATATAATATTATTTGAGGGTAGGGGATGGCAAACTATATTTGGACAACTATAGTCCAAAGTCTATGGTGCGAAACCTCCAGCCCATGACCTGTAGGGTCACTTTGGCCAAGCCACACCCACCTGCCCTATACCCGACATGGGACATGTAAAGCTGCAGCTGGGCTGAAAGGGCATTTGTAGGAATTGCCAATCAGTTGATCAGTTGCTGCAAAGTTTTATCCAATGCCCCTTCCAGAGCACTTTGTAAGCCCTGAACATCAGCTGATGGTCTGGGCTTGCAAAGCACAATGTGCAGAGCTTTGGAAGCAGATCAGCTAAGGATTTGCATAATGCTTAATGGACTTTGGGCTTGTGCACATTTCTGCTTGTCCTGTGCCTAGAAAGCACGGATCTGAGCCATTTTTTGTCCTGCCACATTCCCAGGGGAAACCTGCTCCTAAGCACTGAGTAAGAGCAAATGTTAATGTGTTGGAAACCCGAATGATGTTTGCTCCAATTCAGTGGTAAAGATTGAGTTTCCCCCAGAGTAAAGCAGTGGGACAAATGGAAGTCTTGATGAGCCCTTAGACTGTACCTCTGTAAATTTGAAAACAGTCTGCTGCCCTAGAACATCAGGAAGAACTTTCTGATAGTAAGAGCTGTTTGACAGTGCAACACTCTTCCTTGGAGGTTTTTAAGCAGAGGTTGGATGGCCTTCTGTTGTGTATGATCTAGTTGAGATTCCTGCACTGCAGGGGGTGGACTAGATGGCCCTTGGGGTCCGTTCCAGTGCTACAATTCTGTGATCTATAAAAAAAAGTTCCCTTACACTAATGAATGCACTGGGCACTTCTGTTTAGAACTTAATCGTGAAAGGATACAACAAACAAATAGGTGCCGAGCCATTTTAGGATTAAGAAAAATAGGTTGGACTAATACAAAATTTACAATTATTCTCTTTGACAGTCGCAGTTGTCAAATAACCACCAACAGCTTCCTACTGAACATAAGGCAACTAACAAGGTGTAATATGTGTAGCTACCTAGGAAGAAAAGGAATTAAGGATCTATAGTTGGGACTTATGGCAAAACTTGGGAAAGAACAGAGAAGGAAATAATGACATTCTTAATAGGTGATTAACTAGTAGGGCAATTAAGTATTGAGTGATTTAAAATGCTAGAAGGGGATTTTGCAGACAGTAACATGTGACAGTACAGCTCAGGCCAGATCTCCTTCCCTGACTTGTTGCATAGCTACCACTAATATATCCAAAAAAATGTCAAGAACTTAATTCGTTCTGGTTAAGAACTTAATTCGTTCTGGAGGTCCGTTCTTAACCTAAAACTGTTCTTAACCTGAGGTACCACTTTAGCTAATGGGGCATCACGCTGCCGCTGCACGATTTCTGTTCTCATCCTGAAGTAAAGTTCTTAACCCGAGGTACTACCTCCGGGTTAGCGTTTGTAACCCGAGGTACCACTGTACCTGCCTTTCTGTGTGTGCTAATGTTGCATCCATGGTAGAAGACCAAGTAAAGACCATTGTGGGGCTGCCAGCAGAATCGCAGTTCTCTTCCCTGCTTGACAATGCCTCTAATTTTTAACATTTTCCTGCTGTCTGCTTCCACCCTCCCTTTAGAGGCTGTTGTCACTCTATCTGACATACCAACACGTCTCCTATTCGTAGAAATGGATTATCTCCTGGCCAAAGGACCGCCCCCTTTTCCCTATTATACTATAGTTTTAGCAACAGGTATTTATTGCAAGGAATTCTTTGGCTTAGCACATTATTGAAACTTTTTAAAGGTTAACTGTTGAGCAAGAGGTTCCAATTCTTTCCTTAATACCAGAGAATAAACTGTGCTCTTGAAATTTGATGCTTTCTATTTTTTTTTGCTCAGATACAGATTCAGTTATATTATATTGAAATCCACTACCTGTTTGCATTGTAATAGGAAGAATACTATGTGAAGATCATGGCCATAATTGATGAATGTTTCCGTCTTCATTAAATTCACGTACAGTTCTAAATTCCTGCACCTTTCATTACATGGAAACATTTCATTATTTGGGGAAAAATACAATAAATATTGGCATTTTTAATTGGAGAGTGATGGGTGCCACTTGACACTGTAGCCAGAGTAAATTAAAAGTGTTGTACTGTATCTGAACATAAAACAGCAGCAAGGCCAAATAAGCATGAATACAGCAAGAGCAAAATGTAGGCATAAAAATAGTTACCAATTATTTTAATAATGACTATTAAATAATATAGCTACACTTGAGTAAAGGGATGCGGGTGGTGCTGTGGGTTAAACCTCAGAGCGTAGGGCTTGCCGATCAGAAGGTTGGCGGTTTGAATCCCCGCAATGGGGTGAGCTCCCGTTGCTTGGTTCCTGCTCCTGCCAACCTAGCAGTTCAAAAGCATGTCAAAGTGCAAGTAGATAAATAGGTACCACTCTGGCGGGAAGGAAAATGGCATTTCCGTGCACTGCTCTGGTTCACCAGAAGCAGCTTAGTCATGCTGGCCAAATGATCCGGAAGCTGTAAGCCAGCTCCCTCGGCCAATAAAGCAAGTTGAGTGCCGCAACCCCAGAGTCGGCCGTGACTGGACCTAATGGTCAGGGGTCCCTTTACCTTTACCTTACACTTGAGTAAGTGCAAAAACTGGACCTAATGGTCAGGGGTCCCTTTACCTTTACCTTACACTTGAGTAAGTGCAAAACCATCTTCACTGAATGTACAGCTTTAATTGAAATTCCAGAATAATTTGTTTATAAAGATATGCAAATTTAGACCACACATGGCCCATTCTTGTTACCAAACACAATGGCAAAGCATTTATTAGCAGATCTGTTCTCCACATGTATACTCTGAATTAGACCTGTGCTTAATGGGACTTCCTTCAGTGATAACTGTTCATAGGATTTTGACAGATATCTTCAACTCTCAGAAATAGTACTTTCTGAATCACTTGTCTTTTTTTAAAAAAAAAGAATTAAGAATTTGGTATTAGCCTGTTATCCTTGTGTTAGCCTATTGTCCCCCAAGTCAGGGTAGATATTCTCAGATGTTTATATTGTGATCCTCCATGGCATTATATTCTGTAATTCTTTCCATTTTCTATAATACTTCTTTGAATATACATTCTGTTAGGATCTGAAATCTGGAAATGCCAGAATGTATGGGCACATCTTTCAATAAACACAAAAAGGACTCTTTAAATCTTTTAGCAGAATTCAGAATGTTTTAATCAAGCTCTCCTCATTTCACTGAGATTCATCCAGTGGATTCCAGACAGTGTAGAAGGGATATAAGCACTATTCACAATACAAATAATATAACGTCCTTCGTAGTAATCTACAGGCCATGAGGCACCAAAAATCTAGAAACTAGAAGCAGACTGAGGCAACATGCTTATTTAAAATGTCAGAGCAAATGCTGACCTGACATTGAAAAGATTGTAGCATTGATGGTGTCTCTTTTTGGGAGATAGCATTCTGCAGTTAGGAAGCCACTGCAGAAAAGGCCCTATCTTCGTTGCATACAGAAAGGCCTCAGCTGAAGCTCTTAAGGGTTTAGGGGTGAGGTCTAGCACAACCTGGGGAAATACAGATCAATTTTAGGCTTTTATTTATGTAGGTTTTTGTGGTTTTGTAACCAGGCTGAACACTCTTCCTGTTAGAAGAGTTACTGTAAGCTTGAAATTAGTGGGCAATCCAACTATATCATACTGCTGCTACATTCATCCATTGATTTCAATGCAGTGTGCTCTGAGTATGGCTAGTGTTAGATTTCACCTTATGTTCTTATAATGTAACAAAAGAAGTTGGCTGGTTCAAGACAGGAAATCAATTTTACTGCCTCGTTCAGTGAAAGTTTGCTGAGTACTGCTTTGAGGTCAGTCACTTAACCACTTCTTCAGTGTCTAAACGTTACAGCTGAAAACACTTCTGTATAGTGTGTTGATTAAAAAGTAAATTGCAGGCAAATATGTAGCTTAGCCCAATAATATAGTGCTCTCAGAAGAACAGCTTGATCAACAGAAAAAGGTGGTGAGTCTGTTTTCTTTTACATGGAAGAACAGGTCCTTGGTGGTCACAGAACAACAGTCACAATAATGGTACAATCATTTGTCATTCAAAGCAACAGAAGAGCTCACCAGCACACATTTGCAACGCTTTTATTTAGACTGACTAAACAGCTGTTGCTTTAGTTTTTCTGACCTACCTGAAATGCTGACAGCAAGCTTTGCTTTATGCACTATTTGATAGGTAGGTTACAAACATTAATCATAAAGAATGGGTCACACATTTCTTCCAGAATATTTGACATCCAGTGCTTTGCTTGCAAGTATTATTCTTCTCCATTATAACCTCACAGTGTTAGCTAACAGGCATGTGAAGAGGAAATGCACCACTCTAGAACACTTTCCACCCACATCTTCAGTGTTGATTGCACAGGCTGCCAAAGACACTTCTAGTAGGCTACCCTCTATCAAACTTGGATGCCTCTTCTCACCTTGGAAAAACCTCTCTTCACTTGCTACAGCAGCAGCACCATTGCAAGAAAGAGCTTTTACCTTCTTGCAATGGTGCTGTTTTTCCACCCTGTTGCAGTGCTGGGCTAGGACAGAGCTGTCTTTCCTCTAGCCCAGCACTGCAATAGGAAGTACATGTAATACAAAGAAACATTTCACCAGTCATCTGTTTATTGGTGGTGGTGGGATTGGCAACCAGTGTTAGAAACTGAGATATAAAAGCTAAGAGCTTAAATGACATTTTAAACCTAAGTTAAGGGTGCCACAATGGAGTGTCTAGGTGTGCTTTTTTATAACAAGAATGCAAAGCTGAAAATGAATGAACTACAGCTAAAATCTTATATTCCTTTTTCACATGGTCTGGTCCTCAGCTGAAGATTGCAAAAAACAAAGCCATACTTCCCTTGCCCGTCCCCCTAATATTCTTATAAGAGTCCCTTCTCCAGTCTTCAGAGTGTGGCTAGAAGTGGTGGGGAAGAAACAAAACCTTCCTTTTCTTCCAGCAGTGGCAGTTTTAATCCAAAGTTTTAGGCGAAATACTGCACCCAGACCTCAGAAACTTCTTGCATTAATGAAATTCCCTGTTGCAAAATGCACCTAGAACAATGAGAGTTTTGAATGCTGGAGGCAACTAACTCTCTCTCTCTCTCTCTCTCTCTCTCTCTCTCTCTCTCTCTCTCTCTCTCTCTCTCTCTTTGTGTGTGTGTGTGTGTGTGTGCCCATCTGACCTCAATCTGGATTTAAGGACCTTGCTTATATTTTGATTTGACTTCTTTGTACTCAGTACCCAAACATAACCAGACACATTTTAAGGCCATAAATATGTCAGAGCTGATTTCCTGGTTTCTTGATATATAATTTTATTTGAGCACACAATTATTACTTCAGATTTATTTTAAAATATCCTTTGGTTTTTTAACAGTACTTTTAAGTTTTTGCTCTCTTGTGCCCTGATTATTTTTTTTTAAAAATAGCCCAATATTCCACTAATTGATAAAAATTAATAAAAAGTGCTTGCTTATCTGAAACTCCATAGCAGGTGAGAGGCAAAGAGGACTGAAGTTAATTAATGGAACAATAGGACTCTTATGCAACCAGAGAATTCTATTGAAACAAGCTTCTACCCTTGGTAATTCCTGTCTTTGTGCTTGAGTTTATGAAAACAGATACCCAGTTTCTACAAAAGCATTTTTAAAAGAAAGCAAGAATAATTCTAAAATGCTGTTTTTGAAGTGTTAATCACTCCTTTTGATAGAAGAATAATCACCACAGTTTTTACAAACAACACAGAAATAGAAATTAAGTCAACATAACATAACAACATAACAGTCACACTGCAGTAATTTGCATTCAAATCAAGGACCAAATTATCATTTGCCATTGGCAGCAGAGGAGAATAATCCATGTTCCTGATCTATACTACTAATAACAACAACATACAAGCTGGTGGATC
Source organism: Podarcis melisellensis (assembly GCF_964234715.1). Taxonomy (NCBI): domain Eukaryota; kingdom Metazoa; phylum Chordata; class Lepidosauria; order Squamata; family Lacertidae; genus Podarcis; species Podarcis melisellensis. The sequence continues at coordinate 35,350,053 of NC_138542.1, forward strand.
CGGCCATCTTGTCCATGATTCTGTTCTCACAGATCATGCTGCCAGATAACTGATTGTGTACATCTCTTTGAAAAATCTCAGTGAACTGATTGTGTACATCTCTTTGAAAAATCTCAGTGAACTGATTGTGTACATCTCTTTGAAAAATTTCAGGCATTTTTCTGGGATGTATTTTTAAAAAATCTCAACATAGTTCCTTGTTCTTTCAAAGGAATCCTATCTGAGAAGAGGGCCTTTAAAATAAGCCAATCACTTTAAAGTTAGAATTAGTAGAACAAGCAAGTGACCTTTTGCAATATTAGAAGGTTAGTTGAAAAATGGTCTTTAAATCCTGCTTTATCTCTGTGAAGCTTAAAGAAAGGCACACAATTACAACTTGTGGGGTTAACATTTTCATCAAGGAAAATCAGAGCGATGCAAAGGACAGTGTAGAGAGGGATGAACTTTTGAGTGCTGATCTTGTAAAATTAACCCCATGTTGAGTATAGAATTCTTGGAACTGAAACTGAGATGCCTTTCTATATAAGACATAGTTTACATTATCTCAGAATAGAGGTAATTTTTTACTTTAGAAACACTTAAAAAAAAAACTTGTTCTGCTTGTAGATTCTAAACGATTTGCCTTAGTGCTTACTTTATTGAAGCCATTTCCATTGTCCTTAATAGAGCTACTTTTGCATTTTAAATCTGGATTTCTAGTTGTCCAGTTACTAATGTACAGAAGTAATTACTACAAGCAAAATACATAGTACTGTCAGGAGAGTAATTCTGACTTCGGAATTCCTGGTCACGACTGGAATTTATCTCGCAGCTGGATTTTGACTTAGTTGGCAAATTTATGAGCATCTCACAGTGGGTAAAACAAAGTTACAATGCCACTTTGCTCTTCGGGCTCTCTGGGTTTCCATTAGTCTGATGTGCTATCTTGTTAATTCAGCCTTGCTAATCTAATGGAAGTATAATAAGCAGAAGTAATAGGAAGTACAGTAGAGAGTGCTGCAACTTCATTAGAAAGGAAATATGACAGAACACATTTGCAAATGGATTTTAATCCAAAGGCAGGAGAAGCATCTGTCTAAGGCTTCAATCGCACAAGACGTTGGATTAAAACCACAGCAGGACATCCTTCTTAATAGAAACGTATAAGATTGTGTCGCTTGGCAGATAATCCCTTGCTGTGTGCCAGATCACAGCAACATGCCATGAAAGAGGGCTTGGAAGCTTCAGGTTTGGGGTCCAAATGTTGAACTTTCTTTAGGCTAGAGCCTCCTCGTCAGCTACACCTTCTCTCCTCAGGCCAAACCCTGCACTGCCATCGATGTAGTCCTGTGGGATTGTGAGCAGGGATTGGGTGGGGATAATCAACACCTTACTTTTTGGGGAGGCAGGTTCCAGTTAGATCACTACGTCAGCATCCTATGAGCTATTCAGCATGAAATTGGAATGTGTTACTCTTCTCACTTAACTTCTCATGTGTGGATAAGTCTTCTCACTTAACCAAAATGTTTCCTTTTGCTTTTGTGCTGATTGGAGCCAATTAGAGCCAAAGGATAGCAGTAAACATGGGGAGAAGGGTGTATGGGAGGGACACGAGGCTGCATGCAGGCTAATGGAGTTCATTGCTCTTCGTTTCTCAAGGATTCTCTTCTCAAACAAAGAGACTAAGAACTATTTTTTTATTGTAGAATCCTAGAAGGTTGCATAATCTTAGAAGAGGGTGTGACTGTGAGGTCTTGGTGTGATGAAGGGACTCTGCCTTTCTGAATTTGCTTACTGGTCTTACTTTGTAACCTCCTTGAATGTTTTTGCCTAGCTGAAATGTGTTATTGATCTATGGTAATGCCTTTTACTTGCTTGCTTGCATGCATGCATGGAGGAAGGGGAAAGGGTGTCTCTGTTTGTAAAACATTGCCTACTATACACTTTTGCTTCTTGCCACTGGCTTGTGGACCCCATAACATTTCCCAGAAGGGTATGTGGCCCTCATTCTGAAAAGGCTCTCCAAACCCGGCCATAAAAGGAGAGCACATGGGTCACTTGGTCAGTTTTTGCCACCCACCATAGCTTAATTTTTTTATTGATTACCTACCATTCATGTTGAAAATCCTTCCGAGTGGCATAAAATACAAGATAAAGAACACTTTCAAAAAACCTACAGGTGTTGTTTTTTAAAATGCTTTTCAATAAGTTACCTGGATCCTTCCCACTGGGCAGTTGGTGGTAGAGTGGCCCTGTGGTTAGGAGGAGATAGTCCTGCTTGAAGAGGCTCTGAGGTGGTACCACCTGTTTCCTGTCTCCTTGAACCTTTCCTACTTCCTGGTTTAATCAGATGTGTGGAGAAACATTTCTGCTGAACCATTGAAATGCCCTTTAAATATCCAGCTAGCCTGATGGCTAACAGGAAAGGGAGGAAGCCTATATCTATCCCAATGAATAAGTGAAAGCATTATCTTCATTAGAGTCAGTTTCTTCAGATCCCAAAGCTAATCCTTCTTTTCTTCAGCAATTGTTGAGCTATATAAAAAAATGTGAAATATAAAACTATCTAAGAGGGGGGAAAGTCTCATGGGGTACCGCTTTAGATAAGCTTACTCACATATGCACTGAAAACCTTTCTGCATATTCCTGGGGCACTGTATAAACCCATGGAAACGAGGCTTGCTATTATCACACTTTGTTGAGTAGTTTTGGAAATGAATGTATGAATAAGAATGAGAAACTCAGTTTAAAGAACAGATAACTAAACCATTTATCTTTAAAGATAGGGTTTCATTTTTAAGGGCAAGTAAACAGAATTGCACCCTTCCTTGCCATTTATGCAGCTCTTCTGGGTGTTGAACGTATCTACATATAACTTTCTTGGTAATCAGTACAACAGCCTTGTAAAGTAGGTCAACATTGTTATTTTCTTTATTGCAGTTAGGTAGGTGGTTTGCAGCAAGGCTTAGAGATAGTGGCGTGGCTTGAGGACTTCTTGTGACTGAGCTCATCACAGAAGAGAGACTAGAATCCTGCACTGACTGATCTAGCCTCTCTTCTGCCATGGGGATAGTAGAACTTACTCCACCATATTCAGAACCCCACTTCTGAATGGACTTGCATAAGATTGCACCGTAAGAGCCCATGCTATTTAAACATTCAAATACCAGACAATTTGCCAGGGTAGACATAAAATAAATAGCTACAAGCAACCGGTTTTAATGATCATAGAATCATAGTGTTGGCAGGTACCCTGAGGATGATCGGGTCCAACACCTTGCAATGCAGGAATAAATGCATAGTTCTCACAGTGGAGGGAAGTAAACCATGGTGTCTTCCAAGGATCTGTATAGGTACCAGTGGTACTGAAATTATTCACAAACAAATGCAATTAGGCATCAATAGTGGCTGACCCCAAAACATTCAAGATGATTAAAATCAAATATGGTAGACTGCAAAGTGCTTCAGAAGGATCTCTCCAAACTGCATCAACATACAATAAAATGGCAAATGATATTTAATGTAAGTGATGTACAAGGGTGCAAACAACCCCAATTTCACATATATTCTGATGGGATCAAAGTGCAAATGACTCCCCAGGAAAGATATTGAGCGTGATGGATAGTTTAATGAAAACTTCAACTCTTGGTGCAGTGGCCGTTGGGGTGTGTGTGTGTGTGTGTGTGTGTGTGTGTGTGTAGGAAGAGGAAGCTACCTTATGTTGAGTCATTTCACTCAAATTAGATTGGTTCATCTAATTCAGCACTGACTAGCAGGATTTAAGACAGGACATGTCTGCCTCTATGATTCTCCTGTGGGCTGTTTGCCATTTGTGGGCTTTATGGAAGCATCTTGTTGGTCATTTTGAAATGTTGCATTTGATGGACCTTTGTTGTGATCAAACAGGGCTGTTCCTATGTCCTGCTCAGTAGAAACATACAGTGCTACCTCGGGATGCGAACATGATCTGTTCTGGAGCCCCGTTCGCATCCTGAAGCAAACGCAACCCCCGTCTTCACGTGCATGGATCACGTTTCACTGACTCCGCGCATGCGCGTGGCGTCATTTTGACCGTCTGCGCATGCATGCGCGGCAAAACCTGGAAGTAATGTGCTCCGTTACTACCGGGTAGCAGCGGATCTTAACTTGAAGCACATTTATCCCAAGGTATGATTGTACAGACAAAGAATTGGCAGGTTAATTCAAATCAATATGTAAAATAACCTCATGCCTCCCACTCCTTACTTCCCTCTTTCAATGGCCCCATGACTTCTCTTTCTTTCTTCTTGAGCCTCCCTACTCTTCACCTACCCTTTCCCCGAGTTTCCTTTTCTTAATCTTACATATTCGGCGCCATTCTTTTTGCCACTTTACTTGTTGTCTCCCCGCCCTAAAGCTTCTCTATCTTTTGAGATTTCTTTTCAGTCCTGAGCCTGTCCTGCAAAGCTACTTCTGTCCCTAGGGGCCTATAGGAGGCTTAGATTAAGCCCAGCTTTTTTCATTTCCACACAGAACAAAAATTCCAACAGCTTTGTTCCCTAAGCATTTGGAATGTTTACGGACTTACCCTGCTATTACAACAGATTAACCGGTTGGTTATCGAATACTTCACTGTCCTAAGTGCAATACGATATAGATTTTATTGGGGCAAATTTGTACCAAGTTCTGCAGCCTTCGGGGGGAGAACATAAACTATGTTATGACAACCCACTGTATGCTTTTATTGCATGGCACAGCTTTGCAGCAGTGAATTTCTGGAGAATATATATTATAAGGGATTAAAGCTGGGGTCCTGAATTCTAGGTTAAACAGTTGGGATGTACATTTATAACTTTGGTCTTGGAGCTGTCCTGTTGCCTGCTACATCTGAGGACACTTACTTACATCCTGTTATTGATATCTCGCTTCCTTTAGCCTCAAGGCTTGCTTTGACAGTTTCAAAACATTAGCATGCAGTGCTAATCTGACCACCCTCCTAAACGTGTGCATGGAAGTGAAGCTAAAGTAGATGATATACAAAGTGGCTATCTGCTTTTTCCTTTTACAAGGTGAACCTTGAGGTTAAGTAGGCTTTTCAGTGGCTGTGGGCAGCTAAGCCATAAAGGAGGATTAGAACTTCAGTGTGTCTTGCTTGACTAAGTATGATTAATGGATGGTAGATGTTTGTGCATATTGACTTCCAACATTGAAACAGCAATTTATGGCTAGCTCGGTAAGTAAGGCATGTTTACATGAGTTTGCATGAAAAATTCAGAGAACACTAGTAAAAGAGCTTTGACTACCTTGCAAAATTCACCCACCAAACATCGAGAAAGATGGCTGATTCCTAATCCACAGGAAAGAAAACCAACTTCAGGTCTGACTGGGACAACCAATGGAGACTTCTTGGTTCTTTTATAGTTATCATTGGGGTTTAAAATGTGGTGGGGCCACTGCAAGAATATCCTTCCCCTGTACTCATCAGTAAGTTGGTAGAAGTTCGGGATTTTCCTGGGGACCGGCACTGAATAGCAGTTCTGAGAAAAATAACAACTGGCTTCATTTAGACCACGTGATAAAATGTCAAAAAGTACTGTTTTATATTTTCGTCTTGCATGAAGAGATAAAAGGTACAACACACTTTAATGAAAGCTCACACTGCTGTGGGAATTGGGACTCCCTTGTTTGTGAAGCCTGAATGAAATAAGGAACAGCCAAGAAAATCTGCAGCCCCGAAAGACAAAAAACTAGTGGGATAGCTGATGAAGAGTCAGATTTAAAATTAGCTTTGCATTACAGAAAGAGTTGTGCTACAGGGACATTCTTAACATATAAAATAGCTTTTCGTCTGCAGTATAAAGAGTCAGTTTGTTAAGTTGTTCAATGAAATCATCTAGAGTTTTCCCACTTCTTAGCAGATGTTAATATACATTTTTCTTCTTCTTATAAAATGGTTATACTGCTTAATGCCATAAAAATCCCTACATAAGTTACATCAGTTCTGAGACATCATAATTTGTTACCAGTTCCTTTCTGAACACAGATTCAAAGTGCTGGGTTTGATCTTTAAACTCTACAAAGCTTATGCCTTGTCTTGGCAAATGCCATTCCCCACCCCAGGTGTGAAATCGATCAATAGGAGCCATTTCCATTGCCACATTTCTAGGAGCTGAAAATTTCTTTTCCCCTTTTTTTGTTTGTGGCTCTAGAATCCAGAATATTCATTTAAGTGTATTGTTTGCCTTACTTTGAACTGTATTTCGAACATGTTTTATAATTATGTGCAGATTTTTTAAAAAAAACTGGTTTATTTTACACACAGCCCCTTAGGAACCACTAAGTTAAAAACAATACTCTTATAGTCAGTCAAATTTGGCATGGTTGCTGTTGTACCGATATATTTCTGAATCAAACTAGAGAGATTCAAATGAAACAGTCCTGCTATGTTAAGATTGCAATCTTACTCACAGTTACATGGCAGTAAGCCCTATTAAACAAAGTGGAACTTGATTCTGTAAATATGCACAGCTAAGGAAACCCTTGCAGAAAAATCCATGTGAACAAGCCGCTTGTACCACATATTTTCACATGAATTTGCCCATGGGAATGGCTTTCTTTCAGCACCTTCTTCTTCCAGCATCAGAGGTTTGTGAATTTGATTTTAATTGGAGTATGTTCTACTGTGTATAAATGCATATCTGGGAACAAAAGATAATGATGTGAGTTTTTCACTGTCATATTAATTTCAGCAGAACATGGATGCTCTCAGCCTTAATTTAGGACTGAAATAAAAATGTGTACTGACTTCTTTATTGCTTCTTTCTATATGCATTTTTGTTTCTCACCTCTCTTCTAACTTCACAGACATTTTGCTTCCAAACCGATGTTTACAAATACAATAAATAAATAACAAAATCAGGAAAGTTTAGGGTTGCTTTCAATCCTGTATAGGATCATTAATCTCCAGAAAGATGGTTAGCAATAGGAGAGGCAACTGTGGAAATAAACAATGTTGAAATCTCAGATTTGCAAAAAACCAAAACCCACAACTCAGCATGGCATTAATATTATTGGATTGTTATCTATCACCTTGATGAAGCAATGAAGGCATCCCAAAGCTAATTCAGAAGTAATAACACTTTTGACATACACTCCCTAATGTGATACCCAAAATGTATTATGAGATATAAGCATCTTTTCTAATCTTCATGCCAAAGGCTGATTTTCTCTCTGAAAGCGTAATAAAATACCAGAATAATTAAAATCTACAGTACAAAAGATTAAGCAACACAGGATTCTAGATTAGTTCCACTTGTTCCAATTTCAACATCAATAACCCCAAGTAATATCTAACTGTTATAAAGATGAAATATACCCTCTGAAAATCATAACAGAGTTATCCAACCAGAGAAAACATCCAACCAGAGATAATTCTGGTTGCCATTTTTGCTCTGTGGATTAGAATGCTAATGAATGGGTTTATAAGAGCATATGAAGACAAGTATGGTTGAGCTGAGGAGTATTCTTCAAAGTATATACATTTTTCTCAACACATTTCAGTATGCAGAGTGCTGCACATTACAAATTCATCTTCCCTTTCCCCAAACCTTTTATGATACAATTCATTCAGCCTTTATTGTAGGGTTGCCATATTTTAAGAAGTAAAATTCCAGGTACAAAAGTTGTTGCCCCCTTTTTTTGGGTAGTGAGGAATGAACGTCTAGGTTGTTGAGGGCAAAGAGTGATACTCAGAGACACGCTTCCTTTTTTGCCAGTTTTCCAAAATTTCCCCCTGAACGCTAATTCCACTGTTGAAATCCCAGACATATGGCAACCCTATTTATTGGCATAATATGGTACAATTCAGTATTCAGTTTCCTGGGAGTATGTCCCATTGAGTTTAAAAGGACTTCCTTCTGAGTAGACATGTAAAGGGTTGCATGGGTAAGCTATCAATTTGCCTTCAAATAAGCATTAATCTAGCCAATAAATATTAATGGCTGGAATACTGCTTGTCACACTGGCAGAAAAATATTGAAATAATAATGGTCACATGCTTACATATAAATGTATATTATATACAGCACTTCCATTACAAATTGCACTCCGTTATATAGGCACGCATAGGAGTCCTATCACAGAGTGAATGAGCTTCTTCAGGAATTACAATTCCTTTATACAGTGAAATGCGTTGCTTAATGGTAACTAGGAAGCCTTTGGAATGGCACTTCATGTTTTGTGTACTGCCACAAATCTGTAAAAAATTGTGTACTGTCACAAATCTGCCAGCACTGTAGTATTTCATTCTTTGGGCTCAGCTTGTGCCATGGATGAGACTTCATTTGTTGATTGTTGTGCAACAGCCCTTCTGTCTGATTTTACACAGTTATTGGCTGATGTAGCATGTACAGTAGTAATGGTAATCAGTTGGCCATGTGTCCTATTTGAAAAAGGGCAGATCTTATCTGAAGGGCTGCCTGGTTAAGTTTAAAAATGAAGGACCATAATGTCTGTATGTAGACCAGGGTTTCCCAAGCCTGGGTCTCTGTTTTTGGACCCAGTTTTGGGAAACACTGATTTGGACCACTGACTTCTTTCTTTCTTTCTTTCTTTCTTTCTTTCTTTCTTTCTTTCTTTCTTTCTTTCTTTCTTTCCCTCCCTTTCTCATTTAAGAGAACACACAAACATTGGTTCTTTGTGAACGCTTGTCTAAGTTGCCTGATCTTTTGTTAAGTTTCACTGGAAAAACAGCTTAGCTATTATTGACACACTGTTCATTGCCATAGATAGAAAGAAAAGCAAATTCCTCTTCAGCAGGAACACCATGTTAGTGCCCTAGTCTGCCCCTAATTGGATAAAACATGAAGAAAAACCCAGCATTTGATATCATTGTTTCATGAGATGTTTGCACATTCCCCAACCATCAATCTATTCAACTAGCAATAGAATAAGGACAGCTATAGGAAATCTGGCTGTATTTATTTACGCCATTCTAATTCACATATATCGGTTTAGGTTATGCTGAATCATATCACCAAATTAGAGTAATGCATGAATTTCCTTCCTTCACTGAATTTAATCTATTAATAAATATCTATATCTTCTGCTGTGCTATTATTATCTATATCCTGTGCTTTGGAAGTTGAAACCTTTCCATCCTTATGAAAAGAAATGGGGTCAAGCAGGGGAGGGGGGCAGGTCTTTTCAAGCTGGGTATACATTTTGCATATTTATTATACTCTGTTTATTATAACAGCATGCTTATTTTATTGTTTCCACAATATTACCACAAAGAAAGCTCCGTGGTAAGCTCCTCGAGCAGGAAAGCATTTAGAGGCTCAAGCACATGAAATAAATGTTGTTATTTGTCAAGCTTTTAGGAAGCAATTTAAAAGCAATATGAAACATTTAGGAGCTGAGAGGGTTGATAAATAATACATTTCAAAAAAGGGGTGACAAAAGGTAGAGAACAGAACGTTGAGATTTCTTAAATTACAGATGGAGCTAGATCTTTAGCAGAAATTAGGAGGCATTGGTGATAATATTTTCATCTTAATATCCAAGCCAGATCTGCAATCTTCTAATCATTGCCTCTTTTTGAGACTGTCAGTGGTTGGCTGAATTATTCTGATGTTGTGAAGTGATCGTCATAGATAACTCTTAAGTGGGTGGGTGGTTGTTGCAGTTTTTTAAAAAATGAATGTGTCCTTAATGATAGAATGAAAGGTCATTTTCCATTACCAGGAAACTAAAAGTTGACATAGAGCTCAGAGACAGGCAGAGCTGTGGACTGATGGCTGGTTAGAAAATGGAGGTAAGCAGATGAAGGGTCAGAAGCTGAGAAAAATAGAGTGTCTAAGAGGCAGCAATGCCATAAAAGCAGCTAGTTCTGCCTCACAACATATACACCCCCCAAAAGATAACAAAATATATTACCAAAGTAAATGGGCACAGATTTGCATAAAATTGCCTTATGCTGCCTTATGCGAATAGATGCGGATTTAGGAAATGATCAGTATAATTTAAATAGCAATATAATACTTCTTACCATGCGGCCATGTGTCCATTGTGCAAGTGCTAAGTGTCAATGGACAATGTGCTCTTTCTTCTTCTGGCTAATGATCTTTAAACAACCTGTCAGATAGAGGATTGCCTTCAATAGTGGACTGTCCTCTGACAGCCCTTCAAATAGAGGGCTGTCCACTAAAGTAGGACAAATAGTCATTCTACGGTTCTGGGGCCAACGGTAGGATGGCTGAAGGAAAGAAGACAGAATATGCAGTGGAGTGTGAGGAAGAGACATAAGGAAAGGGTCCTTGTGAAGAAGCATCAGGATGGAATAAATTAATGTGCTATGCTAGGAACAGCATACTTATAAGGGGCTGTTAACACCAACATAGTTATCTGCCCTAAGTAGCCTGGGGAAAACACAGAAGTTGTGTCATAGAATCATAGAACTGGAGAGTTGGAAGGGATCCTGAGAGTTATATAGTCCAACCCTTTGTAATGCAGGAATCTCGACTAAAGACAGATGGCCTCCAACCTACGCTTAAAAACCTCCCATGAAGAAGAGTCCACCGCCTTCCGAGGCAGTCGAATAGCTCTTACCACTAGAATGTTCTTCTAGATGTTTAGTTGGAATCTCCTGTCTTGTAAATTGGAGCCGCTGGTTTCAGTCCTGCCCCCTGGAAAAGGAGAAAACAAGCTTGCTCATCTGTCAGGGAATTTGTAAATGGAACCTCATCCTACAATCCTATACAGTGGTACCTTGGGTTAAGTACTTGATTCGTTCCGGAGGTCTGTACTTAACCTGAAACTATTTTTAACCTGAAGGACCACTTTAGCTAATGGGGCCTCCCACTGCCAGAGCACAATTTCTGTTCTCAACCTGAAGCAAAGTTCTTAACCTGAAGCACTATTTCTGGGTTAGCGCAGTCTGTAACCTGAAGCATATGTAACCTGAAGCATATGTAACCCGAGGTACCACTGTATACCATATACTTGACGGTCATTCTTATTGGTTTCAATGGGGCTTAGTTCTGACAAAGCAAGCATAGAGTTGCACTCTAGAGCTGCAGGCTTGTGTAAACTTAGACTGTGAGCTAACCCCCTTGGACAGCATAGAATATCACAGCCGGTTTTGTTGTTTATTTGTCTCCATTTATATACACTACATGCTCTCAAAACCCACTGGATCCCTTTTTCAAGCGCCCCCCCCCCCCCCCGCAAAAATGTTGTTTATTTTAAAAAACAGTTCAACGGGAAGAGGGAAAGACCTGATTTTGGAGTGTGTCTGTGTGAGCACGACCAGAATGCATAAGTAGTTTTGAAATAAAATGAGGAGCCAAGACAAGGCGAGGAAACAATAACCTTGGAGATTAAGATCAGAAAATTGAACACAACTTTGAATTGACCGACTGCAAACGTATTAAGGTGCCAACAAACCTCAAATATAAAAAAGAAGGAAATGAAGGAAGAAATAGAAATGAAGGAAAACTTGCCTTGCCGTAATATTTTTGGTGCCAAAATCTTCATATGCCATTTCTTCATGCTGATTGTTATAGTGGTCAATTAAAAGGAATATAAATTCATTAGCGCTGAAGATTTTGGTTCCCAATTGTCAGTGAAAAATTATTGTTGCCCAGAATATTTAAATGAATCTGCAAATGAAGACTAAACTTTTTAAGGAGGCTGAACACTTTAGTAATGGGATGTGAGGGTGAGAGATTCAATGTAGCTTAAGCTTTTCCTCTCCAAGCATTAATAAAAAAAGCTCAAACAGGCTTGCTTAAGCAGCGTTCCTGTGTGTTTTTCTCTATGGCTGAAAAAGTCATTGGGGATGGAGGAATTTTGAGAAAGAAAGAAAGAAGCGTCCAAGGAAAATGGGTTAAGCAGCTTCTAACCCTCTCTGTCCACCATTCATAAGTCCAAATATGCAGCCTTCTGCATCTGCCTTCCAGTAAGCAAAAAGAACACTGGGTGACAAGTACATGCTTCTGCCATGTAAGGTGCATGTGGAGAACCCTTCACCCATCAGCTGCTGCTGAACTATAACTCTCCTCAGTCCCTGCAAGGATGAACGTCTAGCCTGGCCTTGAAATATGTCAAACATTGTGTACTGAGCTCTCAACAAGCTCGCACGCCAATAACAGTTTCTTCTGCAGAGCTATTTAAATGTTGTACAGCCACGATAATAGCAAAAAAAGACCGTAGCAGCAGAACAGATAGCTAAACTGCTCTGTGTTGAAAAACGCTGTGATGTCTGCCAACCAGATTTGCTTCCTGCTCTTTAAACCTGCTGTGTTCTCCATGATTCCCTTTATTCTTTGCTGTGAAATTTCTTGTCAGGTGAAGGCTTAACACATCTTACTCATTTCTGCTCAAAAGCAGCTGGTGTGGCAAAAGGATGCTTCTGAATTCTGCTTCTGGAAAATGATGGGAGTGGGGAAATGCACCCTTAAAAAACAACAACAAAGCAAGCCATTTGTAAGCACCACTAAGTAAAAGTGTAATTAGTTTTTATTGTCTAGGTATCTTCCTCTAACTAAATGAATCCATTCCTTACATGTGACACTTTCTTGGATGGCGAAGCGTAAATAATGCCGTCAGCAAGCTAACTGGTCTCCTGGGAGATTCCAAGCCTTTGGGTGAGGTTCATTTATTCTAGTCCTATTGTTTTTCTGCATGTAAATTAGATGAAGGAGGCCAGACTCATCTTTATAAGAGCAGAAGAGAGAAAATGAAACCATGGAAACTTTGTTACTCTACTGCTCTTATGTGTCAGGAGACAAGAAGCTTTTCCTGAAAGTAAGAACTGAATGCATAGCTTCTTCACCTTTTATATCCTGCTTCACACTTTGACCCACCAGGCTGAATACAGACCACTGGTCAAATACTGTAACTGGCAGAGTGCCTTGTGGTTTCCCTGTTTTTCCCCAGCCCTAGGTAGGCAGTAAAACTAAAATAATGCTAGTGCCTTCCAGATGCTTTGAACTAAAACTCCCATCATTCCCACCTAATATGAACATGCTGGCTGAGGCTGATGGGAGTTGTAGTCCCCAACATCTGAAAGACTAAAGACTGAACCAAACGTTTATTAAGCATCAGGTGAGCTGGCCATATATGGCTGATGGCTTGTATCTGGATTGGTTGGTAACAGATTTTGCAGATTGGTGTGCTCAGGGTTGCTGTTCAACGTCTTGATAAATGACTTGGATGAAGAAATTGAGGGAATGCTCATCAAATGACACCAAACTGGGAGGGGTAGCTAACGCCGCAGAAGACCGAATCAGGATTGAAGATTACCTTAGCAGATTGGAGAGCTGGACCCAAACTAACAAAATGAATTTCAATAGGGACAAATGCTATTCTAGGCTGCATCAACAGAAGTATAGTATCCCACTCAAGGGAAATAATAGTAACACCTGGAGTACTGTGTCCAGGTCTGGGCATCACCGTTTAAGAAAGATATCGACTAGCTGGAACGTATACAAAGGAAGGTGACCAAGATGATCAAGAGTCTGGAAACCAAGCCTAATGAGGAATGATTAAGGTAGTTAGATATGTTTAGCCTGTATAAGAAAAGTCTAAGAGAGCATATGATAGCCATCTTCAAATGTCACATGGAGGATGGAGCAACAGGATTGCTGTATACCGGCTGTGGTTGTCTGATTTACCCTTTTCTCTGAAGCTTGCAGCTGCAAATTTTGGTGCACTAGGTAGCTTATTCTGCCAGCTGTCAGAAACATCTGCTTCCTTTCTATGTTCTTCAAACAAAAAAATGGAAGCTGTTAAGGAAGTTGTAGCCTTTTCCCACCCAGCTCATTGTGTGTCTCCCATACCTGGTCTTGGATAGGGCACAAAAGGGCCACTTAGCCTTAGCCTTCCCTACTGCAGTAAAATATATTTCTATGGAAATGATAGAAATTATTTCTACATTTTCATCTATCCATCTAAATTATCACATGCAAATGTTATGCATATATGGCAATGCATTGTGGCTTTCCTCCCTACTGATTCCTGCTTTACCCAGATCTTCCAAATTATCCTCCCCTGCAACACCGTCCCTCGGCTCTGATTATTACTGAGATGGGATGCCACTCATATGATATGCCATTATTTTGGTTTCCACCTACTTCTGCCTGTTACCAAGGAGAGAAGATGGTTAATATATTCCAAACATCTTTATGGTTATTAAAATGAGCCTGTCAGCACCTCTTTAAAAGCGATTATGTTACTTTGATTTTCCTCAGTTCTTAAAATAATGCAATTCTTGAACACAGCTTAAAGCATTTATTGCAAAATCTTTAAATAGACTAAATACTGACAAGAACATTTATTTCCCACTAAATACAGTCTCTTGTGATTTACAATTTAGGCATGATATGTGTTATTCAAAAACAGTCTCTCTGATTGCCATGCACTATGACATTGGAATAACCTTCAATTATTAATTGTGACATTTCAGGCCAACATCAAATATCAATATAATATATATAGTAGCATTGTGCAGGCTATGTGAGCTTGGCTAAAATAAGCCGTGCTGGTGAAATAAGTCCATTTTATTACTTTCGCAACATCTAGTGACAGATATACCATACAATCTACTAAGAGATACTGTATCTGAAGGCTACTATTTCTTTTGGTGTAATGGCTTGCTGTGGTGTCTGGATTCTGTCTTCAGTGTAATCATGCAAAAATTTTCCGAGAGCATAAAATTAACCTGTGTCAATTCCATGTTGTGAAAGTTGAACCTTGGCTATTTCTGGAGCAGTTTTTATTACAATCCTGGTAGAAGAACCTGCCAGAGTAATACAAAACTAAAATAACATACTTTTACCTGTTTATAAAGTTTCTTCAGAAATTTCAAAATCACTGTTAATGAAGAAGCATAATACATTCAACAACTCTTCGCAAGGCCCAATCATAATTCTGGTAGGCTCTGAATTTACTTATTAGGGCTGTTGTTGTTTTGTTGTTTTAAAAAGAGAGATTGCTTTTTTAGAAAAATTGCAGAATCTTAATGGCAGAGTGCTTGGTCCCCTAGGCATTTTAAAATGTTTTAATGTTTACACACATGCCCTGCTTGCTATTGACTAATTATTAGGACAGCAATATTAATTAATTACAGTGGATAAAGTTGACTAGTGTAGCTTCGTTGACATAATGGCAATGTACTGTGAAATGCTGGGCTATGAGATTTTTATGAGGACAGTGCCGCGGTTTTCTGCAAGTATCTTCTCTAGCTGTGTTGTTTATGTGAGTAAGCTGCTGATGGCTTGACTAGTATTTGAACAGGTTAGCTACAGAAAACAGCATCAGATAGCTCCAAGTCTCCTGTTGTTGTTGTTGTTGTTGTTGTTGTTGTTGTTAAGTGCCTGCCTTTCCAGCCTAATGTCCCAGACCAGGTTACTACAATTAAAGCACTGTGTTCAAAACAGTTTAAAAGAATTCCCAATCACAGAAATAAGGTGGGTTCTAAAAATATCCATCTCAAGTGTCAAACACAAGGTATGGAAGTGTGACTTCTGCATTCGCCAAAAGCTGTATGAAGAAGATTCTAGAGTTCACAACTCAGGGGCTGCTACAGAGAATGAATGCCCTTTCCTTGGCCACCCCACCCCGAGTTTCTGAGGGCAGTGGAAAAAGCAATAGGGCCCCCTCTACCAATCTTCACACCTGAAAGGGTTGGAAACAACTACTGTGCAACATTCTGAGGTAAATAGTTCACCAGAAAGATGATTAAAAAGGAGATTCCTTAATCTCAGTAGTGGCACTTTTGAACATCGGTGATAGGGACTTGGTTGGCCATATGCTAGTTGGGGCCAAGATGGAACTTCTAAAAAACAAAACCCATGGAAAACAGCAGAGCAGTTGATTACTGAAATAATGGTATCACATCATATAGCCATATCAAAGAAGCTGACCCATCAGCACCAATGGGCAAATGGAATAGGGGATGCCCTAAACTTCTATGCTGTGTCATATATTAGCCAGCGTGTTGACGTTTTTGCCCATCTGCTAATCCAAGTTGATTTTGCATCGGCTGGTTGCAAAGGCACTTTTACTGGAGGTCTGAGTTTTACCATAGATCTAGACAAGGAGGTGGTCTTCTAAGTATCTTGAACTCAAGCCATTTGGGGAATGGGGACTGCTTTATTTTATTTCTGGAAACAAAGCAATTAACCTAAGGCTATTAAGTCCAGAGTTTACCTAGGCAACAAGAGCTGCAAGAGCAGTGGGAGAGCTTGCACGCCATATGTTTTGCTACCTAGTCACCTGCAGAGAGCTAAGGAGGCAGCAGCTCTAAGCCGACACTTGATGTACCTTGATGTACGTCCCATTTTTTAAAACTTTGTAAATTCTAGCTGTAATACTGGCATGTGATATTTTTATGTGGACTTCTATCCTCAGAGGTATACTTAAGGAATGCAGCACTTTGACTAATAGAGCCAAAATGCTACACCTGAGACACACTGCCTCCTTCTATCATTTCTGCATTTCATTTTTGAATGAGGAAGAGTCCTTGTTTTATTCTGGGATACTAGGTATTTCATGTAGGAGGAAGCCAAGTCTAGCAATCAGAAGAAGCCCAAACTGTGTGCCACCTTGAAATGTCTAAACTATTTAGAAAACAGCTATGCACAATTTAGTACTGAAATATTAATAGCCTAAGTAATACTTCAACCCCATTCCTCTATGAATAACAAAATCCTTTAGTTATAAATACCTTATGAGTTATTAGCAACTTTTGCTATATTACTAACATATAAAACTGTAAAATAGTTTACATAGTAACATGTAAGAACTGTTTTTATTACTAACATTAATATATTTTGTTCTCATGAAAATCATGTTACAGATCAGGCATTAGAACCTAAAAAGAACCAAGACTCAAGACTGCTCTCAAAAATTAAAACTGATGCAGATATAAAACACACATAGCTAAAAGTACACAAAAGGCTATGGTTTAAAAGCAATTAAACTATATATGGAATTAACCAGAGTGATATATCTGTTAAAATGCAGATAGAAAAAACCAAAACAAAACCAGACAGCACTATCAAGAGCCCTTTCCCTAAAAGCACTCAGTTCCCAAAAGCCTGGTGGAATAAAACAGCCTTCACTGCCAATGGAAGGACAAGAAGGAGGGAGCTGGTCTAGCTTCTCTACAGTTCCAAAGTCTGGGAGCAGCCACCAAGAAGGCTGTCTCCCACGTTCCTGCCTAATGTGGCTGCGGTGCAAGACTTGGGTATGAGGGCACCCCCTGTGCAGCAGAATTTGACACCTTCTCCCAACCCTTGCACTGTCTTCCCAAAGGTGGGTAAGGAGGCACCTAGCTTTGGGAAGGAGGTCTGGAGGCTTTGACCAGGGTCCTGAAGCCTTCCTATCTTCTCTCCAAACCTGGGAAAGCACCAACTAAGCTTTGGGAAGGAGGTAGGAGGAATCGAGGACCCTGTCAGAGCCCTCACGCCTCCTTCCAAAAGCCTAGCTCCTCTATTACCCCTCAACTCATTGCCCAGTGCATGTTGACTGCTCACAGAGCCCTAAATCCTGTGCGAGCATGTTGAGCGTGATGGGATGGAGAGAAGGGTCTCACCTGAAGATCTCTGAGCCCAGGCAGGTTTGTATGGAAGAATACAGTCCCCCAGATAGTTTGGACCTAATCTATATAGGGCTTTATAGGTCATAACCAGCACTTTGAATTGTGCTTGAAAATAGCCGGCAGCCAGTGGAGTTGTAACAAGGGAGTCATGTGCTCACTGTAACCAGCCCTATGAGTCATGTGAATTTTACATCAAAGTAATAGCGTATACAATCAGTCACAAATAAGATTCCCTTTACTAATATGAAACTACTGCTGGCCCAATACATCTCCTTTGCTCTAGGACACACCTCTTCTACATATTGCTCAATACATAGCATACTTTTAATTTACCTAACCATATCTGTTTTGACTATTTAGAGATAGGTGTACCTAGAGATAGGTGTAAAAGTACAATATCATTAAAGAGCTGAACACCTAGCATATCCAAATGCCTCTCAAACCTCAGGGGATGTCTAGAATCTCAATAAAATTCCAGAACCTATACACTACTGTGCCTGAATGGTTCAGCACTATCAAAGTTTATTTCATGTAATACAAAACAAAGCATTGTCAGTACAGAGCACATTGGTTAAATGGCAATGGCATTTTGTGGTTTCAAAGGCACACCTAAGTACAGAATTTGTCAATTTGTGACTTCCAGATGATTGAATTCATAATGGGCCTGATTATTCAAAAGGTGAAGCAGGGACACAGAAGGACCAGTATTTTCTAAAATATTCATTTTACAGTGGTACCTCAGGTTACATACGCTTCAGGTTACAGACTCTGCTAACCCAGAAATAGTGCTTCAGGTTAAGAACTTTGCTTTGTTTGTATGTCTCTGTTTTGTTTATTGTTTGTTTTAATTATGTGTTTGGAAAACAAATAAAAATTTATTTATTTTTTTTAAAAAAGAACTTTGCTTCAGGATGAGAACAGAAATCATGCTCCGGTGGCGTGGCAGCAGCAGGAGGCTCCATTAGCTAAAGTGGTGCTTCAGGTTAAGAACAGTTTCAGGTTAAGTATAGACCTCCGTAACGAATTAAGTACTTAACCTGAGGTACCACTGTACTTCTCTCTCCCCCCCCCCCTTTGGCAGAAGAGTTATGCACATGGAACAGCAGCTAAATACATGGGTGTGTATAGCCGTGTCAGTTTATAAACATGTTTCATGGTATAAAATGGATACTTGCACAATTCCTAACCCTTAGATCCACAGAAGCCATTTATTAGGCCATGCATTATGGGAATAACATATTAGCATGATTGTCTCCCCTGTGATTCCTTCCTTGCCAGCTGACTTCTAAGTCCCTTCAATAGGCCAGTTGACAAATATGGAAACTGTCAGCTACTGGCTGGCTGCTCTGCATCTGTGTTCAGCTCAGAAACTGTGTGTATGTAGATAGAAGGGAATGAGAGGGCTCCTTAAAAGCTTCACCATTAAAAGACTAACAATGGTTGTGGTCTGAACTTTCTTATGTTCTGACATATCTACACATTAGCATATGCACTCTTTCATCTCCCCATCGTCACCTTCCTTGGATAGTCTGTGTATGATGATAATGCCCATGAAATGACAGGCCAAAAGACACCAATTTGAGAAAGCTGCTGCTTGAGTTTTCATAATAAAACCCCCATGAACACTGCATATTTCAACACGTTCTGCTGCCAACTTTATCTGTCTTGTGTTTTTCTTTCGCTTTTCTCTGGGGAAAGCTCCTCTGTGGAGCAATTTTCCGTCTGCTTTAGAAGCCAAAGGCTTGCTAATAAACACTGTTGTCCTCAACATTACTGCTAGAAATAACAACAGCAGCGATACAAAAGCCCTGCAGTTTGTTAGACAGCAAAAGCCTGAGACATTAGTTACCTATTATCACAGCTCTCGTGAGTACAAAAAAGTCCCATCAGGGTCCAGAAACTGAGGCAGATTCCTATGGTTTTTATCCATGTTCAGTAAACAGCACTTACCACATCAACCGCAAATGTTTATTTGTTATGTTTGTATCCCGTGTCCCTCCAAGGAGCCCAGAGCTTCACAAGGAACCAGAGAGGTGGTGATGCTGAGAGCACTCACTAGACTTCATTGGGAGGGGGGGGGATTAGGGCTCAGTTGACCCCACATCCGACTCAGTGCTGTACCACTACCACACACTGATTGGCTGTTGTCTGTTGTGGGGTCTTGCCAAAAGAGAGACCAGGCAGATCAATGGTCGAGAGAAAAGGGGCCAGAATATTTAGATGTTTCAGCATTCAAACATCTTAAGAACAGACCCCTCTGTTCTTCTGTGTAAATCCATCATTTGTCTTGTTCTTGCTAGAATGACCAATGCAAAGCTGCAGGATGTTCTCATCTATTTAATAGAAAAGGAAGCTGCCAATTGTACAATTAGCATCTACACCCACATGAGGAACTAGATGTCTGTTATGATCAGCCAACTGGTGAAACTTTTCTTCCCCCAGAGAAAATAGCAGCAAGTCGACTTGACTGCGTGGCTTTCCACAATAGATAACTGGTTTCACCCATGGATGCAGCTCTCTTATGGCGAGATACGTAGCCTCCATACTTGACTCGACCATCCAGAAGGGATGTCTGGGTCCTATACCACAAATAATCACAATGTAGCAGATGTATGAAACACAAGGCAGCTGTTTCCCAGCTTGGTTAAAACCATACCTTGTGGGTTTTTTTAAGCACTCTTTTTACAAATTTGAATAAGTTGAAATTATGCAGTGATAAACATATGTGTCCTTAACATAGTTGTGGGAGATTTTCTCAAGGAGCTGCATAAATATATCTCCAAAATTAGTGTTTAAATAATCACGAATGTTCTTTAAATGTTTCAAACTTTTACAATATTTAATAAAACTTTTATTTCACTCAGCTGTTCTTGGGATGTACTAACATGAAACGTTTCTATGGTCACCCAAGGATTATTGCTTGACCCACTTTTGCTTCGTAGTAGAAGAGGCTGAGATTGATTGCCTGCAGCACCCAGCCTTGATCCTATTTATGGAAGGTTTATAAGCTTCTGGAGAGGTTGCCAGGTTCTGTTCCTGGGGGGAAGAGAGTGTTGCACAGAAGGAGACAAAGTTAAAAGGTTTTTGTTTGAGCATAGTTTTTTAAATGCCGCCATATCAGGATGTGAAAAGGAATATTTGTGGTTGGGTTGAAGCAAGGGCAGATTTAGAGAGTGCTCCATAGGGTCCAGCTGCCAGCAGAGAATGTGTTGAGTTGTTCTCAGAAGGGTTGATGACACAAATAATCATGGTGGCAAGGTGCCATGATATACTGGTTTTAAATAGAGCTAGTGTACAGGTGGTTTCATAGGTTTATAATTGCAGGTACGTATTAGACTCCAATACTTTAGCCACCTCATGAGAAGAGAAGACTCCCTGGAAAAGACCCTGATGTTGAGAAAGATTGAGGGCACAAGGAGAAGGGGACGACAGAGGATGAGATGGTTGGACAGTGTTCTCGAAGCTACCAACATGAGTCTGATCAAACTGTGGGAGGCAGTGGAAGACAGGAGTGCCTGGTGTGCTCGGGTCCATGGGGTCACAAAGAGTCAAACACGACTAAATGACTAAACAACAACAACAAAATGTAGTTTCCCTACTCATTCTGAAGCAACAGCAAGAGAGATGGCTTTTTCAGCAGTGGCCCCCCATTTGTGGAACACTGTCCTCAAAGAGGATCACCTGGCACCTACCTTAGTACCATTTTGGTGTCAATACCCTTATTTTCTTCCAGATCTTTTAAAGATTTTAGAGAATCTCTTGCCAGGTTAATGCTTTTAACGTTATTTACTTTGGTTTTCTGCTCGTCTGACTGTGTTTTTTCTGCTCATAGGGGTGGAGTTTTTATTTTGTTTGATCTGCTGGCTGTTGGGCTTCTTTCGTTTATTAATAGTTGTTTTGATTGTTTCTGGTGTTATTTACCAGTCTTGCTGTATATTCCCTGGAGAATTTGGCATATGTTGACGAATGCAATTGAAAAATGACAATATATTGTTTCTATCCCCCCCCCCATATTTTCCTTTTTTTTTATTGTGGTCTATGGTCTGGAGACTATTGGTTTTGAACTGATTGTCTGGAAAATATTTGTTAAATATTTATAACTTAGATATTTATAAGTGTCTTATATGAAAGGGAAAGAAGAAATCAAGAAAAGAATAGAAGACCACCTGAGAATTCCTTTATCTTTTAGTATCAGGCAAGAGATTAATTTCAGCAGATGCAGCTTCTCTTATCCCTTCATGGAAAGTGCACCTGTTGAAATTAATAGTGGTGCAGGATAAGGAAAGATACAGAAGCTTTATCCTCCCTTGCATCTGGTCACTGGACATTGTACCAAAAGAAAGTGTGATGTGGGCAGAGTGGCTGTGGGAAATCAAGGAGCAGGAAACTAAAGTTGATAAGTAGCAAGTTATTTTCCTGTAGTCTGGAAGAGTAAAAGCTCAGAATGCAGAAATTTAACAAGGAATGAGGATGAATAGAACATTAATAGGCTTTGGAGGAGGGAGCCTATCAAGGCATAAGAGCCAACTCCTAGGGGCTGAGGTCCTTTCAGCACATTCAAATAATTGAAGGAGCTGGTCCCTTAAAGCTGATGGGCATTGCCATTCAAATGGTGTGCATACGTCGTGTATTGTGATTGATTATGTGGGGTGGGACTTACCTGTCCCCTCCCCCAATATTTTATTCAAGTTGGCAACCCCCGTATCAAGGAATCTATAGCAAATACAGTGGTACCTCGGATTACATATGATTCAGGTTACATACGCTTCAGGTTACAGACTCTGCTAACCCAGAAATAGTGCTTCAGGTTAAGAACTTTGCTTCAGGATGAGAACAGAAATCGTGCTCTGGTGGTGCAGCAGCAGCAGGAGGCCCCATTAGCTAAAGTGGTGCTTCAGGTTAAGAACAGTTTCAGGTTAAATACGGACCTCCGGAACAAATTAAGTACCTAACCCAAGGTACCACTGTAGATCCTTTGAATAGGGGATCTCTGGATATGGATTTTAGGACATTCTGCAACAGAGATATAAAAGTAGGAGTCCCAGGGAGGGCCAAAGTGAAAAAGTAACCTAATCCTTTTGAAAATGAAATGATAAGGATTAATCAGGCTTCAGTATCCCCTCCTGCTTATTGACTGAGACAGGAGAAAACTAAGGATTGTCTTAAAATTGGAAAAATACATTCTTGAAACTACTGCGATTCTGAATTACTGCTGCCAAGCTTTAGTCAGTTAAAGCAAAGAAGGGTGTGACGTGTAAAGAACTTAATGCAAGAACTTAAAATACATTTCAAACTCAGCTGCTATCACTGTGGTTTACCTGCACCACACACGGGGGAATGTGCATGGATAGCTCTGTCCCCTTGACGTCAGGATGTGTGCTGGCATTAGTACTGACCCAGTTTGTGATTGGCTGAGTCTGAAAGGGATCACCCCCATCACATGTAGGGCTTCCAACACAGGAGCAAGTATTCTGAGCTCCAATCTCAGCTTTGAAAACCCTGGCTGATTATGTGAAAGTGCCACCTCTCGCAAGCATGTCATCAAGGGGGAGCCTCTGCCAGTACCTTTGCATATTTGGAACAATGCCTGAAAAGTACTAGATCTGTTCCTGACCGTTAAGGTTTGTAAAATGAAACCAATACTCCCAAAAACAATATAGTTTTGAAAACAGCATTACATCAACTGCCCTTCACAGGTGAAACGTTTGTATGTAGGAACTACGGTAATAATTATTACTATTCAATCATCCAATGTAACTCAGTATAGAATGAGGTGGTGAATATGCCCTGAAGGCTTGATCAGCACAGCTTAGTTGTATGATGACTGTGATTATATAAGACAAATGCAGGAAGAGATTAACATCAGTGACATCTGACCGCTTCATATTAAGTGCTTTTAATTACACTGTTCTCACCAAAGTAATTGCTCTATAAATAGATACTTAAGTACAGGTTTGTTACATGCAACTAACCATACAGGATACTAGCAATTTTCTTAATTGGTTAACATATAAAAGATATGTCAGAACAATTATGTACCTGGTAAATTTCTCCCAAAAGGTGCTAACTCTAGGTACTTCTTGTGTAACAAGTTGGCTGAACATAAATTAATTACGGTTGTCAGGTACAGTAAGTTTCTTAAAATACACCTGGCTTCAGTCTTATAATGGGCTTTTGCTAAATAGAAACTTCAAGTGTGTTTTTCTTGGTTGCGGCCAATGTGTTTTTTAATGAAATGCCTTTTTGAAATTATTCTCAATGTATGTTTTTAGTCCGTTGTTTTTGTTTGTGAATCACCTATTCAAATTTATGTTGATAATCCTGTGCAACAAATATGATTGTTTGTAATCCTGTACACATTTAAGTGGGAGTAAGTTCCACTCAACTCGGTATAGTTTAGTTGCTTGTCAGTTCCCGAGACCTCCCTCCTTAAATAAAGACACATTTGACTCAAATTTTAGTTTTGGTTTTTGGCAGAATTTAGGCCACAACTTTATTGATTACAGAAAAGTGAGTGGTTGCATAGGCTCTGGTTCAACTAGATCCCTGCACCCTTGCAGGTAGCTCTGACCCAAGAGATCTATCGTAGGTCAGCCAAGGGTGAACACCTGAAAAAGGTGAAACACCTGGGAGCAGACTCTGTTCACTCCCCAGATGCTCCCCTGGGCTCAGGCATGGGCACAACCCCCTTTCGGGTGTTGACCAAACCAAGTTGAGTCCCTGGATTCCTTTAACAGAATACCCTTCACATAGGGATGGTGAGACTGTTCTCCCATCCCTATCACCATGAACCAGTGCCTATCTGCAATCTTACAGGTTGTGACGATTTGCTATGTGGCAGGCGAAACCCAAATGGCCCCAGCCAATCAGCCAAGTGGGAAAATTCCTGCCATGCCCCTGTCTCAACGACAGACAACACACGACGACATAACAAGGTCAAATGCAAAATACCCTAAATATAGGGAGAGGTGGGCGGGTGTTCCGATGCATGAGCCGAAAGAAGAAGCTCTGGGTCATGTGCATGGGTATACAAATAGGCCCCTTGATCTATTTGCACTGGAACCCATTGGCCAGATTGAACCTAGCATCGAGGGACCTCCAATCAGGCATTGTGGCTATCCAAATGACCCCACCCACAACCAAGAGGTCAGTCTCATAGATCTAATCGCAACACATGCATTCTTTGAAGAAGGACACGATTTCTCAGTAAAAATTACTTTGGAGAAAGTAGGTATGTTTAGGATTGCACTGTAAAGGAACTATAGGCAGTTTCCACCACTCTCTCTAGCTCAAGGGTTCTTCTTGCACTAGCAGATGAGTGTGTTTTCAAGTTGCTGAACAGAAGAAGTGTACTAGCGGAAACTCATTGGCCAATAGATTGTGCAATTTGTTGTGCAACAGAATTACCATCAACCTCCTTACGTGCTCTGTTGTGCAATAACATTCTGCTGGCACAAAATATTTTGCCAGCAGAATAGCTGTACTGCTAAATAACTTTAACTTAGTGCTATGCTGGATACAACCCTGTGTCATTATAGAAAATTAGGCAATACTTTTGAGTGGTCCTGAATTCTATTTCTACTGTTGCTGTGCTAAAAAATATTCACTATGCATAATTTAGCTCTCAACTTGTTTAGCATTCAAATGTGGCATGAAATGTTGCATTTTTGTTTTATACAAAGCATCAGCATTCAATATGTGTGCTTACTTTGGATGTTAGCATAAAACCATTGAATAGTTAAAAACTACTGCATAAATTAAAGCTGGATAGGGGGAGCATCTGTAACAATACTCCTGGACCTTTAAACAGCTTCTAATATTGCTAATTATGCTACTATGGTATGCTTCTGAAGCATCTTGCCTGAATGGGATCAGGGAACACAGTGATATGACAATGACAATTCCAACAGCCTTCCTATAGGGTAGCACAGGGTCCATCTTTTTTCTTTTCATTGTGCACATAAAAACAAAGAACACATTTTCATTATGCACACCACATACTCAGGTGTGTGTGTGCTGCTTACCACACCTAATTCATGTCAGAACCTTTTTTTTTAAGGGGGGTCCTCCCAAAATTTGGGCTTGGATGACATCACTGTGATGGTATCATCCAGCTCTTTATCTCATTTCTATTATCTGATCCTGGCAGGGATGGAAGTTGGTGTCTGGGCATGGAGTGGATGAAGATAAATAAATGGAAGGCTAATCTAGGCAAAATGGAGGTACTATAATTTGAGGAAATGTAGTAGAAGGGCTAGAGCTCAGCAGTAGAGCATCTACCTTGCAGTATTCAGCATCACCAGGTTGAAGCAAAGGCTGAAAACAATTGTATTTCAATGGGCTTTTTAAAATCATCATCATCTGGCTTTTAGCACATTTAAAAACTGATGGCAGCTTTTAAATCATTCCTGTTTTACAGCAGTGTTTTGTTTTGTTATTGCATTTTAAAGCCTTGTGAGCCATGCTGAGTATGTTTTGATATAGAATTGAGGGATAATATATTATATAAATAAATGAAAGAATATTTCCTTGATAGAATTGTCTATTAGCATTCCATCTTTGTTCCAGGTTAGCTATCATATTTTAGAAAACAGTGCTTCTGTGCTGGAAACCATGCGGTGGGGGTCCTGCTTGTGCGTTTCCTATAGACATCTGGTTGGCCACTGTGAGAACAGGATGCTGGACATAGATGGGCCTGATCTAGAAGGAACCTATGTTACTGCTGATGAAATAGTTTCAGCCTGATGTTTTGTTGGGCTGGGAATGAGCCATGGCCATTTGATATACTTGCCTCTCCTGATGAAACCATATATAATGAAATGATCTTCACAGCAATGTCTGAACGTCTCACCAGACACAGGAGGACAATTAAAGGCACAATGAAAAGAGACACCTTCCAAGGAGTGTGGACCCCTTTAATCAACTATGTTAATGACCAAAATCAAATAAGATCTTGTCACACCAACTGCTCAATCTTCTCAGTGGAGAAGCTACGTTAAATAATACATTTGAACATTGAATGAGTAAACATGTGTCTAAAGTCAATGGATAGAACAGGCACCAGTAGCTGCACTGCTGGATAAATGTTTAATGGTTCTTGTATTGGTATTATTAATATTTTTTTTTAAAAGAAACCCCAATAAAAATAGTTTTAAAAAGGATTTTAATTTCTTAAGCTACAGTTTTGTGAGAGATGCAGATGGGGACATTTTGTTTTAAGGGTTCTCTCCAAAACTGGATTTGAAACTGGAATCATATCAAAAGAAGATTCTGTCTTGGTGGGAGCGCATAATGCATACTTTCCCAGTTTACTTGACATGGGAGATCATATATTTAAAATTAAAATATCTTGACTGAAACTTAGCAGTTTGTTTTCAGGCTAATAAACAATGGTTTGTTGAACTAGAATCATTGCATCTTAAATGGACCAAAGAGGGTTTTATCTGGATTAATCTTCTAGTTCGCTAGCGAATTTTGCAACCAATATTGCCTGCTTTATCGAAATTTAAATTTTATGGTAAGACACATCCTATTTTAGTTGGAGACTAGGTGGTAGGTATCCATAGAATCCTTAGTTCAACCTATTGGCTGTGGTTAGGTCTAGGAAAGACCTCCCATTTTAAGGCATTATAAAGCTTCTACCAGTCACGGAAGGCTAGATAGACCAATGGCTTGGGACCACATCATTTGAAAAGCAACCTACACGTGTATTAGCCTGCCTGGGCATTGAGATCTACCTTAGAGACCTTGCCCATAGGTCTATCTATATGGTACATTTGCTTGCCAGGCATAAAAGACAGGGCCTTTCATGTGGTGGCCCTGAGATTGTGGAACGGAGTGGGGGTGGCTTCCATGCTGCAAATTTTGAAGTGGTTTTTCAAAACCCCTTTCTGGCAATATCTTCTTTAAATAAGGTCATGCCCTTTTAGAGAACTGTCTTAGAATAAATAGATTTTTATTTCAGTTGGATTTCTGTTGTGAACCGTTCAGGAATCTTCAGATTAAGCATGGTACGCATACAACAACAACATTGTTACTGAATTACAACTCCCCTCAGCCAGGGATGATCAAAGTTGCAGTTCAACAACATCTGGAGGGCCAAATATTCCTCACACTTTCCCTACAGATATAAGCACCTCTGCCCTACAGTTGTCAATTATTAAATTGGGAAATGTAAATGTGAATTAAAAGCTGCATTTAGTTAAAGCCTATGATCATGCAGGCTGAGACATACATCTGTAATAGAACTGTCTGCTGCCTATGTATGTTCTGGTTTCACCACACAGCTATCCCACTCACATGTAGTAGTGCAGGGGTCAGCAACCTTTTTCAGCCGTCCACCGTCCCTCAGAGCATGTGGTGGGCCGGACTATATTTTGGAAGGAAAAAAATGAACGAATTCCTATGCCCCACAAATAACCCAGAGATGCATTTTAAATAAAAGCACACATTCTACTCATGTAAAAACACTGATTCCTGGACCATCCATAGGCCAGACTGAGAAGGCTATTGGGCCGCATCCGGCCTGCGGACCTTAGGTTGCTTACCCCTGTAGTAGAGTTTCTCTGACCATTATTGAGTGTGATTCACTCCCATGTCGGTTCTGTAAGGCACAACACTTTTTGTGTCCCTTTAACCTGTCCCATCCCCCACCCACTTTGATAAGTACACTGGATCCGAGCCTAGATTCAAAGAAAGAGAATAATCCGCCCTTCCTTAAAATACTGGAAAATCCTTTTATTTATATTCTGTTTAGGAATAATATACAGAAAGCAATCTTTGCTTTAGAGACTTCTTTTATGAACAAGAATGAAAAAACCACTCTAACTGGAAAAGATAATATAAATATGATGCTAAAATTTATCCCCCAATATCTAAGTTTAAAATGATTAGAGAGATGAATAATTTATACCAGTGAGTGTAGCAAAATTGGGAAAACTGGCTCGATTCTGATTTACCAGCCACCCTTAGTTAACTTTTGGAACAGAATTTGCAAAAGGAGGCTTTATATATATTTCTGGAACATTGAGAGAACAGCTGCTCTCTTTGTGTGCTTTCATAACATGGTCTAACAATTGACAGATTTGAAACTCAGACAAATATCCTGATAAACATAAAACAGAGAGGTGACATCATTATTCATGAAGAGAGAATATATTTTGGCTTTGATCCCTAAGAATGCATCCTTGCTTTAAAATTAGTGTAGGGCTGGAACATCAGAGGGGGGCTGCATGGCATAAAAATACATTTTTAAAATAAACATAATTTTTAAATTTGTCTGTGAATAGGGATGGTAGAAAAAGCCAATTCAGCTTGCTCCTTATTACCCAGGTTCCTAGGAATAAGCTAAGTGAATTCAGTGGGGATAACTTATGAATAAACACAGAGTGTAGGATCACACTGTAGATCTGATCTCAGTGTAAATTAGAGGAAGGAGCATCTGAGGCTTCCACTAAAATTATGGAAACAGAACATGTGACTTTTTATTCTTTAAGTATAATGTCCATACTGTGAATCCAGAAATTAAGATCTAAAAGTTCCTCTTTTTTATTATTCTGTGTGGGAAACAAGATTTCTGTGCAACTGTTTTACACTGATAGAACAATTCACTTTGCATGAACATCAGGGACTAAGTACTAATCATGCCAATAGTCAGTAAACCATGTCTAAAAGTCTGCTTGTTCCTCTGGGCTTAATATGGATAAAGAAGAGAAATTGGGAAATGTGGCTTTTCTGATAAGAAAACCAACCATGAAGTTTGAATTAGTGGCAATGTACTGGATTTCTTTCCCGGGTGTTTCATTATATTATTGAGACTCTGTCATGGTTTAACTTTCAGCAGAGCATCTTTCTATTTCAGCTGGGGAAGGAAATATATGAGCCCTCCCCCCACCAGCCCTTCCCCACTTAAAACCAATAGAACCAAATTATCGAATAAAAGGCATGTGTGGAGAGTTTGTCATATTATTATTTTACTCAGAGACTATTCTGCTTAGGTGTGATTTACATGTTTCCTGAGTAAACAAACCTTCAGACCAAGAGGACAGATTGCTCCAGAGGCATAAATCTTTTCTCTCCAGGAAGTGCAACCATGTACAATCACATTAGTGAAACAGCTGCTCTCTTTGTGTGTCTCACTCGATAGGTTGTTGTTACGGATTCTAACGAGAGTAAAACCAATTAGCTGATTAGAAATAAGAGAGAACATATGAGTAGCACTGGAAAAATGCATATTTCTGCAGCCAATGTGCTAAAGAAGTGTTGATTCAAAGATTTCCAAGGGAAATGGCTCTACAGCCTGTTATTGTTAGCAACACTAATTGCCCAACAGTAACATTTCAACAGTTGGTACCTTGGTCTTCAGTTGAAATACACTTGGAAAAATGGGAAAACAGAACATTTATCAGAGCTAACATTCAAAGGGTAAGCAAAGCAAGGTAAGCACTAAATCCAAACAGTTTGCTAGTTTTAGAGTAGTATAGGGTGGGGATTTTTCAAAGAGGACCTCATCTAAATGTTAATTTAGTGCTGAGTTGTCAAAGCAGATTTTCAAATAACTATCCATATATATTAGTTTAATATTTTCAGGATCAAAGCGATGCATCACACATGCAAGCCAAATGTTCAAAGTGATTAGTGATCTGAATTATATAGGCATTTTCTTCAGTATTTTTGTGCAGCAAACCTAGCATTAAAAGTTACCCAAAAATGGTTTATAGAGCTTTATATTTACAGTAAGCATTCAGTAGCCTTCCAATCAAATGCTCAATTATGTTAATCCACTTCTGGGGAGCTGTCCAAGATAAAGGTGTGTAAAGAACTAGACATGGGATATTGGAAACATGGTCAAAACTGCTACAAGAGGCCATTCCCACCCCACCCTGAAGAATGAAGAGGTAATGGCAATTCACATAATTCCATATGAAACTGGCGCATGTCTAAAGTCCCTCAGGCTTTATTGGTGCTCTGTAGAATATGGAGTCATCCTGCACAACATAGGTCCTGCTCAGGTTAGAATTGTAAATAAAAATACTTAACATTTATAGCCTTTTTTAGTGTTTCACATGTTTGGTCTAGCTGTAGTCCTTACAATAACCCTGCAAAGTTAGTCAATATTCATGCATGTTGCAGATGGGGGAGATGGATGGTGGGAGAAAGTGGATTGTCTAATGATACCTAATGAGCTCACAGAAATTCAGTTTGGTGGTTTTGCAATAATTTTAAGAAAGAGGAGCAAGACTGGGGGGAAATAGAAAGAAATGGAAGATAAAATGGATGCCGTTACTTTACTGTCGTGCAGTAAGGGGAAACCAAGAGGATTTTTGCTTTGAATTACGAGGAGGCCGAGTTCATAGCACCATGGCCAGATTAATTCTGACTACCTTATGAATCACTGGCAGAACCTGGCATGCCCACAAACACCTGGAGACACTGCTTGCTGTCTCCCTCTGCTCAAGGGACCCGTGTTATCTGCCAGTATTTTGGTGAGGCCAAAATAAAACCTCTTTCCTGTAGTCTCTTCTTATATAGGGTTCTCCTGAAGCAGAAAAATCTTCCCCTTTAGAAAGATACTGCTTGGTGCTTTCCCAAAGTGGGTAAAAGAAGCAGCAGCAGCAAACCTGGCTGGGAGGTGAGGGAACAGAGGAGGGTGGAGACAAGATTTTGTGGAAGCTTAGAGGAGTCAAACAAGAAACCAGCAGCAAGGGCACAGTATCTTGGAGCAGAAGGACATGGGTCAGCATCCCCCAAAGCTAAACCAGAGTTGCAGTCCTGTTGCCAAAGACTAGCATAGTTTGATCCAAAGATATTAAGAAAGAAAACCAAGCCCTGATATGCTAATACTGTATACCAGAGTCAGGCGGGGTCCAGAACCATCCTGATGCTAGGAATAATTAGTTTTGGATTAGAAAATGTGCTTTTGCAGGACTGCTATGTCCTGGAGCCATTCAATCAAAGAGCACCCATAAGAAGGAATTAACAGGCTGCCTGGGGACTTTAGGAAATACCAGATTTTTTCTGTGAAGACACAAATAATGTTTATTTGGCCATGAGTTTGGGCAGCCAAATATGGGTTGCCCTGTCCATGCAGTTGCAGCAGGGTTCAACAACAACAGCAACAACACTTCAAATGTTACAGAACAAATGCATTTTCCGACCTGGAAACTTATTTCCAATTTTTTGGGGGGCGAGGTGGGGTAATGTAACATATGAAGTGGCCCTAGGAACAATGTCCCAAACTGATCAAACTGAACAGGAGCAACATATGCTAAACCTGGGCATTGGTCCAGACAGGTGGGATGCAGTGATTGCTGTCTAGAGGGACTCACTCATTGACTACTTTTGGCGGAATACATTTATTGTTGGTACATACTCTTCTTTCCAGTTGTGTGATCTGTCCTCCAGAGACATGCCCAATTGATATAAGACAATGCTTGTTCAGAGAGAGAGAGAGAGAGAGAGAGAGAGTTGCCTCCAGCATTCAAAACTCTCATTGTTCTAGGTGCATTTTGCAACAGGGAATTTCATTAATGCAAGAAGTTTCTGAGGTCTGGGTGTAAGGCACATAGCTGCCTATGCTGGGGGGGGGACCTAGTAGGGAGCAATGGGAAGATTAAGGGAAACTGCAGGTGCCCAGTCCTCCTGCACCACAACACAGCTGAGATGGATGAGATGGAGCCAAGGAAGTTGGTCATTCCTGCCCAGTTCCAAAGTGATCAAAACAAATCCCCATTTTGCCACTGAACATCACTTCGGCGTCCTGTGTGATAATAAGGCACTTGGTCCCATAAGTTAAATTCTCTGTTCAATACGGTTACATTGTAGAAATGGTGTGAATTTGGGCTGTGCAAAATATTCAGATGGGGAAAAGCTGCGGCTCAGGGCAGGGACAAAGCTCAATGCTACATAGTTGTAGAAGGAGACCGTATGCTCACTGCCCTCTCAACAGCTGCTTACCAGGAAGGAGAGTGGGAGGGAGTGGGAAGGTTGGTGCAGTGCAAATGAACACCAGATTGGTGCGTTTGCATCACACCAGCCTCCCTGCCTCTGGCTGTCTTTCCTTCTGTATAAGCAGCAACATCATGTGCTACTGCATGCCTGGCATGCACAAGGTCCCATGTTCAGCCCATGACATCATCAGGCAAGTTTGGGAAATGCACTTCTCTGTCACTGTAGACAACACTGAGCTAGACGGACTCATGTTCACTTCTGACTTAGTAACAGGCAGTTTCCCATGTTCCTAGCTAACAAGAGAATATAAGGGAGAAGCAAATCTTATCCTGCCTGGGTGAGAGCAGGGAGTACAGTAATATGGGATGCTCGGTTTCCATATACTGGTGTGTTAGAAGAAAATGATCAAAAGATGGGACTGAACTTCTGAAGACAAGCTAGCCAAAGAGCATCTGTAAACTGGTGCTTGAATTGAAAATGGAAGCCTACAATTAAATTGAAGTGGATCTGATTTTTGCCAGAATCGGCTCCCCTACAGCTACCAAGCTCTGCTTTTCAGAGGGGATAACAATGTAGAGCTACAAAAGGAACTGCTAGTATATCCGTGTGCAGCCTCTCATTATGCAGACATGATTAGAAGCTGCAGTAAGCATTCACTTTCGGTGACTGACAGTGACAACTCAGAATTAAACAAAATAATGGAGAGTAATTAAAAATGACTTAATTATTTCTTGGAAGACGGCTGTTAGTTTCAAGATGAAATAATATTGTTGCCACTAACTGCATATTGATTAGAAGAGAAGAGAGCAAAACAACTGTAGCTAGGAATTAAATGTTATAGTAGTGCAGAGAATAGATTGTTAATCCCCTTGCAATGCCTTCATGCAGAAGGCATTTTAATGTAGTCTCCCTTTGAATTCTGAATTGTTTCTGGTCTTCCCCTTCTCTCCCAAATTATGTGGCCAAAATAAGAAGAGAATAAACTATTGTGCTATCCAAGCTAATACCTTGAAAGTTATAAATGTGTAGGTTGCATACAAGAGACCAAAGTTTGTACAAGAACAAAATACTAAAACTGAATTTGGGGTGAGGAGAAACTGGCATAAAATTATGGGATAATGTTTGTGAATGAAAGAGGATGTGATATATAAGTAGATATTTTGGTAAAACTCTGCAATTTGGATTGCAGTTCTCGCAAAACTTAAATATAATTAGAATCATAGAGTTGGAAGGGACCACAAAGGTCATCTAGTCCAACTTCCTACAGTGCAGGAATCTTTTTGCCCAACATGGGGTTCGAACCTATGCACCTGGGATTAAGAATCTCATGTTCTACAGGCTGAAATTTATTCCTTAGTAGATAACATGCAGTGAATGTGTTGCCTTTATAGCAAAAGTTGCTATTCAGTGATGTTCTAGAAGTTCTAGGACAACATTTCCCATAATTCCTAACCATTGGCCTGGATGACTGGTGCTGATGGGAACTGGAGTCCAGCAGCCAAAAGTTCTTCATCCCTGTTTATAGTCTTGTTTAAAGCACCATCTTGAAAACTAAGTGGAAGGAAGGAAAGGGGGAAGCCTTTGCCTCCACTATGGTTGCAGCTAAAATTCCCCCTCACACCTGATATTCACAGTGGAAAGAAAACTAATTGAAAATAGCAAGTGTGTGGAATTTCTTTAAGGATCATGGATGAACTGAACTCCCACTCCCACAATGCCATGGTTCCAAACTGACTTACTCCATTCCACTCAAGCTGGCCACTTGTTTTTCTAGAACAATCAGCCACATAAAGTCAATCACATGAGGAACCTTGTGTCTAATTTGCCCTCGGAGTAAGGCAATTCAAAAACCAGAACTGCAATCTCATATGCAAAAAAGCTGAGCCTTGATTTGCTCCACCCTTTGTCTCAACCTGAATGGTTTTGTTTGGAGAGAGAAAGAGATTACATAATGTTTTATATTGTTTCCAACCCTATTCCAATATCTATATAGAGAGAGAGAGAGAGAGAGAGAGAAGATAGAACTCTTGAAGATTCAAGAACAGTGTTACTGTGATCAGTTTTGGAGTGGATTAAGGTATGTCAGCTAATAAGAGACTTTCTCTATCAGGTGACACCCCCCACAAAAAAAACAACAACCCTGGAGTACCCCTTCTCTCTTTGAATGTAAAAGCAAATAAATTCAGAAGAAAGGAATCTTTGTTCAGTTAGAGGAAAACTGAGGTTGATGCCTCTTTGATACAGTGGTGAGACCCAGAGTCTTGGACCCTTCATCTAGTAGCAAATATGCTTGCTGACATGGCAGGGCACACCTTGAAAAAGAGCGCTATCAAGCTACACCATTTTGTAAGCAATGACAGTCCAGAATAGGGCAGGGCATGTCTGGTTTCCAGACAGCCTGGAAACCAGAAAGTGCTTTTAAGTGGAGATGGAGATTTCCCTCCCACTGAGACAGGAAGACAAAGCATAACACTGCATGTGCAAGACGTGAGGCCATTTAGAAGCTTGATGAATCTGAATTAGATGCATCTTTAACAGTAGCTGGGATTAAAGGCTCGGCAATAACATAAGAGAGATAATTGGAATCTCACAATGCACAGTACTTCACTTTGGCATCAATTTCATAATATAATAAAACTTATCATTTTGGAAGCTTGTCTGGTTTTTAGAAAAAGGCTGTGAACAATTCAATCTGTCCTGGTACATCAGACATGGCGTGCAGGTGGCTTAAAAACAAAGCATTTAATCAAGCAAAATTTTACTTAAACTACCTGATGATTCATCATCAAGTTCTTTCTCCATGTCCGTTGTGCCTTTCTGAGCTATTATTTATAGAATATTTAACGAGCCTGGACTCCATGTGCTGCTACTGCTGTGAATGCTATTGTACTGTAAATTACTGTTTCCTATTCGTTTCTGATTCAGTATAGATTGCAGTGACTCATCCTTCTATTTTGATTGATGCTCTTTAGCGGCTGCACTAAAAGTCACGTTTTGTCACCAGTAATGCCTTGGTATTATTGGAATAAGACTCCTTTCCTTGAGGGTGGGGGAAAACCCTATATAGTTAGGCAATTTAAGAATAATTTTCTTTTTTCCTCCCCCCTTTTTTCCCCTCCCCCCCACTTTTTTTTTCTCTCAACAGAAGACTGGCATGCCAAATTGTTTGCAAATCATGTGTCTGTAAATATCACCTTTTGCTCATATTAATTTTGCATGACTCACAACTTTGCAAAGCATTTTGGCTTTAGACATTTGACACTCGCTGTTCTATATTTTTCAGAAAGTCTGCTAAACTTCGGGTAAATTTCTTTGGGTAAATGGCTAGGAGTCCAGGTTGCCCAAGGTTCACTCAGCTTGAATGAGAGGGGTTTTGAACTTAAGCAAATCCTAAAGGTATCAGAAAAAAATGAAAGGGGGAATGACCTAAAAAGGAGCATTTGACTTTAGGATAGGAGTGCATTGGTAATGGTGCTGGAAAAAGAGAATTGTGGGGGATTACCTTGGAATCGCAGAAGCCTGCTGCAACAGACGAAGCACCTATCTAATCCAGCAACCTGTTTTCCACAAGAATCAACCAGTTGTCTTTGGTTGTCCTCAAGGAGGACATGAGAGCAAGAGGACTCTCACACTGCTGTTTGCTGGCAACTAGTGTTCAGAAGTATCCTCCCTCTGATCCTGGAGACAGTTCGTAGAGATGTTGACTGCTGTTGTTAGATTTATTGCCCACCTTTCATCAGAAGATCCATGGACAGTTTACAAGAGTAGCCATTGATATTAAGTCTTTGCAAAAGTACTAAATGTCAAGTGACAGAAAAACATCCAGTTTATTTGGGATGGAAGATACCATATTGTTGTTGCTGGCATCCATCTGCCTCAAGAGACAATGTAAGAATGTGCCATTGGGGGTAAAGTCAAACCATTGGATGCATTTGGATGGCATGCATATTTATGGTACGACAAGGTTAAGATCAACAAGGTCTTTAAGAACCATATTGTCAGAAAAGCAATATTTAATGTCTGGACAAGATACAAAGACTTATTAGAAAACAAAACACCGAGGTGGCTGTCACCTTTGGAGGCTAAGGCCCGAAAAAGACCCAATATGGAGGCCAATTGGCCAAAATATTGGGAAATACTAGAAAGGGATGGAGACAATTGGAAACTGCAGAGTTTAGAGAAAATGAAAGATAAAGTGCGAGACTGGTTACACTATGCTCAGATTAAGGAAGTGTTTAAGATTGATAAAAAGTTAGGATTCCAGGTGGAGAAATCGAAACTGGAGACAGAACTGCTAGAACCTAAGACCAAGGTACTTTCAAAAATGTATAACTTGCTGCTGAAATGGAACACACAAGACGAATTGGTTAAATCGGCTATGATAAAGTGGGCCCAGGATATTGGGCACAACATTATGTTTGAGGACTGGGAAAGGTTATGGACCACCGGGCTGAACTTCACAGCATGTAATGCTCTGAAGGAAAATGTAATGAAAATGATATATAGATGGTACATGACCCCAGTGAAATTGGCTAAAATATACCATTCGTCTGATAACAAATGTTGGAAATGTAAGGAAAATGAAGGAACATTCTTTCACCTCTGGTGGACCTGCCCTAAAGTGAAGGCCTTTTGGGAAATGATATACAATGAGTTAAAAAAGGTATTTAAGTATACCTTCACCAAGAAACCAGAGGCCTTCCTTCTGGGCATGGTCGGCCAGAACGTGTTAAAGAAGGACAGAACATTTTTTATGTACGCTACAACGGCGGCAAGGATACTTATTGCTAAGAGCTGGAAAACCCAAGATCTACCAACACTGGAAGAATGGCAGATGCAGCTGATGGACTATATGCAACTGGCTGAGATGACTGGCAGAATCCGCGACCTGGGAGAGGAGAGGGTTGAAGAAGACTGGAAGAAATTTAAGATTTATTTACAAAAGTACTGTAATTTGGTTGAATCCTAACAAGGAAGCCAGAGTAGAAATAACTGTCTACCATTAAATTATAATTTTTTATTTGAGTTTAACCTAAATATTGCACTTAAGAGCATAAACAAGATGATAATTTGCTTGGAAAAATTCGTTTTTAATGATGAAAGTGGAAGCGGGAGACGTGAGGGAGTCCGCAATAGAATGAAAGGATGTTATGAAACCTATTCTGTTTGTTAAATATGTATCTGTAAAAAATCTTAATAAAAATTTTTATAAAAAAAAAAAAAAAAGTCAAACCATTGGAGAGTTACAGTGCCTGCTGTGGCTGTAGGGACCATTATGAGAAAGACATGTTTTATTGCAGCTGGGGCAGATGAAGCTCACCGTCAATTGAAAGGTTGTTGGTTATGGTGTAGCGCAGGTGGAACGAACTGTCTGCCACTTAAGAGCATGGTCACCAAAGCTGATGCATCTTGGCAACATCTTGACCCAAGATGTTGGTCTTCAGGCTGATTGTGAGGCCGAACTCCATGCAGCCTTGGGCGAAATGGTTGAAGAGTCTCTGCTTCTGCATCTGCAAACTGTTTTTGCTCTAGAGTTTGGGAACAAATCTCTGTTCTGCCATAGACTCACTGTTAGTGGGAATCACAGGACTAGGCCTGTTGACCATTTGTGACATCTACAGCAATAATTGTGATCAACCAAGATATGGCCTCTGAAGCACTTACTGGTGATATAGATATAATTAACATCATTTCTGTGTTTGTTGGAAAGTTTTCATTTGTGAACGTTGTTCTGCAATTTCTGTTTCCCATTCAGTGCTGCACATGCCACACTCAGCGTGGGTGGAGGTGAGATGCACTTTTACATGGCTAATTATACACTTCACCTTAACTACACACTTTGAAAGGTGGCACGGTCTAATTGCAGATCAGTGTCTTTATTTTGTCAAGGTCTGTACATGGAAAGTTTTGGAAATAAGTAGGCAGCCTGTTGTAGGAAGCAAAGGTGTAAGCCCTTGATATCAAACAATAAGGGAAGATTCCATCTGCCAGTCCCCAACTAGAAAAATGAAATAGCAGAATATAGATGTTATCCATTTCTAAATACCAGTTATGCCTTTATTTGTGTTCTATGAGCTGTTCCTTTTCTCCCTCAACCACACACACACACACACACACCACATTGCCATCAATGTTATTAATGGCTCCTTAGTTGAGATACAGAGGTTTTTTTCCTGCTACCACATTCCCATATTTGTACAACAGTACTCCATAGTATTGCAAAAATAAATAAATTCATAGTCCTCTGTTACATACTGGGTGATATTAAATGTTAATCATACTCAGAAGGAACCCATTTGAAGCAAGGGTTCTACTCATTTGAGTATTGCCCCTTTGTTCTCTTTACAGTGTATATTTTGATTGCTTCTCAAAAGCCATATCCTATGCACACTTGCCAGGGAGTAAGTACCACTGAACTGAATGGAACTTACTTATGAGTAGACATGCCGCAGTCTGCTAGCACAATGGCACTTCTTAGCTGCCGAGTCTTGGTGACCCTTGGAAAAGGCTTTGGATGTGGTACAGGGAATGCAGCTTGAGAAGGGACTTCACAGAAAAACACTGAACATCCATGGGGTGGCCTTTGAATTTAACTCAATGCATTTGGAGGTCATTTCTTTCTACTTTAAAAGACCCTGTGTGAAGCAGGGTTTGGGAACCTGTGGCCCTCCAGATACTGCTGGACTCCAACTCCCAGGCAACATGGCCAGTGGTCAGGAAGGATGGGAACTGTAGTCCAGCAAAATCTGGAGCACCACAGGTTTCCCACCCCTGCCAAATGTTAATTGGAAAGCAGCATACCGGCAAGCAACATAATTGTAATACTGTATTATAATAAATGAGAAAGTCTCATATCCAAGCATGTGAGTGTTAGAAGATTTGACGGTGCCTAGCAAGCCATAAATACTGGTGATGTCACTTTAATTCTTTCCCTCCACCTCTTTCTTAGTGTGAATAGATTCCAGAAGAGCTAATTAAATTCTTAATCTGATCCTAGGCTGTGAGAAATCTCTGCTTGGATGCACATGATTAAGTTCGTCGTCTATGCGATTTCTCTCTCTCTCTCTTTGATTGTGTGATTTCAAGTTTCCCATTACTGGAGGATTTTTAAATTGTTGTCTAAATCCTTGTCAAAAGGAGCAGCCACTTGAAAATAGAGACTGGCAAAAGGTACTCAAAAACAAAACAAGGTGAGGGGTATTTCTGTGTATTCAGTGCAGGTCCAGCTGATGATTCGGAGAGAAAAATTCCTCCAGCTTCTAGCTAATTAGCTGTTGATTTAAACTCTTTCTGGCACAGGGCACTGTGTTTTGCTCACTGTAGGATCTCGGTAACTGGCAGTATCAATAAGAG
Organism: Podarcis melisellensis; assembly: GCF_964234715.1. Taxonomy (NCBI): domain Eukaryota; kingdom Metazoa; phylum Chordata; class Lepidosauria; order Squamata; family Lacertidae; genus Podarcis; species Podarcis melisellensis. The sequence goes on from NC_138542.1 coordinate 35,389,918, forward strand.
CTTAGAGAGGGGAGGGGGGGAGAAACTATTATCGTCTGTTGAAAAAAAGACTTAACATTTATGTTATTTTTGTGGTGCATCTCTTCCGAAAGTAGGGCATCTGCAGAAGGCATTATCTGTGGCTTTGGCATTATAGTTTGTCAGCTGGTCACTTTCATATTTTCTAATTGAGTTCCTCCACCAATGGAGAGGCAGGAAGCATGAGAACGTGCCCTTTAAAATGGCAGCTTGTTAGTTTGTCTGTGTTTTGATCTCTTCTGATGAGAGTGCAAGGTTCTGTTTCTAACAGAACTACAGGGCTCACACCAACAGATTTATCAGGTTTTTAAAATGTTTCTCAGAAGCTGAAGGTCACAGTTGCTGATTAGACTTCATATTTGTGTTCTAGCAGCCAGCAAATGAGTTGACCTGGGCGGAAAGTGTTGCTGAAAAAGGGCAGGGCACATGCTTAGCAGTGATAGGATCTGCTGTGATATCAAAAATAGCATGAAATTGATATGCATTCTGTATATTGGCCTGCATATTTTTATGGACTCCAGCATATGTACATTGAGGTAAAGTCTATGGAACATCTAAGCAAGGTTCGTAATGTGTTCCAGCTTGGCAATTAAGTGTGTGTGTGTGTGTGTGCGCGCGCGCTTGGGCAAGATCCAATTAGTGTGTGTGTGAAATTTGGATACACACAGAGAGAGAGAATTGTGTGCCACTTTACAAAATAAGGCTTGCAAAATAAGATCGCAATCCTATACACATAGACTTGCAGGTGTGAGATGACTTGTTTAGCCCTGTTTTGTAAATGTTGAGTGATTGTTAATATTGCTGCTGTTATCCTAGAATTTACTAGCTGCTTATTGTAAACAGTAATGCAAGAGGGAAATGAAATGCAGAAGTTCCTTTGACCTCAATGTATGAACAAGGTGTTGTAGAGGTGAATTGTTACCGCAGATGTTTACAATTCCTCCTCCCAACAGTGGGTATGAGTGCATGTGAAATGATGGAGAGACTTAGGGCTGTACAATATTAACCCTGTGAAAGTAGAGGAAACTGAGGTTTGATTTTTAGCTTGCATCAACAATACTGTAAAGCATAATAATATCTGTGTCTAATTTTTCTTTGCTACTAGTAGTTGTAATAATAATGAATCCTTCACCAGGAGGTTCCAGGGCTTGTGGCAGTAATTGAAAATTCAGTATTAAAAACAGTTTAAACAATCAAATTCACAGGAATAGGGTGGGTCCTAAAAACACACATATCAGGTGTCAAAAGCCAGGATAAAGAAGTGTGTCTTCCATATTTGTGCATGTATATAAATAAATGATAGGAAACTGAAGATGTTGAGAAATGCTGTTATGTGCTGGTGTAAAACCATATCAATATTTAGTTTGCAATGCTTAGATCATCATACTGAGGAAATTATTATCATTTATAAATATAAAAGTAGCTGCTAAAAAAATTAAAACCTTGACTTTGCCTGTATATCAGATAAGGCATCAGATGTTGTCTCCATTAACATTCTACAAGATCATTTGCAAAAGAATAGCCACAGAAAATGTGCTGTACAGCACATCACATTCCTGTTGTAACAAAACATTTATGTTCTGAAGACCTGATCTATTTGAGCTGTGATCTTAGTTGAATGCTGCATCAGAAATCCAGGGAAGCGAAAAGGAAAGCACAGTAGTGAAATGAAGCAGATTTTGCATGAATATTAGGAGTCATCAAAATGTAGGATGCAGCGTGTGTTCTGTGATTTTCATTCAGAATGGCAGCTTCACCTTCACACTGATAAACCAAGATAATGTGATAATCTGGACATGTACCCACCTGGGAACTTAAGCCAAAGCTGCTGGGGGGAAAACATACTGCACTGTTTTGAATGGTTTACTCTCATCCATGTGATGTAGGCTGCAATTTAATGCATGTGTATCTGGGGATAAGTCCCACCGAACTCAGTTGGACTTCTGAATAGACAAGCACAGGATTGAACTGTTAAATGCTTAATTTTAACTGGATTGTGCACAAGTATATTTTGAATTCCATCTGTTGATGCAATATGCTGTGTGTCCACTTAAAGGAATGATATGATGCTCTTGACCTCTTGAGAGGCTTGAGACAGAAGGCTTGCTCAGTGGAGGTATGTTTTCTGAACCGAAATACATCTGCTGCTGTGGTTCCTACACTTTCACAATTTCAGTTTGCATTTTGGCAGTTCATGGTAGAAAAAGAGACTCTGTATCAACCTCCTCTGGGAAGGAGCAGGTAGATCTCTGGGCAGTTCTGCTATAGACGGTCAAAAGGTTTAGTCTGTCAACTGTTTAAAAATAGCAACAACAAAAAATCCTCCCCTCACCCAACACACTGAATGCTGAACTGAAAAGAGGAATTTAAAAAATAGCTTGGGAAGAAAGCCAAGAGAAGATTTCTGTTTGAAAGGACTGTGAGTTCAGTTCCAGTACTGAAAACAAATTACTGAGGTGGACATTATGAGCTCAGAGGTACCCAATTCCCATATTCTAAGTGGATGTTCATCTTGTTGAGTCACTGTTTTATAGTCTGCTCTGGTTGGTAAACCTGGGATTTTCTTCTACAAGACAAAACAGATCCTGTAACTCTGAAGTCTGCCCAGCCCTGAACTAAACTATGTTTTAAAAGCAGCTCTTTACATAATTTGAATTTATAGTAAAACTGATAAATGATGACCTGAGTCTCAGCCCTGTGTCCAGCATTCCTTGAAGGTGAGGAAGCCACCATTAGGCTAAGAGGCCTATCATTTGCAGCTATACCCTGAAATAAGCCCTACTGTGGTTTTCTTCTAAGGAACGTTTACTCCCAAGCAAGTGTGGAGAGCATTGGAGCTTGTAAGTGCTGAAAGAGCCTTTGGGAAGGGTCATAGCTCAGTGGCAGAACACTTGCCTTGCATGCGGAAGGTCCCAGGTTGAATCCCTGGTATCTCCAAATAGGGCTGCAAGAGACTCCCTTCCTGGAACCCTGGAGAGTCAGTATAGACAATACTTAGATGGACCAGTGATCTGACTCAGTGACATAGGAACAGCTTCCTGTGAAAAATCTCAAATTTGATTCGATTCTACCAGGACAGGAGGGAGAATTACAGACAGAATGAATGTGTGCTGTGCTTCTTTCTGGGGCCTGTATTCTAGGTTTATTGGGACATCTGCAGCTTGTGATATAGACAATGATGTTTTAGAGTCACAGATGTGTGTTATGTATGCAAAGAAGTAAGCAGAGGGAAGAACAGAATGTGGTTCACTCTACACATTACATGGAGTTCCATTTCATTTTCATCTGCACATTAAAAAACAACAAACCAGCCAGGCCAGCATGGGAATAGGAGTGGAGAAAGGGTGGGAAGAGAGAGGCTTCTTAACCCTTTAACCTATGTACATAAGCATAGTTTTGCTAGATCGGGCCAATGGCCCATCTAGTCCATTATCCTGTTCTCACGGTGACTGAACAGAAAGCAAACTAGGCATATGAGCACAACAGTTCTCTGCCCACATGTGGGCAGCTGCTGGTATTTAGTGGCATGGAACATTTTTACCCATTATAGGAAAGACGAGGAGACCCTGACTCTTCTCCTCTGCGGGTGAAAAGGAAGTTCAGGGAAGATTACTTTGACCTGGGAAAATGTCTGGGAGAGCAAGTGAAAAGTAGCCTATCTCTAACCATCTTTCATAACCATATAAAGCAGGTTTTATTTCTATTTTTGAAATAGAGAAAAATAACACATAACTCCATCTAATGCATAGTTTGAGTCTGAGAGTGGCATTGTTATTTCAGACACCATTCTTAAAAACAAAACAACATGTAAACAACTTTGTCCCCTAAAAGAAATCATTATGTTTTTTGCAAGGTGTTGGTGTTTTGTTTGTTTTTATAGGGTAAGATTAGAACATCTAGCTGGTTTGCCTGCATTTGGTCTCATTAGCTACATTTTGCACAGATTTCAATCTTCTTTTATTTCATTACCCAGAATTATGCGTCGTTATAAGTAAGGTAAGTTCATTCCGTATCCCAAGGGACTTGGATACACGTGTTTCAGATCTGCAAAAGCTTGTAAAAACATAGGTCACATTTCATAATAACATGTATCAGTTTTGTAAAATTGCTTTAATCCAACCAGGGAGAACCAGAAATTGGAGCAGGATTTCACATGTGGTTCCTCTTAGCTTCCAGCAGTGGTAACATGTTATTATTTACTGGATTGTCTTCATATTATTGTAACAAAGGCATGGCACACGTATGTATTTTCAGGGACCACCTTGTTCTCCATACAGTGCTTCAGGGGCCAGGAGTGTGTTTTGCCACATGAAATGATCCCCTCCACAATTCACCAGTTTTCTTGCAAAGGTCAACTATCAGCTATTAAGAACTTCACTCATGGAATAAAGGTAAAGGTACCCCTGCCGTACGGGCCAGTCTTGACAGACTCTGGGGTTGTGCGCCCATCTCACTTAAGAGGCCAGGGGCCAGCGCTGTCCGGAGACACTTCCGGGTCACGTGGCCAGTGTGACAAAGCTGCATCTGGTGAGCCAGAGCCGCACACGGAAACGCCGTTTACCTTCCCGCTGGTAAGCGGTCCCTATTTATCTACTTGCACCCGGAGGTGCTTTCGAACTGCTAGGTTGGCAGGCGCTGGGACCGAGCAGCGGGAGCGCACCCCGCCACAGGGATTCGAACCGCCGACCTTTCGATCGGCAAGTCCTAGGCGCTGAGGCTTTAACCCACAGCGCCACCTGCGTCCCTTCCACACTCATGGAATACATGTATTCAAATATAGCTGGGCTATTCCATGCAAATCTGAAAGAGATTAAAGTGCAATAATTGTAGAAGACACTCTGGCAGCTACACTCAGTGGGCCAACCACACAGTATGTCAGGGTGTGTTTACTGTGCACTTTGCCTGTCCTCACTCCCACCTGAAGACTCTCAGCTTCATTATTACCAGAGGTTCTATTCAAAAAACCACCACAATGCCCAAACATAGATCGCGTAACAAGATGTGGAAGTCAGCAGCTCTATCAGAGCCCTAAGGTTCATTGGCTAGGCATAAGCTAAGTCATTGTCCCAACACGTCATACACACTCTGAACTCCCAGTCATTCACACAGTTGGTGTCTTGAGCCTTGGGCAATTTTGCAAGTGGGATGGATCTACTCTTGTTGGTACAGCCGTAGCTATATCCTTGAAGGTGGAGGCACAAATGCTCAGTATCTGATCCAGCCACTGGGCTCCTTCCCAGGATCCAATTCTACAGACTTTGTTGCATAATTCCTCCTCTTCTGACTAACCTTGCCAAGACACCCTGTTCACGACACTACCTGGGATGATATATGTTTGTGCATATTGTGTGAGAAATAGGAGAGGGGAGAAGGAGGGATGAGCTGATTAATGAATGAAGGGAAAGCTGGTTGGTTGGAAGGTGTCATTGGGATGTGTGTGAGAGAGAATGTGTGAATGTAGAGGGGGTGAAGAGAGAGGGAGGGAAGAGTGTCTCCATTCACTTTGGCTCTGATCACAAATAAACATTTTCCTGATACAAGCCTGGATCAGTTCCCTCAGACAGAAGGCATTTCTGAGGTTTCCTTCCAATCGTATTCTGCTACATCAATGGAAAACCTGAAAATTGGGCTCCAGAGAGTGTCTAGTATAGTGCAAGGAGCTGGTTTCAATGAAATGGAGAAGCCTCATGCATGCAAATGTTTGCTGCTACAGCAGTAGTGGCAGTGTGCTGTGGTGCTGCACAGATGCCCTCCTGATACTACTGTCTCAGGTTTTTATGTAGACAGGGCTGGGCAGTGAGGTCATAATCCCACAATTGCACCAACACAACAACCACTTTAGGAACCTGCACATCTCTGTCATCACTACCATCCCACCCAGGAAAGTAGCGAGGACTCCATTGTTGGGAGGGCAGCTCTGTGGCTGTATGCCACTACATGAGCAGCTGCTGCTTGAAAAAGCTTTTTAGATTTAGCTGACATAAATGAAAGGTAGCAATATAACATCAATAGAAGATAACCATTCAAGTTAACTGCCTACAATGACTCCGTTAGCTGACTAAGATGTGGCCCAGAGTAAAGATTTGCTCAGTGAATTAGCATGTGAATTGCATTTTTTTTTTCAAAACACTACTGGTGTTTCTTTCCTTCAGAGAGACTTTATCTTAAACACCTCTGAGGCTCTTGGATCCCTGTGGTTTGGAATCAGAGAAGACTCCGTATCAATCAAAGCATGGTAGTAAAATGACAGCTTCATGTAATTTTAGTGATACCCATTCTCTCCAGTGAGCGTGATGAATGCATGATCAAGTAGTTAAGTGCATTTAATCTATTGACTGGAATGTCCTTAGCTAGTGGCAGATAAGGTCTGTCTCTTGCATTAAGGCAGGTCAGGCAGTTCACTATATGGGTCAGCCATAAAGGCATACAAATAAAAGGGACATCATTTATGGATCACTTTTATGGCACTAACAAAACAGGTTTCGCAAGCTTGGAAATAAGTGTCCATGTTGGACCACTGGGGCAGTTTCTCCATCTAGTTCAATATTGGCCACTTCAACTGGTGGCCTCTTTCCATAGTCTCAGGCACAGGACTGTCACCAGACCTGGAAACAGAGACCCTATACTTACAAATGCCCAGGATAGAATCTTGAACTGTGCATGCAAAACTTGTGCTGTACCACAGAGCAGCAGTGCCTCTTGCCAGGGGTACCACTAGGGCCAGAGCCACCAGCAGCAATACTATACTGGCCAACAGTCTCACTTAGCAGTTAGCTGTTGGGCAACTTCCTAATGCAGCAAATGGTTTTAGAATGTTTGAATCAATGGAGACATTTGCTTTTGCTGCTGTTTCTCTATGAGGAATTGAAGACGATTTAGACACCACTGCTTTCTTGCCCTCACTGCCACCTCCTTTTACTTCTATCAGCTTGCACTTCATCACTCTCAATGTTTTCATGGTTCATTTCCCATAGATGAACTTCAGCCTTCTTGTATCGTGGACAAAAAATGCTGTGGCATCTGCCTTTGTGTTTGACATGGTAGTGCACACGTTACTTGAAAGCAAATCTGACTTTCTTTGGTTTCATTTGCATTCTATATTTAATTTTTATACACAAGATTAACCCCCCCACACACACACCCCATAAACAGAAGGGTTATACCTGAAGTAGCAAAGCAGATCACTATAAATTTGGGCTCTCTAATGTGGTGCCTGCAGCACTGTCACTCGCTCAGAAACCCCTCTTGGCACCTATCAATTTTTTTAAAATGAGGGATTTGTGCTTTTGTTTTGGTTGGAGGGCTTGTATGGGGTTTTTTTGGGGGGTGTTGCTTTTTTATCTGGTTTTTATTGGGGGGCATGTGACTGTTAGCCTGCTTTGGGGTATAATTTCTGAGTATCACCAGTTTTTCCTCTGTGAAATAAATTTTGTGGTGCCCAGAACAGTTTCTTAGATTTCTGCATGTACCTTCTGTGATAAAAACAGAAGCAAGACATCATTGCAGTTGTACATGTGAATGTCTGCATTCAAGAATCATGTGTTTTTGGTTGCCTTTTTGTCTCATAATTGAATGGTTCTTTTAATGATTGTAACTAAAGGTTTATTCTGTTTTTTAACACGCCTTGCAATAGCTGATACCCAAACAGCATATAGTACAAGTATCACATTTTAAAATATCAAAAGGTATAATTTAATACTCAGAATTTGTGTTGGCTAATCAAATTGTTCTTTAATCCATATTGTTTTAAAAGTACTTCTTGCTAGTTGTAGACAATAGCATTCATGTTAGAACAGTGCATAAACCCAAAAGATATACACTGGTACCTTGGGTTAAGTACTTAATTCATTCCGGAGGTCCGTTCTTAACCTGAAACTGTTCTTAATCTGAAGCACCACTTTAGCTAATGGGGCCTCCCACTGCTGGTAATATTTCTGGGTTAGCGGAATCTGTAACCTGAAACGTATGTAACCTGAAGCGTATGTAACCCAAGGTATCACTGTAGTCCATATACTAGAGTGTTTTCATTCGGTTCCACACAAAGTTCATGGGCTGAGCTGGGTCAGACATTCAGAATACTTTGTGTCTGCATTCATGTACAGAGCAAAACATGTCACATTAAATCATAATTAAAAGCAAACTGTGAACTGGCCGTGTGTCAGTGCAAACTGGTGAAAAGTTCCTGCTCTACTTCTCCCTTGCTCCTGCTGCTGTTGTACCACTGGAAAACAAGCCAAAATATGACTTGTCCCGATTGCAGAACCCAAGATTCTTCTTTTGGGGGTGGGTTAGGGTTAGGGACATTATGAAGAGTCAGATTCCTAGCTTGTTGGTGCAACAACAGCAGGCACAGACAAGGAGCACAGCAGCATTCACTGCACTATTCACATTAAACCATAGTTTGTTTTAGATTGTGGCTTATTATGCACCAGGCCAATGTGCCATCTGGGGCATCCATTGATATAGCTGCAGCTTTCTGGTGGCATTTTTTGAGACTGTGGCAACACGTTTTTCAGCTATTTTGACCTCGGTAATCACTCTGGCAATGCTGGGTGTCCTTGTGTGATATTCTGCCTTTGCCATTTGAATGAGTTCATGGAGCAATCAGGGAACATCTTGTGGATAATGTTTTAGCACTCCTTGGGCATTCTAGATCCCATGAAGAGCAATACGGGAGCTGGGCTGTGCACCAATACACCACTTCTCCTGATATCCATGCTTACAGAACAAATGTCTGCAGGAGAGTGCCTTCAAGTGTACAGTCATATTTACAAAGGCTTTTTCATGATCTGGAGCCAGTTGTGCATTTGGATACCAGGCAAGGGGTTTCTTAGCACATGTGACATTAGAGGCTGCTACCATTGCTTTGCTCTTCATGGGGGCCAGAATGCCTGAATAGGGCTTTTGGGTGTCTGAAATTGCCTTAAAGAACTTCTGCATTGTTAGATGATGCATCTCTTCCAGAATTGTTCAATTGCCGTCAGTGAGAATACTGTGGATTTGGGGTACTAGGGGTAAAGCTTGCTCAAGTTAGTTGTAATAGAATTAGGAACTGTGTCTTTTAATTCAGGTTCTTACATCTTTAAATATTCAGAAACAGTAAATGAATTCCACAATGCTGACATTTTATAGCATTAATAATGATTATATTAATTCAAGTTAATTATGTCCAGACACTCAGAATCATGTATAACTAATTGAATCTTATTTTCCCTAGAGTGTTTCAAGTGGTTACAGACAACTAGTGATTAGATGTTCAAAAAAATTAGAAGTTGCAGTGTATTTGGGTAGGTATCGGTAATGGCAGCACAGACTTCCATGCTGCAAGTCGAATCCTGAGATCCATATGCCTAATGCTCAACTGAATAGGCACTAGTGCTTAGTTATTTCTGGAATGTAAAGATTGTCTGTCTGTCTGTCTGGTTCCTATATGTATTAAGCATTTTAATCTGAGGTGTCCCCCCCCAAAAAAATATAAATTTATGACTAGATTAACAGTGAGTTTAGTTATCAGCCTGCAACATTTGTGTCAAATTCTTTTTCATCTTTATGCTCCTTTTGTCAGTCACCCCTAGTGTCAGGCATCTTCCTAAACTCATATATGCTCTTTATTCATTGACCAAATATAAGGGCGCTGTGAGAACATTTAGAACAACTCCTAAAAATAAGGCACTAGACACCCAGCAATTCCTATCATCATTTCCTTGTTGTGTTCTTTAAGCATTTAAGTATTTGGAGGCATCCCAGAAAAATACACTGACTAAATCCCATTGAAAGCAAAGTAGAACTTGGTTGCCACTAATAAGCTGCAAGAGACTTACTCATCATAATTAACTTCTGCTGGGTTCACAAATCAATGCAACCCTATTTGCATTAGCGGGAGTCTCTCCAGGCCAAAGTAGATGTGGTATTGTACCCAATGCAGTTAGCTTCTCCAGAGGGGGGAGTTTTCCCCAGGACCACAGCAGGAGCAGAAAGGATCAAAATCCCCCTCTTAGCCTGCTGCGGTTGCAGGAATTCCCCTTCCAAAAGTTGCCATTTGCTTTAAACCTGCAGTTTAAATGCAAAGGCATACTTTAATATCACATTTCTTTTGGCCCTCATTATTGGCTGGAGTGGTAGTGGGAGCCCTGTGAATGGACCTCTTACATTTCAGGTTTTATATGCCAATGATCTCCCTTCATAATATTATTTACAAGTACCAGTAAATACATTGCAAAACTGAGGTGTACATGTCCATAGCTATGTAGTATTAAAGTTAAAGTTTTGAATAAAGCATATCCTTAAGGTCGTAGTTCAACTCTGCCGCTGCAATTATAGAGAGAACTCACTCAAGTAATTAACACTCAGTAAAATAATTAACTAGGGGGGGAGAGAGAGATCAAAACTACCAAGTCAGACCTTGGCATATTCTTACTTTTCTATCCTTGTTTCAGCACAAATTTCTGTAGTCCTTTTCTAAGTGTTTTGAGAAAATATGGTTATTTTCTTTTATCACTTACTCAATATCCCCACCCACTGAAAACAAACGTTGAGTATTGAAGGTGTGTGATCATGGAGATAATGAGCATAAATTTTTCATTCCTCTTTTGCACTCATCTGTGTTCCTTTTAGCTTTTTCTGGGACATATTTTATGAACGTGACAGGGAGTTAAATAAGTCACCCATGTTTCAGCCTGGACTTGCCTATAAGTCTTCCTCATTTATATACAAACTGGCAAATGTTTTGGGATCTGAACATGAAGTCCCCTTATGAACGACAGCGTGAAGTGCTGCACGCATACCTAATTGTGTTTCAAATCCTCGGGCAAAGTGCTACTAAGCAGATTATTCACACGTACCCTTAAGCTATAAGAAGATGAAGTGAAAAGCAGAAATGTACGGGTAAATAAGTATTTCAGTTTGTTGGCACCATGACAGATAGATGTACAGAAAGACTTGCTGAATTTGACGTGCTACTGCCCAGATTTAAAAATGTATTGTGACGTACAACCCAAACTCTGAGCGGTGAGAGACTTCAAGGGTGCCAGCTCATATTTCAGGTCACTGGAATGAAGGTAACTAGAAACTGCATTTTCTCTGTGATATGTGGTTTTATTTATATTTACATGCAAGCTGGGATTGAGATGAATCCCAAATCTTGCTCCCCCATTAGGTTTCATAGGGGACCTCCAAAGTCGTAGGTTTGGACTTTGCACAAAGAGCAAGTCTGTCTTCCCACCTCCAGGTGAGATTAGCCCCTAGCTTATTGTTCTACGCCCTAGGATGGTTAGAAGGGAAGGGCCTGCTCCTTCCTTCTGGAAGCATCACAAGCTAGTTATTTTTATGGCAACACATGTGTACTTGACCAACCCTTTAGATATGAAAAGGGATGCTTAAAGTCATAGGCTTGGAGGGGACCCCAATATGGCATTCAAACCATTATATAGCAGTATATAAGTTGTAGAAGTTGATAAGTTTGCACATGTTTTTCCTTGCTTGTGCTTCTTTAATACCCTGGATACCAATCAAGTGTCAAGAAAGGCAAGAGAATCCAAATGTTTTATGACTGATCCAGCACAGGGATAACTTTTCCACTGACCACCAGATGGCTCACTCAGTTACTCACTAGTTTCTCCCTTGAACGTGGCTTTTGAGAACAGCAAGTTTTTATGCAAAGAGGTTTTTATGGGAGTCAAGTGCAGGGCAACCTTATCATGGAGTGACTTGAAACAGTGCTTTCAAGTGACAGATTTCAATGTGGTGCTATTTTCTTACCTCCAGCTTCCTTAAAAGTTTAACCAGTGAATGTTACTGCATTGACAGAAGGCATCTATCCACAGAATGGGGAGGGAAGCAATATTTCGGCAATTCCTTCTCCCTGCTGCCCCCCCATCCCATCCACCAAACTTCTCTGAAGTGCCAACCATCTTTCTGGAGCAATTTGGGGAAAGGGTGAATGTGGCTACATGGGGGGAGGAGATATAACAGAAAATTGTCTCCAAACCTATTCTGCTGATGGTTGACTTCCATCAGCAATGGGACACCCAGTGGATTTCAGTCTTGGAAAGGGAGTCCCAAGTCTGGAGCAGCAGATTATATCTGTGATATAGTTGCACTCTTGGTCCCGCATCAATTTGTGGTGCAAATGGGAGCAACTGTACACCAGCATTGGGCTGTTTGTCTCCATTACATTGTCTGCAGTTTCATGCAGACATACAGCCCAACATTCTTTGCATGCATTTCATCTGCATTTACTAGGATCATTTCCCACATATCTTTTGTTTAGCTCTGAAGCATGAGAATCTCCCATTATCTGTATCGCTGTGCAAATATCTACCCATATGTATCCAATGTGTTGAATTTCTCACAATACTAAGAATGCCAAATCTATTCATGGCAATAATTGCACTGGCACAGAATCTGTTGGGTCCCTGTGAGATTCTTAAAGGAGACTATTCCATGAACAGCCTTAGTTTTTTGGGGGGGGTGGGGGTGGGTGGGCGGCGATCAGCCATTTAGCCTCAACCTCAGCCTCCTTCACCTCATTTCAGAGATCCAACAGATAAGGTACAAGACCAAAGTAGCTCTGCAGAATATTTCTGTTCCACAGAGGATTTCACCTTGATCTGAGAAGACTGATGAAAAGCTAGTGCAACAGTTCAGCTCTTTTTTCTGACTTTAATGATATCATTTGGGGTGAATGTGGTCTATGATGACAAACACTGCAGCTCATTAAAATGTGGTCTCCAACTGTTCTTCTGTCTAGCAATTTTATAAATTACTAATGAGAATTAGATTTGCATCCCCCCCCCTTATACTTAGATTCTCCGCTTACACTGGAATCCTATGTATGTTTACACAAAAGTTTACTCAGCCAATAGAACTTTATCCCAGGAAAGTGTTATAGCAGGAGTGACTAGTGGCTAACCTGTTGGTCATATTCAGCCTTGGCCAGCGCTTTAGGATCCATATGCCTAAAGCGGATATGAACAAACTTGGGTGCAGCTGATCCATTCATACACGACAGAGGGAGAGAGTTCTGCCACTTTGCAGTCCAAGACATGTCTAGAGTTGCACTCTTGGTAGCCTACAGACCTGTCTTCTTTGAATAAAAATGCTGCAATGTGCAGAGGTTGATAATGATGAATACAAAACCTTCAAACACTGTAATAATGACAATGACCACAGCAATCATTCATGACTAGGTGCAAAATGTCAAAATTGGAAAGAATTGTATCTCATGTTGTATCCTTAAATAATGTGACATTACATCTTGGTGTGTTTTTTAAAGTGCAAATGCTTATCTGTTTGAGACATATCACATCCCTACAAGAGGTCTAAAAGTTGTAGTACTTTCCCCGATTTAATTATCTTGCACTTTCCAGATGCAGTCTGTCTGCTATTGACATGGGAAATTTCATTTTGTTGCAATATCTTTCGCGTGTGTCTCCTTGATATTGATAACAGTTGCTTGTGTTGGTGCTTATCTCCTTTTTAATTCTGAAAATGTAATAAAGAAAGGAAATACAAGTAGCAGCTAGATGCTGTGGTTAGGCAGACAGCCTTCAAAGCCTTGCATCAAAATCAAGCTAATACTGAGGGGAAACATAGTACGCTTCTTGTAGCTTAAGTTTTTCTTTTATTATTTTCATACGCCGGTATCTTGAGGCAACACAGTTCACAAGGCACTGTTTCAGCATGCCGACAAAACAAACCATGGTCCAAACAATAAGGAAATGAAAGAGGTTCCCATGGGATTCCCTGTTACATTTCCGAGCAAGTTTTTGGAATGTATGCTTAATTATCACATTTGTCTACACTGTGATTCTTTCATGCACATTTATGTTTGGATTCATTTCCTAAACAAAACATCCATAGTTAATCATGCAGTTCAGTGGGGCTAATCAGAATGGTGGCTTAGTCACACTGAAATCATTGGGTGTGGAAGGGCAGGATGCTTTGCAAGTGTTCCACAACAAAATAACACACAGGTGGCAAGTTGGTGCATGGACCTCTTTTAATAGGTGTGAATTTGATTTTATCATTGCATTTCTTTAGAAAATGGAAGCAGTCAAGATTTGAGCAAGGGCAGCCCACTCCATTACATTAAATATAATATATATATATATCTCCCCTCCCCCTTGGAGCCTCCTCTTCATTTTCATTTTGGCCACACTCTGAGCAAATGTTGCTGGGCAAAGTAGTTTCAAGGCAAAAGGAAAACAGTGTTCTGTATGAGCAGTGGCTTTGAGTTGACATCTTTGGTATTTTTGTGTGTGTTTGGGCCATGAAAAAGACTTTGTTTATTGCTTTGTTCTATGACTGGACAGCAGGTGGGACAATCAAGCACATCTGCTATGTTGGCTTTGTAAGGAGAGGGGTTTTTTTTTAGTTCGCTGTTATCTCCCTGCAAATAAAAAGGTGAGCAGGTGCAGGCAGGATAGAACATTTCCTTTCTTTAGCATAATTTGAGCTATTTCAGCTGAGAACAAGAAGGCTGTAATGAATGGAATCCCTTTCTGTGTTCAACAGACTGGCTTTGTATCATCACACCCCCCAGGTGCAAAGGTATAAGTCTCAACATACGGGCCTTTTTTCATATGGCATGGTAAACCAAACTTGGATTTCACAAGACTGCACAGGTTTGCAGCTGCTTTGCTTCTCCCTGGTCCATTTTGCTGCCATGCCAGACTAAGCGGCTTAGCGTGCTGTGTGAAGCAGCTGACAGCTCAGGCCAATGAGAAGAGGGACATTTTAGAAACATTTTAGAAACAGTTGTAGAATTTGCAGAAACAAGTCAACATGAGTTGAATAAATTTTTATTGCCACTTGGCTGCTCTAGGGTTATCAGTTTTTACTCAGAGTAGACCCATTAAAGTGTCTAAACCTGACTAAGTTAGGTCCATTAATTTCTGTGGGTCTGCAATGAGTAAAACTTACTTCCTTACCACTTCCCTTTTAAGTGAATTTATATATGGAATTTGACAGTTTTTAGGTAAGGGAGCTTAGCTTTTTCTTTTCTTTTTTTGAGCATTATATCAAGTGACTGCTTATGTCTAAGCCACATGTGCATTGTTGGGTTTTGTTTTTTGTTTTGTTTTAAGAAACCAACTAATTATACACAAAATTATATACCAAACATTTACATATAATATGTATAAAAGAGTACCCTATCCTGTACTATATTTCTACAGTATCATTTTAAAAATATATTAATGCATACATATTTTAACAGTTATACGCATTATCGTATCTATCAGTTTATGTGCTGGTTACTTTGGGAAACCTGGAGTAAATATGCATAAAACATTGTACGTTTGCATATAACATGAGATAATTGGTCATATTTTTAACAGAATGGGGAAGGGGAACCTCACTGTTCATTAGGATTAAAGAATGAATCAGATTTTGGGGGGAGGGTGGAATCTGTGTGAATAGACTTGACATTGAAATATTCAGAAAATTCCATCCCTACCTATCACATCTGGCTGTTTTCTACTTTTCATTACTAAAACAATAAGATCTCATCTTTCACTTTGACCCTGAGAATCAGCTTCAAAACATTTTTGTCTCTTGGTAAGGGTTAAGCAGACTGCTGGCTCATTGTATTGCCTCAAAGGACATATTGAATAGTTTTCTATGGTCTTGTCCTCACATGTGGACACTCTAAAGCTAGTTGAGAAAGGGGTTCATTTGAAGTTGGCTTCCTCTGTTTTCAAACTTAATCCCCCCCTTTGTTGGCGTGTTGCCGCTGATGAAGCCAAATTGCATACAGTTGGTGAGACATTTATCGCTCCCTACCCCCATCAGAAGGTCGGCGGTTCAGATCCCTGTGACGGGGTGAGCTCCTGTTGCTCGGTCCCTGCTCCTGCCAACCTAGCAGTTCGAAAGCAAGTCAAAGTGCAAGTAGATAAATAGGTACCGCTCTGGCAGGGAGGTAAATGGCATTTCTGTGCGCTGCTCTGGTTCACCAGAAGCGGCTTAGTCATACTGGCCACATGACCCGGAAGCTGTACACCGGCTCCCTCGGCCAATAAAGCGAGAAGAGCACCGCAACCCCAGAGTCGGCCACGACTGGACCTGATGGTCAGGGGTCCCTTTACCTTTACTTTACCCCCATAGTGTATAAATTGTAAGAGAAAGGAAGAGGAATGCCAGACCCAAAATGCCCAGGGCTCACCAGCTCCACTTGCTGTTAGCATTTTTAAGCAGAATGGCAGGCCTAAATCATTCATAATCGGGTGGTGTCACCTTTAAATGGTTAATTCTCACAAAAGATAATGCAACTTATTAATGGTGATTGACAGTTTAATTAGGGCTTCCCACCCCCCTTTTTTCACTTATCATTTGTGTGCTCGTCTGAGCAATTGATGTTCACTCGACAGAATAATCCTTAAAAGGTTGGTGTCAGGAGTTGAGAAGGCATGAGAGTGTAATGCTGCTCTCCATCTTTTGCCATCCCTACAGCTGACATTTTACCTTTTCAGCTTTTAATAACATGCCTTCTTTTGTTCCACACCACTGGGTTTACCTGCATCCAGATACTAGCTGTGTTTCCCCTTATATTCATTTTTAACAAGTGTCCACTCAAGCAGGACAATGGAGATGTAAATCAATTACATGGCTATGACCAACAACCCCTCAATGGCAGTTAAGTGGCGAGTGCTGGATTTAACAAGCTTTGCTTGAAGACCTGATATTATGTGGCATAACAACACTGCAGTGTCCAGCCAGTTTTCTGGACTGGGCATAGCTTTAGAATGAGCAATGCTATCTCACGGCTGGCATCGCTGCATGAACAAGGCATTAAAATGGGGCTTTTTTTAGAGGGATAAGAGATCATAGAGTGGCTTTTTGAATCTTTTGAATATTTTTGAGATGGTGTTAAAACAAGAACATAAGAAGAGGCTGCTGGATCAGGCCAGTGGCCCATCTAGTCCAGCATCCTCTTTTCACAGTGGCCGACAAAATGCCTGTGGGAAACCAGTAAGCAGGATCAGAGTACAAAAGCACTCTTTCGTCCTGCTGTTCCCAGCCGCTAGTTTTCAGAAGCATTTAAATAAGCAAATCTCCCAATACCTCCATGTTGTAGATGTGCAGTAAGTATCATTGCCATTATAAACTGGTGATATCCCAAACCAATTTTAAAAAACAACCCATTTACTCAACTCCAGCCTGTTTCGGCATTCCCAACACAGTTGTAATTGCATGGTAGTGATGAGTAATCTGTAGCTGCTGGCACTGCCTCCAGATCTTTCTCCCCTGCCATCCACATACTGGAGGTTGTGTGTGCCTCCAAAGGGATGGCCACTGTTCATGCACAGGTTCTTCCCTTTATTTGGAACTCTGAGCATGGACATCCAGAGCACCTAATGTGGTGCTTTCCAGATGTTAGGAATCGCATTGTCCATCAGTCCCAGACAGTGTGGCCAATGGTCAAGAGCAGGGGTCAGCAAACTTTTTCAGCAGGGAGCCGGTCCACTGTCCCTCAGACCTTGTGGGGGGCCGGACTATATTTTGAAAAAATAAAATAAAATGAACGAATTCCTATGCCCCACAAATAACCCAAAGGTGCATTTTAAATAAAAGCACATGTAAAAACACCAGGCAGGCCCCACAAATAATCCAGAGATGCATTTTAAAGGACGCATTCTACTCATGTAAAAACACGCTGATTCCCAAACCGTCCACGGGCCAGATTTAGAAGGTGATTGGGCTGGATCCGGCCCCCGGGCCTTAGTTTGCCTATCCATGGTCAAGAGTGATGGGAGTTGTAATCCAGCAACATCTGGGAGAACATGATCTTTCCTACCCCTAGACTTTCATATGCAGAGTCAACTTTGCAGATGTTCTCCCATGTGTGTAAGTGGTGAGCAGACAAATATGGTGGGAATGTGACAGTGGGCAGCACATCTAGTAGGCACAGTTCCACACTCTCACCCACCACATACTGCTATAGCTATGTTCAGAAGAATGTCCAAATAGGGCTTGTCAACAGCGTCTACATATGCTATAATAACTGATTCCTAACAGGCTCTCTCTGTATAAGGTAAATTTATATTTGCCATGGTCCAAGTTCTGCATTCTTGTATCAATGTAGAGTCAGTAGCCTTTAGAAAAACAACAACTGAACTTTAACTCCTGTCATCAGAATAAGTGATCAGGGATGATGGTGGGCCACAAGTTCCCCATTGCTGATTTATGATGGTAGAAGTTAAAAAATAGAGTATATGAGATAACCAAGTTTACAGATGAAGCATCATTACCCAGGCAGTCTCCACACTTGATGACCTGGCAACAAAATGGCAGACAGGAGTCTGTCAATGTTAAAGTATTGCACACTGGAAGAACCACTGAAATAATGAAACTTCATATTCTGAATTGGCTGTGACTGCTCAGGGGTGGGGGGGAGAGTGTTTCTAGTAGGAGGCACATTGCAAATGTCAGCTCTGAGCTGCATCAGTGAAAAGACAAATTCAGTGCTAGGAATTATTAGACAGGAGACTGAAAGCAAACAGCAAGTGTCACCATGCCATCATATAAATCTGTGGTGTACCTATGTTTGGTTTACTGCTTGCATTTCCTCTGCTCTTTCTCTCAAAACAGGGTGCTGTAGAGCTGGAGAAATCACAGCAGTCCTCCCTGGGGGGGGGGGGACAAAAAACTAAAGAGCAGAGCTAAATCTTTCTCCCCATTTTTAAATGTTCTTTACTTATCAACTACTTGGATATTTACAAAAATCCCAAAGTAGTTTACAAAATATCTATTGCATATGCAATAAAGCAATATACAAGCAGCAATGAAGTACAATTCCACACCTTCACAGTGGCCAGTAATGTTAAGGTGAACAAAGAAAAAGTCTTCAGCACATGGTGGAAACATAAAATTTTTGGTACATGCCTTATTGCTATGAGGAGTGTGCTTTAACTCTAAAAGCCCTAATCTGGTTAGCTGAGTGGCTGATTTCAGAAGCATGTGGCAACACTTGGAGGGCCTCTTTGGATGATCTCAGTGACTGGGCTGGTCCATAAGAGAGAAGGAAGTCTCCCAAGGAACTCCTGCATGAAATGCACCTTTGACTCATATTCTGTGTATACTTTCCATGTTTTGTTTCATGGGGCAGATTGGAGAGAAAATGCATATCCAGTCAGTCTGCACGTGCTACAGACATCAACATTTTGCTGTCATGAAAATCTGAAATAACTAGCTCATCAAGGAGTGAGGGACCAGATCTGCCTCCAGCTTTCTAAGTGCAAGAAGATTTTTATATAGTATTTGTACCCTACTGCTACCGCACTCTCAAATGGTGTAAACTCAACAGTTAGGGATTGTACCCAAGGATTTTTATGCCTCTAAAGAGGAACATGATCACTCCTTATAAAAGCATGAGCAGCATTTAGAGAAAAAATGAGATAAATTGATTTCTTTGGGAACACTGGGTCATCCAGTCAAATTGTTTGGCAGTACATTTGGAGCAATGAAAAGAAAGTATGAAGTATTTGGTACAGGGTGCACCAGTGGACAATCTTGTATGCTTTTTAAAAGGGGGCGTGTTGGACTTTCAATAAAAGTTCACTCTTCCTTTTAACCAGCCACACACACCATTCTGTGCCCCCTCTCTCCCTCACTCCATTTTCTGCCTCCTTCTTTTGAGTTAGCATCCCCTAGTCCCTGATTATGTGCAGTTCTTGTTGCGTTGTTTCCCCCTTAGGGTTTGGATTCCGCCCCCCACCCCCGTTGAAGAGTGGGTTGTGTCATGGTTTAAATACATTCTCAGTGTTCAGAGGCAGGAAATCTCTGGATATATATGCTGGAGACAATTAACATAGGATGGCTTTAAATGATCATGCTGGGTTTGTGAACTTCCCAGAGACATATGGCTGGTCACTGTTGGAAACAAAGTGCTAGTTTGGATCTGATCCAGCAAGGTAATTATTGTGATCTTAAGCAGAAGGTTTTTGTTTGTTTGTTTGTTTAAAGATAGATGAATGACTAAGACAAAAGCGAAATGATTGGAAACCGTGACCCTGAAATTCGCTTCCCAAAGGCATACAAAACTGCAGTAAGTAGTGCTCTGGAAGTAAGCCATTTATTTAAGTAGGGCTACTCATACATGCCACTCAGCATTAGGAAGGAAGGTCCATTTAAAGAAGAAGAAGTAATTCTTGTCAGCAAATAATAAACTCAGTGGGGAAAATAAATCTATGACTCGTTAACGTTACAACACAAAGTGTTCATTAACTTCAGCAAGAGGTGATTCTGAGGGAAAGTGTTACTCTCTTCCAACGTGTTAAATAAGCAATCACACTAGGCAGGTGGTGGGCAGAGATCTATGTGTTTCCATTAGTCAACAGGTAATTTCCTGGTGGGAAATAAGATATGTTTTCCCCCCAGATAGTCAGATACACAATTTGTTATGCTAGATTTATAACTGTAGTGAGTTATTTAGTATGCTGGGACCAGTTATCAGACTTGTATAGCAACAAAATTGTGCCTGCTTATAATTATATAATGACTATTGCTCCCAGACTAGCTTTAAATTGGTCTGACCATTTTATTGTGTTGTTGTCCTCATATAGCAATTTTAAATGCTCACCCTCATGCTAAGCAATGTGTGACAGCTGTAGTTGTTTCTCTAGCCAAGATCTGAACTATTTTAAGGTAGCAGGGCAAGTTACTGAAGGTGTAGGGGTGTGTGTGTGTGCTGGAGGGTATGGAGTTATGTGTTCCTCAAGCCAAGGAGATAATAACTATACAACATTTAGAAGACATCTCAAGGCAGCTCTGTATAGGGAAGTTTTTAAAAGTGTTTAATGTTTTGATATGTTTTAATGTATGTTGGAAGCTGCTCAGAGTGGCTGGGCCAATCCAGTCAGCTGGGTGGGGTATAATAATAATAATAATAATAATAATAATAATAATAATAATAATAATAAGACATTTCTATTTTCATCAGA
Source organism: Podarcis melisellensis (assembly GCF_964234715.1). NCBI lineage: Eukaryota > Metazoa > Chordata > Lepidosauria > Squamata > Lacertidae > Podarcis > Podarcis melisellensis. Next base: position 35,410,875 of record NC_138542.1, read on the forward strand.
GGAAAGTTGGAGTGCGAGCAGTATGACAGTTGATTCCTAAGAATAATAAAACAATACATTTTTATTTCAAAGATTAAAGATTAAGCATGCCAAATCTAATCCTCTCAGAATACAGATGTTCGAGTTATTCAGAATTTCATGGTTTTTATTTTTATTTTTATCAGCTCCAGCTCCCCACCTCTAGTCTGGAATTGTTTTGTTTCTCACCATCTATTTCAAAAACGATGCAGCTATGCTGCAGATGATAATGCGTGGCCCTGAACTCCTGCCACTAGCTTATTCCGTTTAAATTGGGTATGTCTAGATGTGCATCACAGCTCACTTAAACCACATACTCAATTTCATATTCACACTGTTTTGCAGCTAAATTGATGGCAGCCTCCGATGTGAGGTTTTATGTACCATGTTCCCGTTTCTGGGATAAAGGCAAAGAGCAAAGATTAATGCTAAAGGAGACTTGGAAGCTAAATAATTAAGTATGTTTGTGTCGTGTTTTTTGTACTATCCAGAATTAATTAGGACAACATTCTTTTAATCGGTCTATGGCACAAAGTCCTGTTTTGTGCCTAAAGTCGTCGTCCCCCCCCCCCAATATTTTTTTTCAAAAGAACCCCATCATCATTTGCACTGAGGATTTCTTAAATTGCTTCCCAGCAGCACATTTTAAGCAAACATGTTCCAAATTTAATTCTAATCCATTGCTTTTAACTATTTTTAATTGTTGTAAACCCCCAGACCTGCTGGTGAGGGTGGTAATAATACCAGTAGTAGTAGTAGTAGTAGTAGTAGTAGTTATAGTAATAGTAATAGTTCTGCATTTAGGGAATGCCCTGAAGTGGCCAATATGGCTTTAACTTTGTTGTTTCATCTGGATCTTATGGTCTGGTTCCATGGCATTGCAAATGACAGTGTGTGCTGCTTCAGCAGGAATTCAATCTGGTCCCATAGGAATGAGGTGGAGCTACATTCTTGCCTGCCCCAGCGTGGTCCTCTTTTGAGTACTGTAGTTTTATATAAGCATACCTGTTCCCCTTTCCTCAGTGGGGGTACATTTGGAATTTGATCCTTAGGATGCTATTCTGAAATTATTGTAGGATCTTGGATGCGACTTCAGCATGGCTGTTCCTCTAGTACCGGTAATTACTTTTGATGGGTGGCCACATGGTAGAATCAAATGATGTGAGTACTTTGCATGCTAACACCACCTCTTCCATAGTGCAGAGTTCCTGAGTCTCTTACATGTTGCCACACATAGTATCTGTCCTTCATATCCTTTTTACCTCCCCCACCCCAAGAATCTTGGCAGTATTTTCCTGACATCTCTGTCTTTATTACTATATGACAGCTATTATGATGAGTGATGTTCTGCCAGTCTTTCAGAACACAATTCCTTTGAAATGTACTGCCAGAGTTAAAAGTATGCTTATTTTACTTACTTTTTGGTAAATACTTAGCACTGTGGATGTATTCACTGGAAAATATTTAAGCATCCTTGATCAAATAGCAAGGTACAAATTAAATATATAAAGTTAATGAAGTTTAAGTAATATGACCTCAATAAGGGGGAAAATCTATTGATCTGCCCATGTATCTAATTTAATTATTTGTTCTTAAGTTTATAGTCCATTGCTCCAAAGTTCAAAGTGGTGCAAATAATAATAATAATAATAATTTATTTATTTATAGCCCACCAAATCTGGCTGGGTTTCCCCAGCCACTCTAGGTGGCTCCCAATAGAATATTAAAAACACGATAAAACATCAAACATTAAGGGCTGTACCCAGTATAGGAAGCTATTGTCATGGGGTGGATTATTAGAAAGCTTCTGGTTGAGGAACTGCCCATGGCTGAGTTAGAGAAAAGGTAGACAATGAGCCTCATTAAGGAGTTTATGCATGGAGGGTTGAACCTTTGACTCCTTTTTTAAAAAAAGACCCAGGTATTCTCTCAAGCTGACGCTGAACAGATTTGAATGGTGTCAATAGAATTGATTTCAGTGGAATGAATTTCCAAATTACAGTGCTTAGAATTGGCATATTAGTCATATGTGTTCTAATGAGATATGAAGTGAGATGTTGATGTCAGCATGGTGTAGCCAGGAGGAATATGTGAACAGCTGGAAGAAGCTGGCGAAGAGAGCAGTACATATCATAGTCAATAACTGGGAACAAGAAAAGTCAGAACTGGGAAATGTTTACACTAAATATTGATAGCTGCTTTCCTTGCAAAAATCTGTATTCCTCTAAAAATGGCTAGGGTGTGAGGAGGATTTGAAGTGAGAATGCAAAGTGGAAAACAGATGTCACAATGGTACCTGATAAATTTTTGCAAGACAGGAGAAAGTGCACCATAGGGAGAAAGGAATGGAAATTCCAGCAAATGTTGAGAAGGCAAATCAATCTGAAATTGGATTCCCTGAACCTGGTGCGATATAGACTATTTGGCCTGTGGTATGCTATCATTACTTTCAAGTCGCAAATTGGCAGCCATCATTCTGCGTACAGACAACAAGTGCAAGAGAAGAAATGTTTCTAGGCCATCAACTCTTGAGCAGCAGGTTTCTTTTAAAATGTTCAGCAACACAGAGTCTTGACAGTCTTCAGATTCAATGCAGACTGGGTTCCTTGCTATGTATGCCTGAGTTTCTAATGAACATGCTTGAATTAGTAGACCTCTTGACTCCCATTAATGCTGCACATCACACATTTGTGATGAAGATAAGCACTGATTCACCTGGCATATCTAGCTGCTACTTAAACATAACATCCTGCTTATCAGCAAGCCCAATAATATTATTGCTGAATACTAAGTACATGTCAATCCACTTCTTAACTTTCCAGCTCACAGCTGCTCCATTTACACAACATGATAGCTTGGAGGTGGGGGGGGGGGAGGAATCCCTCTTTTACTATTTTTCAAAACTCTGACTGGTACTCTGTAATGCAAAAGTTGGGGAGAAAACACCACTTTGAGATTGGCTGCCGAATCAGTGCCAGCAGAGGTGCCAGAAAAAAGGGTGCAGCAGGAGGAATTGGAGACATGTGAGAACATGCAGGAAAAGGTTTGTGTGTGCAGGCACCAGAAGAGCAACTGGTTCCTAATTAATGAGGTGAGATTTTGCTCCTTGGGCACCCCAAGATGGCCTTGCAGAGTAGAGACCACTTCCTTTACTGGGTGCAGCCCTTAAGCAGGCTCCAGCAGCAAGGGTCCCATGGGTTTGGGAGGAGAGAGCCACTGAAAGGGTTATCTGCCTTTGTTTGGGCCCATGAAGCATTCAAGAGATGTTGGGAGTAAGCAGAGAGAGGAATTCCTAGTTCCCATTTTGGGTGGGCTGGACCAGCTGGTCCTAGAAAAGTGCTCCCAGATGAAGACTTGTGGCAGGACTTTTGTAGTTTGAAGGACTTTTGCAGTTTGAGGCAGGGGATGGAGTGGATTGGCCCAGGGGCAGTAAGAGGAAAGAGGAAGAAAGACAAAGAGGGAAGCTCTTGTGGTGATTATGCTGTAAATCTTGTGGTGATTATGCTGTAAACCCCTCCATTGTAGGCTCATTGAAACCCTGGAATTGTGCACCACTTGGAGATTGGGGTGGCATGCAACAGTTTCTTATTACCCAGTTACAGAAAGCATGTTTCCAGTGAAGCCTGGGTCCAGAAGACTTTCACATGCCATTGTGTGTGTGTGTGTGTAGGGTGAAGGATATTTTTATAAGGCAGGGGTTGTCTCTTAGGAGTCCCCCCTTTTTTCCCCTACTTCTACCATCAGTTTTCATGAGGCATGCTCCCTCTTGCTTTTCAGTAGTCCTGTTGTGGTTGCATAGCTACTACAAACCCACATCTGACTTCATTATCAGTATATACGACACAGGTTTTCAATCTGCATTCTTAACTTTATAAGGACATTTCAGGAGTTAATAATAATTGCTTTAATAATTGGTGCGGACCACCACTTTACCAATGGTTTGCTAGGTGTTGTCCTAGTCAAGGTTGCCCTTCAGTTAGTAGATTGTCTTGTGGACCAGAGGGGAATCGGTTGTCGTTCAGTACTGTGAATTTCGTTTTTCTTTTACTTTTTCTTGCACAAACTACTAAACTACTTTTTAAGCTCAGATCATGGTCATTATACAACTGTAGTAAAGTGCCATATTTTTCTGTCTATAAGATGCCCCATGTATAAGACGCCCCCTATTTTGGGGGGCTCAGATTTAAGAAAATGGGAAGAGATGTATCCGTCTATAAGACGCCCTCTAATTTTTGACATTATTTTTTAGCAAAAAAAAAACCCCTAGTCTTATACACAGAAAAATACGGTGTATTGTTCCTGGACCCAAATGAGGTAACAGATGGATGCAGCCCACAGATCACAAGAGGGGGGAAATCAAATACAGATTGATTTATAGGCAATGGATTCAGCAAATTACCACCCAACAAATATATTATCTTGCTATAATAGTGAGTTGTCTGCAAGTTATGCTATCATTCTTTAAATTCACAGACTGTAAATATAAAAACAGATGCAATGAACTCTGAATTATTTGATCGAGTTCAACGGATCCTGCAGTGTCCAGCAGCCATTACCAGTGTGAGTTGTGGAAAATAAACCAGTTGTGGTTCCATTTCTCCAGTGTCGTATGAACGGCGGCATTTTTGACCTTTTGTCACTTGCTTTGGGTGAGACACTTCATCAAACACCAAGCTGAAATTGAGATAAATTAAGTCATCTGCTCTTCCTCTCTCTGGTAACTTGGTTACTCCATCAAATAATGTAAATGCTTTGGGACTATAGACAGTCTGTAATTACTTGACGTTTGTTCTCTGTGTGACTATCTTCAGTTGCATTAAAAAAATGCTTAAAATTGACTTTATTTTATGCAGTAATCAAAGTGCAATATTATGTTCAATTTCTAGGATATTTCCATAATGGAAAAAATAAGACCTGTGGTTTTTCAGGATCCTTTCTTCCTTGTGACAGTTATCTAAGGTCACCTAGCACACTGTTGGCACAGTGTAAGTGCATGATAATAGCAGTAATGTTTAAAATGTTTCCTTAAACACAATTTTGGCCTTTTGTAGAACTGTTCCTATTTAAACAGCTGCTGTATTTTCAGCTGTGTTCCTTTTGTCCTGGGTATAATTGCAGGGATGTTTTCAGTACAAGGCCTGACATAGGAGATGAACTTTGAAAGTAAACAGAAATCCAGTTTGCAAAGCTAAAATAATTAATTTAAATTTTAATTAGCAGCAGCAGCAACCTGGGCTTATGGTAGAGTCATATATTTTATGTTTCTTTTTCTTTAAAAATAAATATATATACATTTCATTTGTTTTATACAAAAATATATAATTAAATCTTAACCTCCTAGATACACTATATTTTTTCTTGACGCTTGCACTAGGATCCTAACGATGTTTACTCAGATGTAATTATTTCCAGGTTTCATGCAACATTCTCCCTGGTACCTGTGTGCAGTCTTGGGCTAAACTCCTCTGAACACTCAGTACAGTGGTACCTCGGGTTACATACACTTCAGGTTACATATGCTTCAGGTTACAGACTCCGCTGACCCAGAAATAGTACCTCGGGTTAAGAACTTTGCTTCAGGATGAGAACAGAAATCGCGTGGCGGCAGTGGGAGGCCCCATTAGCTAAAATGGTGCTTCAAGTTAAGAACAGTTTCAGGTTAAGAACAGACCTCCGGAATGAATTAAGTACGTAACCAGAGGTACCACTGTAGAAGTAAGTCTCATGGCAGACAGTGAGATGTTTATTTATCGTTAGAAATGTGGTTTTTTTTTATCCTGATTTATTTTATTCATTTTATCCGGGCAGCTTATAATAAAATTTCTTTTTTAAAAAAAAAACAAAAACACTCCAATTTATTTTCAAACATTGATTTTCATTTACCAAAATCAATTTAATTAAGAACAAAACTACATAGCTCATTTTGCATTAAGCATCTCTGAGGCCAACAGAGAGTGGAAAAGTCTCTCTGGGGTGTGATTACCACCACCACCACCCCCCGCCTACCAGGACGAGGTCCGAAAGCCTAACCTATCTCACAATGTGGTGAGAATAAGAGAAAGAGAAGAATCATATCCCCCATACTGAACTGTTTGGGTGAAGGGTGGGTTAAAAGGGCCTAAAAAGATAAATATGGCTTTAAAGTTCAAAACCAGCACCTTGAATATGGCCTTGGAGCTAACAGGGAACCAGTGCAGTTGACAAGCAACTTTTCAAATGTACTCCTCTGACCTTACCAATGCAGTTGGCAAATTCATTGCTATAGTCAGGGCCAGATTAAAGATTGGGCTAATAAGGCACTCAAGTGTCGTGACGCACACCTCAGAATCCCAGTGATGGCCTGAGGACAACTCAGATTCAGATGACAGAACAGCTGTTGTCTTGAGAGGAAGCCCTCAACACCTCTTCTACATTGCCCTGACATGGCAGTGTGATTCTCCCATGGTTGTCAAAGTCTGAGGATGATTCCCCTAAAGCTACTCCTACTCCACAGCCACACCAGAGGATGCAGTGGTAGAATCAATTATGGACCATTTAAACTTGGCATACAGCTCTCTCAAGGAAGTGGAGCCACCAGAAAGGGAAGGCCATGGCAGCCTCTTTAAGTCTTCAAATGCCTCTACTCATTGGTGGGGGCAACATTTTCCTCAGTTGGCAGGAGGAAACCCTGTAGGAACTGTTCAGGGTCTGGTTTGGAATGTCAGAGGCTCTGGCAATCAACCTGCCTTAGAAGAACACAATACATATTTTTTCATCTGAGGGATGAAAAAATCTAGTTTCCCAGCTATAGTTTCCCAGCTAAGTGACCATTAGCCATTCCCAGATATTCCTGGAAAGATGGGAGGAAATTCGTACAACTGGCCATCTTCTGTCCCTTGCAGAGTACATATTTCATGCCTTTTCATGCCAAAGCCCAGGGCAAAAAAAGTTTGAAAAAATGAGTGTGGTAGGTTATCTTTGTGTAATCATTTTCACTTTGACTTGAATACAGTTATTAAATAAATACCTTGACTTTATGATATATTTGTATATTTATTCAGTATGTGACACATACTATTTAGGCCCTTACTTTCTTTTATCCTTGGTTTCCCCCATATATTTTACCTGAGTCTAGCTATAGTAAGCGGTGGTTCATGCTTCAAAGGGATTTAGAAAGTAGTTTCTTATTAATGCATCACAGCAGTCAATGACTTGAGGTTACGAAGACAGCAGACCTTCCATGTTGTTTCGTGATGTTGCTGAAGTTTGTAATTTACAGTTCAAAACAAGACACTCAGGAACACTTGCGGTCAATCCAAGGTAACATTGCATCTCTTCCTTAGCTCAGCTAGTAATCTGAGCCACAGAAGCTCACCCTCCTTCCTTAAATCACTCATTTTCTCACTTCCCAAAAGCCATTTACTCCTCCCATCCTTTCTCCTTTCCTGACTATGGCTGCAGCAACAAAAATGGTGAAGTTTCTCCCTTCCCTTATGCATGGATTATGGGTTACTGCTGCTGGAGCAGGAACACCAGCGATCTTAGGAAATGCCTCTAATATGAAGAGAGGGGAGACTTGTGATAAGAAGTTTGAATGGCTGTGGAGGTGGAAGATGGGGACTTATGGAACTGGATGATATTAAACACACTGTGTTAGCTGCACAGTCTTCTGCCTACTTCCAGGAAAGTGTTTAGGACTTCTGCCCTGATGCCCTTTATTATACTTCCGCTCACAGATCTTAGTAGTTACTCCACCCACATTTTTTTTTAGCAAAGGTTGAAACAGTGTGCTTTGCCAAATCAATATGAAGTTGCTAAACCTATGTTGGGTGCTCCTGCGCTATGCAAATATAAGGGCACAGCCAGTTGCCAAACATATCCGACTGCAAAATTCATGTTTGCATTGATTGGTGAAAAGCCCAGCTTTGCTAAAATGAAAGTCAACATTTATATTTTATAGGATCTTTGCTCTAAATGAAATGCTTAAATCAACACCTCCTTATTGCAGCCTTTATTGATGTAACTTTATGATGGAAATAAATAAATCCTTTTCTGAAAATAAACATTGGAATAAAAGAAAATTGTATTTCTTTAGAAAAGGGTTTTGATCCATAACCCTTTATTAAGTTGGTTTTAAAGAAAGTTAAGCCTTACTTGGAAGAGACAATTGAGTGAATAAAAATCCCTTATGCCCCCAATAGGGTACAATAAGGAGCCCTGAGAATGAGGGAGGAGTCTACACTGTGGAGTCTTTTCATATCAGTATTGCCTAAGACATTTTGCTGCCTGTAGGAAGGACAATATGATACTGTTTTCCCCAACCCCTGTTCCATATTCAGAAGCCCAATTTAACTGACTGTTGACTCTTACTTCAGCTCTGGTGGTATGATAGCAGAGGGCAGTAAGCTAGCTTAGGGAGTACAGAGCAAGCTGTATGACATACAGTGGTGCTCCGCAAGACGAACGCCTCGCAAGATGAAAAACCCGCTAGACGAAAGGGTTTTCCGTTTTGGAGGCGCTTCGTAAAACGAATTCCCCTATGGGGTTGCTTCGCAAGACGAAAAAAATCTTGCATCCCCCCACGGTCTCCCCCCCGCTTTTTTCGCCCTTTTCTTAAGCCGCTAAGCCGCTTATCAGCTGTTCCGCTGATAAGCCGCTTAACAGCTGATCGCTGGAAGCCGCTTGACAGCTGTAGCGCTAATCCGCTAAGCTGTCAATGGGCTTGCTTCGCAAGACGAAAAAACCGCTATACGAAGAGCCTCACGGAACGGATTAATTTCGTCTTGCGAGGCACCACTGTACAGACAGCTGTGCCCTCCCAGAGGCAACTGCTTCTCTCTACCTAATAGTAGAGCCTGCCTTGTCTCCTGGAAGCTGAGATGAAGCTAACATAGACAGGAACCGCATGCATGGGCTCCCAGGTGTCTCACATTATCCTGGTAGCATGGAAGCAAGGCATGTTACAGCAGTATTCAACCTGCCAGCATGAAGTTCAATTAGTGGGCGCAACATGTAGAGTATTAATTTGGTGGAACTCCTACTGTTCCTACTGGGTGTATCTTTAAAACCATTTATTTGTTGGACAGGTTGGGTGGTTCCTGACTGTTCACTATTTGCAGATGGGCTTCAATCACATGCAAGGAAATTCAAGTTATGCAATTAAAGTTGATTTGGTGCTCTTGTGCAAAAAGCCCACTTCCTCCAAAAATGGGATTTTTTAAATGGGAAAACACACTAGACCAGAGCTTTCCAAACTCTGTCTTGTGACACATTAGTGTGTCAGCTGCAGTGTGTAGGGGTGTCACATGAATGCTTCCCATACTCCTGGGGCTGGAAAGGATTTAGTTTAACCTCCAGTTTGCTAGTAAAACTGAATTACTGTGTCACAAAATGATCCATGTCTAAAATGTGTGTCACCAACATGAAAAGTTTGGAAAGCTCTGCACTAGACAGTTTAGGATGGTTGCTTGACACGACATCATTTAAGCTCCCCTCAAATAAATCAGAATGAATGCTCAGTGAAGAGCTGGCATCACCTTGCCTCATGACAAACTTTGGGCAAACAAATCAGGATGAATGTGCAATGAAAAGGTCATCTATGCAGTGACTGGCATCTGCATATTTATTTAGTACTTAGTTAAATTCAGTTTAGCCCTTTGCTTTGGTTTACACTCCTCTGTCCATTAATGCCACATAATAGCAAAATATGGTGCTTGCTTTTTGTGATCTGTTACTACATGTGTTATTCCATGTATGTGATAAATAGTGTTTCTATTATTGTTGGGCATCTCGGTTTTATGATTATGGTAATTGTTATTAATAAAATTATAAACTAACCTGTGACGTGCACCTTAAATATGAAAATTTATTGTGGAATGTGATTTCAGGGTTCACAGCAGGCTTCCTCAACCTCGGCCCTCCAGATGCTTTCAGACTACAATTCCCATAATCCCTGACTACTGGTCCTGCTAGCTAAGGATCATGGGAGTTGTAGGCCAAAAACATCTGGAGGGCCGAGGTTGACGAAGCCTGGTCTATAGCCTACTTTGTCAGATTCATGAAACGTTCTGTAAGGTGGTAGAGATATATTGGTACAATTGAAGGAAATAATTTGCACCTCCTTGTAAGCAATGATGATGGTGATGATGACAATGATGATAAATTTGCTCCATTAGTTGGATGGCACATAAACAAAATAACAAGATGATAGATCCCTGCTCTAAGAAGCTTAGCTTCTAAAATTGAACACAGAGGAGGTATCAGTGGGGAGTAAATGTGAAGAATGCACTTACTTTGGTTGAATATAGACATAGTTTTAGTAGGGTATAAGGAATACTGCCAAATTCTTCATGGAAAATGTTAGTTTTCAGTCCTGCTATACAGAAACTTGACCTCCAATTTCTCAAAAGATTTCCTCCCTTGTGAACGAGGCTTCTATTTTTTTCTCTCCTTCATTTTCTGTGAGCTTTCAGATTTCTTCAGCATTTTAGTGGATGTGAGCTTGCTTTATTATTGCGAGGTGGCTATGAATGGTGTTTGTTTCCTTTCTTTAAACATTTCTCAAGCACCGTAAGATCTGTGCATTCACTGATTTTGTTTCCATCTAATTCAGTATTGCCTACACTGACTGGCAGTACCTTTCCAGGGTATCAGGCAGGGGCCTCTCTCAGCTTTGTCTGGAGACAACAGGGATTGAACCTGGGACCTTCAGCACAAAAACAGATGCTATACCACTGAGCTACAGTACTTCCCCAACTTCAGGACTGGATTTCTCCTGGATCGAAGAGCAGACAGGAGGCCAGTATATGTATTTAAGAGAAAGCACAGTAAACATTAGAAGTCTGCAATCTTATTTGAGTGTGGAGACCTATTCCCACTTTTGCCATAGCATGTCCCTAGACCTTATTGACTGCAAATGCATCTGAAAATCAGCAAAAGGTTTCTACAATAGCCTCCCATGTTTAGGGATCTGTGCCCTACATAGCTATTTTTCTTGCTCAACAGTCTCCTATTCTGGTTCACCTATAACCTGCTTTTTCCCTTGTGCTACATTTGTCACGACTTCTTTTCCCAAACACCTTCCAAATTCCGCAAAAGCACAAGTATTACATAGCCCATGAGGCATTCATAAGGAACTTGTATATGCATATGTGTAATAGACATATTTACATAGATAATTTTGGCTTCGTTAAGTTATTTTGTATGTAGACATGGAGCTTTTTAAAAAAAAATGTCTCAGAGCTTGGGTTCCCTTGGCATATGGAGTTAGGATTTCTTTGGCAGGCTGTAGGAATAGCCCTGCATGGAATACTGCTGGGTGGGTAATACCTTGTCTCCTTGCTGTGCAATTGACGGAAAAAGTTGCCTCTTGTGGGACTAGTAGAGAAATACAACAGACAGTGACATTATTATTTTAAGATTATTTGTTTGTATTCTAATGATGCACAGACTGTGCACAGTTTGGGGGCTAGGCAGCCAATATAGAAATACAGAATGAGGAAGGCTGCTTATTTAAATTGGCTCTGTTCCAATTCTGAACAAATTACTATTGTCTGAATTGAGACATTTAAATTATTTTGCTAATATAGCATTATATAGTGGTGGTTTTCTAGACGTTTACTCTTACAAGTTTTACTGTTATTTCTGATATATCCAGATAAAACTGAGGTTCTGTTTATTGTGAGCTAAGGCAACATGCAAACATTGCCTCCATGGATGGGAGGCAGGGGTGTCTGTGCCAGTCCTGCCCCCAGTGTCTCTATGTGCATCTACCCACTGTGGCCCCAAGTTTCCTCATGTTGAGTGGTGAAGGTCTGCGTGGGGTTTTTACTCAAGTTTGCTTGATCAGGCACTTCTGTGATCAGGCACTTTATAGGGCAGAGGGTTCTACTCGCATTTGCCTGAATACAACATCTTGTTCAACTGGGGAACCTGTTTTATGAAGTCCCCTAATGTGTAGATGATTCTGCTTGCTTTGAATCAAGTAAAAGCATCCTGCAAACCTTAACATCAAATTATTGAGGCAATGCACATAGGGATGTGTGCCTGTGGAGACAAATGTTCCCACATTTATACATTGCATGTTCTGGCAAAGACCTCCTGAGAACTCAACTCAGCAGCTTTGGAATGGTGTTAAATCCAGCTCTCTATATGTACGTTGAAATGTATTCCATAGCATAAAGTATTTTTAAGCAAGTTCAGTCACCAGCTACAGCTCTTCTCAAAAGAACCTAATCTGTCCACAATTATTCATGCTCACCCAGATTAGTTTACAGTAGGAGTACCATTGGCTGTGTTGACTAAGGCTACTTGGAGCTGGAATCCAACAACATCTGCATTGGCTACCCTTGGATTACAGTACAGGTAACTCCTCATTTTGCCCATGGTCAATGCACATGCAACTGTGCACACCATTTTGGGCACCAGAAGAGGGCAGTACTGGGTGGGGCAGAATGGTGGTGAGGTGAGCTTACACATGCTTCATTGACCCGGAACATAACCCCTGCATAACTGTGGGGTGAGGGGTTGCCTGTAATGCACTCTACATTGTCTATGAAGACTGTCCAGAAATGTCAGCTGGTTCAAAACACAGCTGCAAAATGGTTAACTGGAACAAGGGAGAGGGAACTTTTATTGTCAACACTTAAATTACTTCACTGCCTACGAGTTTGTTCCCAGGCATGATAGAGTTGTACTGGTTTTTTACCTTAAAAGCTTTACTTATGTGAAGAACTACTCCCTCTCAGTTAGAGGCCTTGGTCAACTTCAGAGATGAGGTGGGTGACTATCAGGGATGGAGTATTCTCAGTGGAGTTGAAAAGCTGGGTGCAGCAGAACTGCATTCAGCTGGTGGAATTCTGCTTTGGTTGTTTTTACGTGTCAGCTAAAAACTGTTTCCTCTGCCTGTTTGATAAACGTAATTTAATTAGATGTCTCTATTCTTCCTGGCATTTATGTACCAACCAAAGGGATTATAAATCTAATCCATATCAACCTCTCCATGGATTAAAACTGTTCTCTCTGTAGCTTTCCCACTAGATACTGCATAGACATCTACAAGGAAGGGGTCAATTTGGCTCTAGTGCCTCAGATGTGCAATACCACCCCCAAAAAATATTCATCTGGTGTGAACATCATTATCCTGTAGGGACCAGACCAAAAAAAAACAAACATTTGTAGTCACATAGACATTTTAAATTCCATCAGTGGCCTATATTGCTGCTTGCTCTTTTATTCTGTTGTTTTATTGCATTGTATTTTCCCCCACTATGTTTTACTTTTATGGTTTTGATGTGACCCATCCTAGAACTGGGAAATGAAAGATTATTTGTGAACAAATAAAGAAATACCTGCTGCTAAAAGCCTTGCTTTTGTATTATTTGTAATTTATTCTATTTGGTTTCTTGTTTTTGTTTTAGAAACTGAAAACTCTTGATTAATTGAGTACTGCTGTTTTATTGTGGGCATGTTACTGATTTTGTGCATTCTTTGTATTTGCTTTTATGGCAACTGAGCTGTGAACACCTTCAGAACTGCCATTGAAATGTGAGGATCAATGTTTAAAATAAATAAAGCATTCCAATATTTCCAATGTTCAGGCTGTGAGCGCCATTGCTCACATAGCCAAAACATCATGCCAGAGAGGTATCAGCAGGCTTTGGGGAACCCCAAAACTCACATAAATACTATCAATCTTTAGCAGGTAAAACTTAAGCGGGTGCAGGGGTGAGCTCCCAAACAGTGTAGTGAAGACTTGAGTGTGCCTGTGGCTACAGAATGCTGCCTGGGGTCAAAACTGGGGACAATGGGAACACAATGGAGAGGCTGGAATTCTGAACAGCGAGCACTTCATGCCACAACACTTCGTTGCAGCTCCCACTTGTAACATGGGAATAACAATACGAACTGGCATAGAGCAGCAAAGCGATTGCTGCATCAGAAGCCCAGTTGTCTCTGGTTAGGTGATGGTGGGTTCTGTCCTCCCTTTTATTTTGATTTTGCTTTGATTTTGAGTGTTATATATTTTCCTTTAGAGCCTCTCGGGGAGTCTCTATATTAAGCTGTATAAGCTAATGTGAAACTGACAGAAAGACCAATTTTAATGCCGCAATATATGGCGTGAATCTGGGCCATGAAACATAGCTGCAGTAGCCACTGACGTGCATTTTGAAGTAGGGAAGAAGCCTAACCTGGCCTGCAGGACAAAATGTCCCAAGTGTTGCACTGTCTGAGTTTGCAGACTATCTCTATACAATGTTGCTGAGAAATTGAGATTAGAGGGGAACTGTCTGCATGTCTGCATACTCCAAGGATGATAGGAGAAATTCATTAAAATGGTTGTGTTTTGTAGTTGAAGATATTTACTGCAGCAATATAAATGTCAAACATGACAGTCAACTTCAGAAAGTGCCCTTGGTGATTTATTGATGAACAATTTTAAATTTCCTTTTTACAGAAATTAAAATGAAGGGCTTCCACTCTTCAGTCCACCCTTATCAGATGCTTTCCCCTTTTGCAAGATGCTGAATTGTATTTTTTAGGTACACTTGTTCTACCTAACACACATCTGAGAAGCATTTAAAAGGTACTGGAAAAAGCAACAACTCTGCTCAGTGAAGTCCCAGACAGAAATAAATACTCATAATCCATGTGGCTTTGCAACTCACACTCCTTTTGATGGTTAAAATGGCACATATTTATTTTGACGTTTTCCTAACTTGCCTTTCATCATAAAGCCAAGCCCAGAAAAAGGTAATTTTTTTAAAAAATGAGTTAAACCACATCAGTAGCAATCATAAAACAGGGGCTGCTAAAACATCAAACAAATCAAGTGAAACATAAAACAAATCCAAAACATTAATACAGCGTAAATCAGCAGAGCAGCTGGCTCAGAGGTCACCAACCTTTGGGGAGTCTGGGGGATCGTTTGCAAACTGGAGCTCCTGTCATGGGTACCCCATCCTCCCTGGAACCTGTTCTTTTGGCTTCAACAGAATGCCAGAGGGTGCCATTGTGGGTGCCAGAGGTGGAGACCAGGGAAGCCCTTTGCAGGCACAGGTGTGACTCTGAGTGCTGCATTAGTGACCCTTGCCAGTACTACCTCTGGGTTGGGAGTGTTATACAGGTGGGGAATCACAAAAGAGAGAAGGCCCTTTCCTGGGTTACCATATAGCAAATCTGCAGCACAACCGGACAGGCCTCTCTTCTGATGAACTCAGATCGCTCTCTTATGGCAGAAGATGTTCCTTCAAGCTTTTAGGTCTAATTGTATAAGACTTTATATGTCAATAGCCAGGAATGGCTAGGAATGTCAGAATATGATCAGGAAGAACAAGTTTCAAATCCCCAGTCAACCATGAAGCTTATTGAGTTATCTCGGGCCAGTTAGTCCCTCAACCCATCTCACAACCTTATTACAGGATACAGTGTAAATGGGGAGAATCAGGTACACCAATTTGAGCTCAATGGAGGAAAGGTGGGATATAAACATACTAGTAAACAAACAAACAAATAATATTTAGCACATTGAATTTGGCTCTTTAGCCAATCAGCACACAGTGCTCTTCTTTCAAAATCTGCATTTTGAAAGAATATCTTAATACTCTGAGCCATTCAACAACCTAGTCACTACATTTTGTACTAGCTGCAGCTAAGAAGCCCCACAAAGAACACTAATGTTAGTTAGCAAGATGAGAAGTTACCAGGGCATGTGTCACTGTGGCATAGCTGTGAAGCAGTCAAAGATGTCAGAAGGCACTGTAAGACACTGAAGATCCCCTCCAGTGAGTGCACTGACAACATATATGCTCTTTCAAGGGTAGTGCAACTCTGTCTAGAACATGTCATGTACCTGAGAACCACCAAGGCCTAAGACATATGTCTTGTTGGAACCTCCCCAGGCATTGCATTAAGCCATTGTTACTCCAGATTTTCCAATGCATTTAGGGGAGTTCAAATCGCACCAGTGTAAGCTGGCCAGATGAAATTATAGAGTTTGTGTACCTTTAATATTTGTGTAGAAAGCTGGGTAGAATAGTTCAGCTGAAAGTCTGAAACTATTAAAGATGCACAAGCCCTGGCCTCTTTTTTGCTTGACTACCCAACACACATGTACATGTACAACCAGTCAGGAAGTCCCAACACTCCAGGGATATAGTACCAGTGTTCAGGGCAGTAAATGCTAAGCTTGAATTCAGTTGAATAACGACACCAAGGGAACAGAGGAGGGAAAAGAGAATGTAGCTGCTGGATGCAAAGATGAGGGAAGAAGACATTGTATAAGGAAGCAGTGTGAGTATATGTCTACTCAGAAGTAAGCTACATTGAATTAAATGGGACTTACTTCCACGGAAAACTCAGAAAACTCTGAGATTTTGGAAAACTCAGCAGTGGGCAGAGGATTGGAGAAGATCAGTCTACATCACAATCCCAAAGAAGGGCAGTGCTAAAGAATGCTCCAACTACCGCACAATTGCACTCATTTCACATGCTAGCAAGGTTATGCTTAAAATTCTACAAGGAAGGCTCAAGCAGTATGTGGACTGAGAACTTCCAGAAGTGCAAGCTGGATTTAGAAGAGGCAGAGGAACCAGAGACCAAATTGCAAACATGCGCTGGATTATGGAGAAAGCTAGAGAGTTCTACTTCTGCTTCATTGACTATGCAAAAGCCTTTGACTGTGTCAACCACAGCAAACTATGGCAAGTTCTTAAAGAAATGGGAGTGCCTGATCACCTCATCTGTCTCTTGAGAAATCTCTATGTGGGACAAGAAGCTACAGTTAGAACTGGATATGGAACAACTGACTGGTTCAGAATTGGGAAAGGAGTACAACAAGGCTGTATTTTGTCTCCCTGCTTATTTAACTTATATGCAGAATTCATCATGCGAAAGGCTGGGCTGGATGAATCCCTAGCCAGAATTAAGATTGCTGGAAGAAATATCAACAACCTCAGATATGCAGATGACACAACCTTGATGGCAGAAAGTGAGGAGGAATTAAAGAACCTTTTATTGAGGGTGAAAGAGGAGAGCGCAAAATATGGTCTGAAGCTCAACATCAAAAAAACGAAGATCATGGCCACTGGTCCCATCACCTCCTGGCAAATAGAAGGAGAAGAAATGGAGGCAGTGAGAGATTTTACTTTCTTGGGCTCCATGATCACTGCAGATGGTGACAGCAGCCACGAAATTAAGAGATGCCTGCTTCTTGGGAGGAAAGCAATGACAAACCTAGACAGCATCTTAAAAAGTAGAGACATCACCTTGCCAACAAAGGTCCATATAGTAAAAGCTATGATTTCCCAGTAGTGATGTATGGAAGTGAGAGCTGGACCATAAAGAATGCTTATCGCCGAAGAATTGATGCTTTTGAATTATGGTGCTGGAGGAGAATCTTGAGAGTCCCATGGACTGCAAGAAGAACAAACCGATCCATTCTTAGGGAAATCAGCCCTGAGTGCTCACTGGAAGGACAGATCGTGAAGCTGAGGCTCCAATACTTTGGCCACCTCATGAGAAGAGAAGACTCCCTGGAAAAGACCCTGATGTTGGGAAAGATGGAGGGCACAAGGAGAAGGGGACAACAGAACTTCTTCGAAGCTACAAACATGAGTCTGACCAAACTGCGGGAGGCAATGGAAGACAGAAGTGACTGGTGTGCTCTGGTCCATGGGGTCACAAAGAGTCGGACACGACTAAACGACTAAACAACAACAACAACAACACTTCCACGGAAGTATACATACAATTCAAGGGGAAGAAAAAAGGATAAATAGGCTGATTCAGTGTGCTGCTTTCGAGGATCTTTAAGATCTGCAAGACTTTGAACATGTGGAGTGAATATTATACACGCGCCTGTCTGTCTGTTTGTCTGTTTGTTTATGTGCATGCTGCTGTTTGCCCATAGCAATTTTGTGTGTTTGCTAAATGGAGAGAAGAGTCACAGGCCAGTTGAAAAGCTATTACCTGGAATTGACAAATGCATGGAGCTGGGCTTGTAAAACCTTATTTTTGTCCAGTAAAAAGATTAATGAGACGTTTGAGAAACTGATTCTCTGTGCTGAGGTAGAGTGTATTCCGGCCTCTAGATAATACAGAAATCAGTTATATTTGCTAAATTTCTCTTTCCTGCTTTTCTCAGTTATGGATAGTGCCGATTGCTGTTGTTTTATAGCTTTGGTTAATGTGTTTGCAAATTGCAATGAAGGCATCTGAGGAAATTACTCCATACATCAGTGGAGACAGAAGAAATGGGTTTCTAGTCTGCTTGTGTGTGTCACTTGGGTACAAATCAGTAGTTCTTATAAGGTGACTAAAATTAGGTATAAATAAGTATGCTTTAAAGGTCCTAATACTGTAAATAAATAAATAAAGAATCGCAGTATACAGAGAAAGGTTAAATAATGTTTAAGTTAAACACACCCATAATGATTAAGAAATGCTTTTGAATAGACTTGATTCATTAGTGGAACCATTACAATCAAAATATTTGCCATATGTATATTAATATGGGGGGTGGGGGACTTTGTATGAATTTTGTTAAATATGGGACATGCCTGCATAGAATCTGGCACTGAATTTGCTAATTGCTAATTAGCATTTAAGAAGCACTCCTGTTAGATGCCCTCTGGTAATGCCTAGTCAGTGATGAGGATTTTATACTAAACACAACTTGAGAATGTCTCCTTTTTACAATTTTAGGAAGCCTTTGTTGTTAGCTGTGTTGAAATTTCTGCATGTTGGTCTTATGATATGACAAGAGTCTCCACTCAACTTCTCAAAGATTTGGAATTCCTATTAAAGAGGAAGTAATTGGGCACCTAACTAGTCCCAACATGCAAAATATATTCATACCACGAAGTTAGCAGTCAAAACCTAGGATCAAGATACTGGGGCCACAATCCTATAATCAATTACCTGGGACTAAGCCCCATTAAACTCAATGGGACTTACTACTTAGCTGAAATGTATAGAATCATAGAATTGTACCCTAAGGGTTCAAGGTACCCCAAGAGTCATCTTGTCCAACCGCATGCAATGCAGGAACCTCAACACAGTCCCCCATCCAGATTGAACCTTGCTTAGCTTTGCAAATGTGCTAGCAGTTTTATTGCTGGTCTGCGCTATTAGGCAGAACTTGGGAAGTCACGTTAAACTGGATTGCCTGTGAGACAGAAGCTGCAGTGGTTCGTCCTAAACCAAGTGGTGACTCACTTCAAAGGTGAAGAATCCTTAAGGACCAGATTTTGCCCTAAGTGTCACCCACACTCTTTGTTTAGCAGCTGATGCCTCACACTGGATGCTGCTGTTGAATGAAGCATATAACATGGCTCTCTAACTGTAACCCCATAGGTAAAAAAACCTAAGACCTTGCTCTTTAAGAAGGCTCTTTAGGAAGGTGATTCTTCATTCTGGAATTTGTGCTCAGCACCAAAAACAATCTCATAACATGCAAAGCTCTCTGCATGAGGCCACATGGCCTAACTCTCTGGAACCAATTGAGAATCCACCATGCTATGGAATAATTTACCTTTGGAGTGTGTATATTCTGATTTAAAGGTGTTTCGTCACAGCCCCATAGATAGTACCTGTAAACTAGTTTTGATGGTTGTGTTTTGCTGTAAGCCACTTAGCTTATTTCCTTTTATTCTTAATAGCTTTATTTTGAATTATTATTATTATTATTCATTTTATTTCTATACTGCTTTGTATTTTCAAGAAAAGTATCTCAAAGCAGTTTACAACCTACATTAAAACATCATATAAAACAATCCAAAATAAAACATTACTGAAGAAAGTCAGATATAAAAGTAGGACATTCAGAGTAACATGATTAACAGGATAAGCACAGAACATCTTTGCTGCTGTTGCTGCCAATCCTACCTATGGTGGTTCATGATGGTGGCAGCTGTGGAAGTTGATGCTCGATGACCTGGGTCTGCAATAAGAGACATCAAAGATGATGAAGCTAGAGGGATATTCTATATTAAAGGAACCAGTGTTGTCCTTGGTGAAATATAACAGGGCTCTATGAAAACAACTCAGCCACATGATTACATTGCTGAGGGACTACCTATTACAGAGTTTCATGGGTGAATTGTTGGCCTACGTTAATGCTTTGTTGTTGAAAAGTATTTAAGATCAGACTTTTGTCAGCAGGAAAGATTAGCGGAATTTCAAAAGCCATTGTACTTGCTGTAGCTTCTTCCGGATAAAACAACTAGATATCGAGCTTTTTCACACTCACCAAATTAGTATACATGCAAATTAGTATACACTGGTCAAAGTAGTATCGATTAAATGTAAGACAGACTTGTATAGACATTCTGTATAAAAAGGTAAAGGGACGCAGGTGGCGCTGTGGGTTAAAGCCTCAGCACCTAGGACTTGCCGATCGAAAGGTCGGCGGTTCGAATCCCTGCGGCGGGGTGCGCTCCCGCTGCTCGGTCCCAGCGCCTGCCAACCTAGCAGTTCGAAAGCACCTCCGGGTGCAAGTAGATAAATAGGGACCGCTTACCAGCGGGAAGGTAAACGGCGTTTCCGTGTGCGGCTCTGGCTCGCCAGATGCAGCTTTGTCACGCTGGCCACGTGACCCGGAAGTGTCTCCGGACAGCGCTGGCCCCTGGCCTCTTGAGTGAGATGGGCGCACAACCCCAGAGTCTGTCAAGACTGGCCCGTATGGGCAGGGGTACCTTTACCTTTACCTTTTTTACCCCTGCCCGTACGGGCCAGTCTTGCCAGACTCTGGGGTTGTGCGCCCATCTCACTTAAGAGGCCAGGGGCCAGCGCTGTCCGGAGACACTTCCGGGTCACATGGCCAGCGTGACAAAGCTGCATCTGGCGAGCCAGAGCTGCACACGGAAACGCCGTTTACCTTCCCGCTGGTAAGCGGTCCCTATTTATCTACTTGCACCCGGAGGTGCTTTCGAACTGCTAGGTTGGCAGGCGCTGGGACCGAGCAGCGGGAGCGCACCCCGCCGCAGGGATTCGAACCGCCGACCTTTCGATCGGCAAGTCCTAGGCACTGAGGCTTTAACCCACAGCGCCACCTGCGTCCCTTGGACATTCTGTATACATTTGACCATATCAAATGTGCAAAAGTTCAGTATATAGAATGGACCAGTCAGGAAAACCAGAAGTGAGAATGGATGAGGGATGAAAGCATGGGTGTCTGAATAGTTATGATTTCAATTTTGTAATTTATTTCAACTCAAATGGTTTAACATATAGTAATGCAGCATTATATTTTAGAAGGGTAAAAGAGGGGGGTCATTTAATATTTTATTGTTGCATGTTATGAAAACAGTAAAAAGGAGAGTAGCCAGCTTTATTTATAGCCACTCTTGTCAGAATTTTGGATTAATTTATGTCTGTAAAATACATAGTGACATTTAAGTGATCTTAACATTAATTTGTTTTATGGGGATCAAAATGAAGTTGTCAGGTCTTGTGTTAACTGTTGCTCATTAAT
Organism: Podarcis melisellensis; assembly: GCF_964234715.1. Lineage (NCBI taxonomy): Eukaryota > Metazoa > Chordata > Lepidosauria > Squamata > Lacertidae > Podarcis > Podarcis melisellensis. Next base: position 35,432,344 of record NC_138542.1, read on the forward strand.
AGTAAAAGTTAATACCTTGAATTGCCAGATTTACAGTGTTATTAAAATATTTTCCCCATAATCTAACCAAGGCAGGGTATCAGGATTTGTACTGGGTACATTTCATGAAGGCTCACTAGCAACTGTAATCTTCCTGCAGATTGTTTTAGCTTACTGAAAGTTATTTTAACCTAGTGTGTTTTGAAACACTTATTACAATATATGTCTGTGTAAGATAATAAATTAAATAAATGAGAATGCTAATAATATCATTATAAACGTCTTTCAAATATCCTTTTCAACCACTTTGTCACAAAACTGGCATACCCTGTTACCATTGTCTTACCCTGATACCACTGGTTATTTCCGTAATTGTTGACATACCCCAAATCCCCAGAAATGAAACATCTTGAAGGAAAAGATAATTCTCCCATTAAGAGTTAATACACAACTTAGTTGCCATTAAAGTGCTATTTTGGCCTATATTGGGTGGGGATATCTGCAGAGGGAAGACTCCTCTTTGGCCATGATCAGGGTTCCCAGACCTGCAGGTGAGGAGTGGGGGAAGAGCCTCAACACACAACACAAGGGAACAGGACAGGCAGCAGAGGCAGGCACTCACCCCTCCATGCAATTAAAGTCACACGAAGGCAGGGCATTCCCAAACATGGTTTAGCAAAATACATGTTCCAAATTTGAATGCTCATTCCAACCCTTTACATTACCAACTAATAGCACAATGGGTCCAATATAATGAGTTAATGTTTTTCAAGTGTGAACTTCCAGATTTTGGGGCATATATTTCTTGGCATATTTTTTATCATTGTTGAAATTAGTTTTTGAGTATATCCCCTTTCTGCTCTCTCTGTGTGTCTGTTTCTACTGAGTGCCATTTTCTACTGTTGCCTGAAGAGTGCCTTAAAGACACTGTCTCCGTGCGTAACATGGATTAAACTGCCTCACCAGTAATTGACTTACAGTCATCTCACCTTCCTTTGAAAATCATAACATCTGGATACTAGGAAGTATATGGAATTGGAGCTATAGTTTTGAATGTCAGGATAAAAGGAGGCTTTGGATATCTGTTCGGGGACCCAATATAAAAAGGTCTTTGTGCAAATGTAGAGTCCTCTCTTGATTTCTGCTTCAAAGGATGGTTTGCAACACTTTGGTCTACTTGTTGTCTATGCAGTGTATTTGCTTTCAGCTGAAGTGCTGTAAGAGAGAATGATTTTGTGGGTAAATAAAAGTGTCACAGTGAAGTAATTAACAGTTTTCTCTCCTGAAAAGAGAGTCTTGTGATGCCCACTGATTCCTGTGATTGTTTATTGATCAAGGAGTTATGATACTGAGCCAAGCGTTGTCATGGTTCAGTTATCAGAGTAGTACGTTGTCAAATGATGTGCTCTTTTGACATGGGATCAAACTGAGAATGAAACAGAAATTGTAGAGGGCTGTAAATCCATCAACCTGAGCCAAGGGGAGCTAGAAGCCTCCCAGAATTCTTGTCCTTGACAATGTTATGTGTGTTCTGTCTGCAAAATAAGGTAGCTAACATTTAAATCTCTGAAATAAAGGTGAAAAGAAACAGAATAGCATGCTATCATCTTCTGTTGCTAAAACAATGTTAACATCTAACTTGGTGGCAACTGTGGCCTAAGTAGAAAGAAGGGATTTGCTCTCAGTTGATGTGGTTGATTCAGATATTTCAGAAATAGTGCAGTGGCTCATAGGAACAACAGAAGCTGCCTTATACGGAGTCAGACCATTGAGCCATCTAGGTCAGTATTACCTACACCGACTGGCAGCAGCTCTCCAGGTTTTCAGAAAGGAATCTCTCCCAGATGTCAGGAATTGAACCTGGGATCTTCTGCATACAGAGCATATTCCATGGTCCATATTCCAGTTGATACATCATAGATGAAGCAAAGAGAAGAGTAAGAAGGATGTTCCACTGTTGTTTAAATGGTTTTATTTATTAACAATATTTACAGGCTTAGCTACCTCAGCCATTTAGACCAGATTCAGAACCTTGAGGTTAGGTTTGGATATTGTGGGAAGCTCTTTCCTTTTTGATTCCCCCGTCCCCTTTTTTAATATACCAATTTCTTCTCGGGATTTTGTCATTCTGTTTTCAGTCCTTGAGCATTTTGGTTTTCTCAGAAGCAATGGTTTTAATAATCAAAACAATTCTCTCATCACCTGATCTGAAGTGGACAGAAACCATGTTGTCCTGCTTTCTACTCTCTTTTGCTTTTGCATTAAGAAGTAGACAGTGCCAAGTATATTTGCTTTCGTGAGATAAGTGCCAAGTATATTGTTCACACTAAGTTAGTAGCAGCAGCTATTTAGATTTTCAGAAAGGGGTAGTTTTCAGCCCTACCTTCAGATGCCAAGAATTATACTTGGGACCTCTTGCAAGGAAAGCACGAGTCCTCTAAATTGTCCCTGCATTTTCTCTCTCTCCCTTGCATCCTTTGTGCCACTGTACTACAAAATACTGTGTATCAGTATTTTACTTCCCTTCTGTCTGCTGCTGACCACAACTGCTATTGTGGCTAATGTTGTCATCAGAGCCCAAGATGAAAGCTATTTAGACCCCTCAGGTGCTTTTAAATTTTAGTTTCTTGTCATGTTAACAGCAAATTCCCGAGTTCAGGGAGCGGTGACCTGAATGGTGGCATTTTGACTGTAATCTCTGCTTGCTGACTGCTGCTCCAAGAATAAAAATTTAAACCGCAAGATTTAATGAAATCCCTCCGGATTAAGTGCTCAGTGTGCTGAGGAAATTGTGTTATCAACCTTCCCTCTGTAGTAGTAAGCATAAGGTTTGGTTTCTCAGTAGGAGAGTGTCCAAGAGAGACAACTCCGAGTCCATCAATAATTTACATTTTTGTTACTTACCAGCCCGGTATTTGGGATTTTGTTGCCATAGCAATCTATCTGGGCCTGGGCAGTGTTTTAAGTGGTGGTTGTATAGGGATTCACAGTGTGTGCTTCAAATTCCTGCGTGCCAAAGTAATCCACAGATCTGTGCTACAGTTGATTTGAGATGCTGTTAAAATCATTGCTCATGGTTGCAAGGCACCTTACATCTATGAAAGATTTGAATATAGTTAAGGGTGTTAAAGTTACAGAGCAGCCAAGGTTTTATTTTTATTTTTTAGTTGATGATATACTTTGCTAACAAATCAATATTTAGTATGAGAGAATGTGTTGCTGGGAAAAACAAACAGATGATGGTGTATTGATTTAAGATTGATTGTGCGTTTAAGAGTGCACAATCCTATGTACTCTTAACTCAGAATTCCCACTTTGCTTAATGGACTTGCTCCTAGGTATATGTGCATAGGATCGCAACTTCAAACTGCTTTGGATTTGATATAAATAATAAATTTGTATTAAAAGCAGTAATTTGGCTCTGCTACGACATGCATTATATATCATATGTCATGGTTCACATTTATATAATATAATGATGATGTGTTGTAATGCAGGGGTGGTGAGCCCACAGGCTGAATCAGGCCTGGCAAGTCATCAGAAGTGGCCCACCACCCCCAATGCAAATGTGCCCTTTTCTCTTGCACATTCATGTTTTTTGAGTACCATCAGCCTCCCAGCAGAAGCGGCACACAAGAAAAAGAAGTGCATTTGCAAGGTCAGGAAAAGCCAACTTTGCAAAGCATCTTCTATCTGATCAAGGTGCTAAGCTGAGAGGAGATGTTCCTCTCTGCCCAGCCCAGTTTTTCTTCGAAGTGTTGAGGCAGTTGTTTGCTTCCCCTATTTCAGTAAGCATGAGGTTTGATTTCTTAGCAAGAGAATATCCAAAAGAGGCCACCTCGGCCAATCAATAATTTGCACTTTTGATTCCTGGTATTTGGAATTGTGTTGCCATGGCAACACATTTGCTGCTTCTGCTCTTCAGACAGAAAGCTCTAATGGTAAGAGCCATTGAGTCTTACCCTCCATTACAGTGATAGGGGCAGGAATATTGCCTCTGCTCTTGAAAGACTGTATTGTTATGAGTTGGGGTGGGTCAGTCTGGATGATGCCCCAAGTCTCTTCGAGTTCTTGGGATCCTGTATCTGTGGGAGTAGAATGTATAAAAACAAGCTTGCTGAACCAGTTCCTCTATTAAGGCTAGCTGGTTAAGCACCATAATTAGCATCACCAAAGAAGTTGCTCTATGCCACAAGACAAAAGGGTGGGCCTTTCTCTCTTCCCCTAGCTGCTGTGTAGGAGAACAGTAGCCAGAGTTGTGTGTGTGTGTGTGTGTGTGTGTGAGAGAGAGAGAGAGAGAGAGAGAGAGAGAGAGAGAGAGAGGTGTGTGTTTACCTCTGTGCTAGACTTTGAGGCTCCCTTGGCAACCAAATGAGGAAGCAAGATCTGTTGGAGTCTTGATGTTCTGAGCCCTACTCCCTCATATTATGCTCAGGTTGTATATACAGTGGTACCTCTAGTTACGAACCTAATTCGTTCTGGAGGTCCGTTCTTAACCTGAAACTGTTCTTAACTAGAGGCTTGCTTTCACTAATGGGGCCTTTTGCTGCCACTGCGCCTCCGGCACACGATTTCTGTTCTCATCCTGGGGCAAATTCTCAACTCTAGGTAACTCTTCCAGGTTAGCAGAGTTTGTAACCTGAAGTGTTTGTAACCTGAGGCAGTTGTAATTAGAGGTTCTACTGTATGTGTAAATAAAACTGTATATTCCTTCATTCCAAGGAAACCAAACCCAGGGTAAGCACTGGAAACCCTGGAGTCTCTCACTGATTGGAAACTGGGGTGGCATTTAACAGTATTCTCTGAAGAGCAGAGACAGTGATTTCCCACTTGCATTGGGCTGGGAGGAGAGGAACTTCTTCCTCCAGCCCAGTACAACAATGGGGATGAAATCACCATCTCTGCCCTTCAGAGACAAACCTTTCTGCACCATATGGGTGGTGAGTGCGTGTGCAAGTGTCTGCATGATTGTCTGCATAAGTGTGCGCGCGCATGTTGTTATGAAGGTGAGTGTGCATTGTGAGGTGGCAGTACCTGTTTCGGCAGTGCCTACTGTCACTTGACCATGCCTGCCACTGGCTAGCAACCTGTGGAGGCTTGTCCTCTCCCTTCCTGGGGAAGGAAGGTTATGTGGAACATATCACCTTCAGTCCGTGTTGAGTGTTGGTGTTTGGAAGGATCTGATCCTCCAACTTCTTAAAATACATACCTGTTGTTGTATTAGACTTCTGCATGAATGGAGAAGAACAGTAGGTAGGGCAGCCCCACTTTGTAATCAAGACAAGAGCTTGGATGTTCTCCAATGAGTGTGGATAGATGCAAAGGGAATTTTGTCTCTGTGTTATTGTTGGGTATCTTGTTTGATGCTTCATGCTTTATGTAAAATTCCATGTTATTTGTCATCTGTTATTCCAGTTGCAACAGATCTGATAGTGTATTAGACCTACCACCTTGTCTTTCTAGTTCAGCTGTTGTTTGGCTCTTTGAGCAGTGTTTGTCTGTGTCAGGGACACTCTTCAAGCATCTCCCAGATCAAATCTCTGTGTATTCCCTCCCCTTGCCCCACTGATTCCTCCAAGTAAATTAAATAGAAGATGCACATTATTTACATGATTGCTTCAGGGTCTCAAGGGAATCTTTTCCAGATACCATTTATAAAAAATGTACAGAATATGCTCAGAAGTATTATTGCAAAATGCAATCTGGCATAGCTAAAATAATTTTATTCTATTGGTTTTGCTAATGGATTTCGATTTTTAAAATAATAATAATAACTGTTTCCTCTGAAATAATATTGAAATGAAAACCAGATCTTGCAGGACTAGTTGACAGATGCTGTAACAGCAGCTGGGAAATGCAGTCGTCATTACAAGAGCACGTTCCCCATGCTCGAACCCACAGGATCCATAGCCATGGATGAGTGAGTTAATGTTCCAGCACATTATATAAAATATTCTTTGTTTAAGACTAAGACATATAACACAAATGGGTTTTTGTTCTGTAAAATAATGTTGCATCTTCCTTTGCCGAATCATTTCTCATTTTTCTTGTTTGATTTCTTCATTTATATATGTAAAATTCTAGAAGTAACTGCTAGGAAGTATATAAGCAGATTTATGCCACTGTACTTGCATTTATGTACATTCATTTTCAGCATTCCTATTCCACACTGTTGTTGCTAATATGTAATCAAAAAGGTTTCTCCATTTTATACAGAGAAGACATTCCCCTTCCTAGCCTTTCCCACATCTCTCCTTCTGTCTTACCCTCAGTTGTAATAATCACAATGTCAGTTCTTTAAAAAATGAATAAGAAGAAAAATCAACAGGGGCTTTTATTGGCTCCTGCCATATCAGTAAATATCCTCCCAGGCTTTGAACAAACTCCATGAGACATGTCCATGTTTCATTGGGTGCCAGGACTGGACACACACACACACACACACACACACACACCTTTCATTATGAACAGTGGAGAAATGCAAAGTTTCTCTCTGTGAGTGAGCACAATGGTGGCTGATATAGGTTTCCCTTTTTTCCTTGAGGGCAGGGGGAGAGGGAACAGGCAAGGACTATTTTGTGGTTTTGCCTCTTCACTTTTAGATATGACAGCCATTTTGTGACCTGCGCTTTTTCAAAATTTCAGATGTGGCCATTGATCTAAAAATGTTGATGACTCCTGCCACAGAGAACTTGAAAGGCAGGGTATAGATTGGTAAATAATCAATAACAGGCCTTCTACAAAATTAGCTAATGACTTGGATCTAGACATTGTTTCTGCTGGCAGAAGCATCCTCTGAGAGGAGTTGTACTTATTTCAATTCTCTCTCAGCATCACCTCCCACACAGTGTCCTAAAACTGTGCAAGAGATGGTACTGGGGGTGGGGGGGGGGAGATCAGCAAAATTCACTCCACACCCACTCACACTCCTAGCAAGATCCCACTCCTGAGTCAAAAGCCTTCTGTGGAAGGAAGTAGCTTTTCCATATGTGGAAGGCAAAATCTGAATCCAACTCAATTAGCGGTGATTGATTGATTGATTGATTGATTGATTGATTGATTGACTGACTGACTGATTTATCTATTTATTTACCTTACGAACATCTGTGTTATTTTTGTGACAACGCATTTTCAGTCACGTATAATATTAACGAGTGCAATTCGCAGCACTTTGTCACACTGTAAAATTCTCTCCTGCGAGATGTGGTGGTGGCTGTCGACTTTGGATGGCTTTATAGCAGGATTAGACAAATTTGTGGAGGATCAGTCTTATCTGTAGCTACCAGCCATAATTGCTAATGTTCTACTTTCACTGTGATAGGTGGTATGCCTCTGAATGCCAAGAGGGGAATCACAAGTGGGGAGACTGCTGTTACACTCTGGTTTTGCTTGTGGGCTTCCAATTGGGGCATCTGGTTGGCCAGTGTGAAAACAGGTCGCTAGGCTAGATAGGTTCTTGTGATCTCATGTTCTTAAAATTTATCAGTGAGAAACTCTTGCATCATTCCTACTTCCATGTCCTGTAGGGAATATCTCCCTCATACATGGAGGAGTATGTACCCTGTTGCATGTTGATCTGCCATCCAAACTCGCCAAGTTTTGTCTTAGCATTTTTTGCTTCCTTCCAGCTATAGCCTTACACCCAGTTTTCACAAGCAGCATAGACATGGGAAATTTAGCAGCTTTCTTCGCATACTGTGATATTGAGAACAATGAGCAGTTCTCATAGTGCAATGATTTGTGATATTAACACATGGGGGACAGTGCTGTTTTTAAAAATCACATACTCCACAAAACCTATAAAAACAGCTCCAGGCTTTGTGGTAATTTAATAGTCTAAAATTGGGATTGACCTAGGACTATAAGTCTTAACCTCCAGCGCCCATTTGAAGCATCAAAGGGAAATAGAGGTAAACAACATCAGGATTGGCAGCCAGTATGTAGCATCGGGATTGGCCAGGCTTTGTATGAAAAGTAGGGGCCTAGGTAGTTACCCTTGCCTAGTCAACAGAGGACTCTCAGTCCTTCAGGTTCTATCTTCTTACAACTTCCAGTTCAACCTGCTTCTCACTCAACTGCCTGACACTGAGTTAGACCATTGGTACACAGGTGGCACTGTGGGTTAAACCACAGAGCCTAGGACTTGCCGATCAAAAGGTCAGAGATTCGAATCCCCACGACGGGGTGAGCTCCCGTCGCTCGGTCCCTGCTCCTGCCAACCTAGCAGTTCGAAAGCACGTCAAAGTGCAAGTAGATAAATAGGTACCGCTCCAGCGGGAAGGTAAACGGCATTTCCGTGCTCTGCTCTGGTTCGCCAGAAGTGGCTTAGTCATGCTGGCCACATGACCCAGAAGCTGTATGCCGCCTCCCTCGGCCAATAAAGCGAGATGAGCGTCGCAACCCCAGAGTCGGTCACAACTGGACCTAATGGTCAGGGGTCCCTTTACCTTTATCTTTTTACATCTATACCAGTATTGTCTACACTAACTGGAAGCAGCTTTCAAGGGTTATAGATGGGGATGTGCCCAGCCGTACCTGGAGATGCTTGGGGATTGAATCTGGGGTTTTCTGCATGCAAAGAACATGCTCTACCACTGAGTCACAGCCTTCCCCACTCTAGACCAATTCTCCCTTCGGAGGATTAATGTCATGGCTGTATCATGTCAAAGATAGTAGATCTAATATAGCTATATTCCAGAATACTCTGGTCTTATTTTTAAAACACATTGTCATGTTATCCTTTTCTCCCCTTACAGAAACGTGGACTTCTGACAGAAAAAGAGAGGAGGCATCAGAATCCACATTGTAAACAGTAAGTTTATTCTCAGTGCCTTCTGAAACTGAATATTGTATGACATTTGCTTCTTTTCCTTGACCAGTCTGTTCTTTCTTTTACCAATATAAGAAATTAGTCTGGTAAGCAATTTCTGCCCTCTCTTAAAACTCAATTTCATTTCACTGGAGTGGACATTTTATTCATTTATCCTATAATCCTCTTAGATAAAAAACCAAGATAATCCATGCAATGTATCTGTGCTGCACCACATAGGGACATATCATTAGTGTTTTCTCAGCTAGGATGATTTGGTGCAATAATATTGGTTAGGAAGCCACAAAATAAAAGAAATGGCAAATCATATTTCTGTTTTCTGTTTTCTTTACGTATTTTTCATACATTGCATGACAGTGTATTCCTGACAACTGGAGCAGAAATTGGAAAATCCTACAATTGCTTTGATGTTTAGCTGGTGCTTGCCATTGTATACCTGAAGGAGCGTCTCCACCTGCATCATTCAGCCCAGACACTGAAATCCAGCTCCAAGGGCCTTCTGGTGGTTCCCTTATTGTGAGAAATGAGTTACAGGGAACCAGGTAGAGGACCTTCTCAGTACTCACACCTTCCCTATGGAATGCCCTCCAATCAGGTGTCAAGGAAATAAACAACGATCTGACTTTTATAAGACATCTGAAGGCAACCCTATATAAGGAAGTTTTGAATGTTTAATGTTTTACTGTGTTTGATGTTTTAATTGGGAAGCTGCCCAGAGTGCCTGGGACAACTCAGTCAGATGCATATAAATAATGTGTTATTGTTATTGTTATCCATGGCGCCTGTGAACCAGAAAGGTGCATGTTGATGGTGCTGGGTAACACTGTATTTCACACTGCAACAAGGGCAAGATATCTTATTCAGATCTCAATTCTCAATACAGTTGTACCTTGGTTGTCAAATGCCTTCGTACTCAGACTTTTTGGCTCCTGAACACCGCAAACCCAGAAGTGAGTGTTCTGGTTTGCGAATGCTTATCGGAAGCTGACCATCCGATGCAGCTTCTGGGGCTTCCGATTGAGTGCAGGAAACTCCTGCAGCCAATTGGAAGCCGCGCCTTGGTTTTAGAACTGTTTCAGGAGTCAGACGGACTCCCAGAACGGATTAAGTTCAACAACCAAGGTACAACTGCACATATGATCAGCTTCCAAGACAATTTTGGGAAAGGAGACTTGCATAGGCTTCTAAGTCATCGCATGGATCAGGTATAGGGAACCTCAAGCCCAAGACCACTCTCCTCCTTTGCCTTGCTTCATATCCCACTTGAGAGTTTTTGCTTAGCTGGAATATGTCTTTGAACTCCAACAATGCCTCTTACCCTCCTGGACGGAAGATAGAGAGGGCTGTGTGTAGAAAGCAGCCTGCTGTACAAAGGTATGAACTACGTTAAATGCCCCCCCTTTACTCTGACCCTATTCACACACAGGTGTATTCCTATCAGAAGCTTGCCCAGAAGGTTCCCAACCCCTGATAGGGATGAACAATTGGGATGCAAAGTGATCTGAAAATGTGTAGATGATAGTATTGCCTCAGGATCATGGTTTTTAGCTTAAGACCTCATAGAGTTTTCAGCAAATTCCCACTGCTGCCTTGTGGAAACAGTGTGTTTGTGAAATGGGCAGATGGTAGCACACCTGTGTTTGAATCTTTCTCTCTGTTTTATACACGTAATCAAAAATCCCCCCATTTTAGCTTTCTTTAGCAGCTGGCATGAGCACCCTGAACTCATATCAAAACCATTCAAACGGAATCTGAATGTATTTATGTACATGAAGAAGAAATTAATCAACCTTTGTTGGTGCTCCAATGAATACAATCACCCTTCCTCCTTCAGGCAGAATATAATGATGAGAAACCTTTTCATAGCATCCATCAGTTAATTTATCAGTCATGGCATTATGATTATAGAATACAAATGTTCTAACCATGAATATATAATTACAGAAATGGAACTGTGCAGTGTCCATTTAACACATGTAATACATAATTTATTTAGTTCACCGTTTGGACTCAATTCTTGGAAATGTAATGTAAACAGAATTACCATTTTCTAATTTTTAAACAATAACTTTATGACAGAGTTTGGGAATACTCAACTAGCAGCAGTCAGTTTGCTTTAGGGGACAGGTAAATTGCAATACAGCAGGTATGTCTATCAGCCACATTCCTCCAATTAATATAAATGTTGAGCCCTCTTGAATAAAGGTACTCAAAGGAGCATGTCTTTCCTAAAATGTATAACATGGATCCTGCATAGGGCTGCCATAGTCTGGAAATTTCCCAGAGATAGCCGGGATTCGACAGTTGGAAACAGCTCTCTGAAAGCTCAACAACTTATGTGTCCAGATTTTCACTTTTTGAAATATGGCGACCCTATTCCTGCAGAACATCGTATCATTTCAATTACTGTTTTACTTCATGAAGTTCTATAGAATGCATAGCAAATATATCCCTCCCTCCCCCCAAAAAACTCTACCCTGCAACTTCCAGTTTGAACACTTTGATCCTGTCTGTTTTCTTTTGAAAGTAATGGATGGAAGAGAATTATTAACTTGGAGTGTGAGTTGAAAACATTGGGTTTTGCCACATGGAGAAATGTTGGAGGCTATGCTCACTCCTGCTAATCCATATCAGCACGGATGTTGGAAGTGAAAAAGAACTGTTGTGCAGAAGCACCAAGGCAGCTGGTATCACTCTCTCTCTCTCCTTGCAGAATTGCTGCCTTCCCTTCTGGCATAGCACAACGGAGTGAAATCAACCATGGGAGAAGAGAATGTCTGGAGGGTTTAGGGTAGAGCAATGCATTAGGAAGAGCTATGGCTCTGCTCCACTGACTTTGCTCATCTTCAGAGGAAGCCCTCAGCATGTTGTCTCTGATGTTTCATTAACTGAATTAGGGATGTACAATCTGTAAGGAGCTCATCCTACACTTGAGTAAGGATGTAAGGAGCTCATCCTACACCCAACTGCCATGTTCTCTCCCCCCCTGGTCGATCGTTCGGGAACTTCAAAAGCTTTCTTCAGCCCAAACATCACAGCGACCGATGTCAACAGACATCAGCACACTTAGGGATCCACAGGGTCTTCACAGCTTGTGTAACAGATCTCAGCAACTCAGCATTTCGGCTAATCTACTTTATTTACGTATAAACACATGGAGCACTGCAACATGGCTCCCCCTCTCTCTCTAGCATCAGACAGCAAAGAGAGAGAACAAAGGACAATAGTCCCACTTCACGGAACACAGTAACACAAACATCCTGTCTCTGTCACTTCCCACTCTGTGGAGTCAAAACATACACCGTCATGTGAAAGACAAAAATCCCATGGCTGCAATCACGGAGCAGGAATTCTAACACAAGCAACAAAGCCCCCACCTATTCACAAGTGGGAGATAGATTTTAGCAAAGTGGAAGTGACAACAGCATTGTGGGCAGCAGGCATGCCACCCTTTTGCTCTTAAGCAACTGTAGCCCTCATTTTATTTGCAGCCGTCACTTCCATGTACACACATTTGCAGCCTCAGATATGCCCCCACTGTGTTGTTTGATATTGTGAACTGCCTTGAAATTGAAAAATGGGATATACATATTCAAATAAATTAATATGAGGGCAATTATCTCCTTCTGCACATGTCTATTGGTTATAACAAGAGCAAGCAAGCACATTAAAACTGATGGGGTAGCCATATTGACTAGGGCAGGTGTTAGCTCTTTACCTTCAATGTCATCATAAGAAGACAAACTGATGGACTTCTATTTTATTCTCATTATTATTCTTTAAAATTCATAAGCTTTTTGTGGTTTTGGCTTTGATATTTCCAAAGATCATAACCCTGTGGCTGTGGAGGAGGCTAAACTATTGCAATACCCCTTGCTGAAGAGGTGTCTGTTCATCATCCTCACACAGTTAGCTGTTATCAAATTTCACCTGCCATGACTGTTATTTTGGATTATCATACAATTGACAGCTATGATGGTTCATAATGGCTGTCTAGTTAATGACAGTTTCCTCCATCATTCATGTATTATAAAGATAAATTTGTGTAATTTGACAAATCGGGTTATTGTTCAGATTAACAATTGGCTCATGAGGATGATGCTGGAACAATGGACTAGGTTTCATTTCAGCCAGCTGAAATAAATCTCATCCCAGCCCATTGAAAATAACAGTAATATGAGCAGTTTCACTCCATTACTTCCAGAGAAATTGAATTCCATTTTTTTCAACCTTGCAGATTCATAGAATTAGAGTAGATCTTTTATTCTTAATTTTCTTTGGAAAGCTGTATGCTAATATTTTAGGTTCTAGTGCGTGCGTGCAATGAGATGGAAACGTCTGAACACATTTTGAGTCCATTTCTATTTAAAATGCAGTTACAAAGCTTTGAAAAAGCAAGTTAGTTGACTTATGAAGGTTGTGTTCTAGTAAAAAAGGGAAAATTGCTTAAAACTTAAAACCAGCATGAATTCACTCCTTAGAGGTTTGCTTGAGAAGAACTCTTGATCGGTGTGGTCTGGGGACTAGGGCTGAATGCTCCTTGTACCTTTGGAAAACAGCATGTGGCAAAGTTAGCTTTGAAACTGGTCTTCTGAGTACATTGTTAATTACTAACGGCAGGAAAGAAATTTAACACAAGGTCTCCTGGGACATGTTGTTTTAGATTGCCACTTAACTGGGCAGATTCTTTTGTAAGAAAGCATATTGTGAAAGTGCTTTGGACTCCTCTATTTCCCAGAAGATCATCCACAGCCACCTTGGAAATCTTGAGGCTGATTTTTAATTTATAGGTATCAGGGGTCTTAAGATATAACCACACAGGGATTTATCCAGCACAGTATTACTAACATGAATACATACTAAGTTGTGTGTGGTTCCAGTTGTTGTGCATTATTGTGTTTCACTGTGTTTGTTTGACGCTACAACCAGAGTAGCAGTGCTTTTTTCAGACAAAAAACCTAAGACATGGATTTACATTCTGCAGTTCTCTGACATGTACTAGTTATTCAACCTAATTTTGCAAAATGGTCCTGTCTACAGACTTCCCTGGGGACTTCAATTGCCATCTATCATTTTAGCACCTTGATAGATTACTCACCATTATTTAATTTATCTTCAGATTCTTCTTTGCTTTCCCCTTAGTTAACAAACAAACATAGTGCACCCCCCAGTGTCCCAGAAGTTGGATAATCCTTTGCTGAATGGTTGGTAATACTTTGTCTCAAGTAATGATTTTGTGTGTGAAGGCTATGGCCCTGATCCAACAATGGATGTTCAGCATACGGAATAAGCTTTCTACAAATGATTCATTCTCATCTGTTCTTGCTAAAGGCTGTTGCAGCAGCACAGCACGGCTTGTATCTTAAGGCAGTACAGACTGTTTCTCAATTCATGCAAGTAGTAGGACATCAGTTTTTCTACCTGTGCCAAGCACGCGAAGTGGCTTAAGAACAAAATAAAGGATGAGGCATGCTTCTCTCTTGGCTGCTATATCAGGAGGAAACTGATGCATTCTCCTTAGCCAGCTACAAGTCAACCCGTAACCTGTGGCCCTTCAGATATTACTGGCCTCTGGCCGTCATCATCCTGAACTGCTGGTCATACTGCCTGGAGCTAATTAGGAGTTGCAGTCCAACAACATAAACCCAGAAGGCCAAAGGTTACCCACCCCATGCTCTAAGCAATGGCCTGAAGAGTAACTTTTTTTAGGTGCTGTTTCACAGGGGGTGGGAATAAAAGGAAGTTGTCATTTTAGGATGAGTCTTCTCTGTTTCTGGTTCACTTTTCACATGCTTAAAAAAAACACATCCAATAATTCTTTCCATTTCCAAATTAACCTGTGAGTTTGTAGAAATTATTTCATGTGTAAATACGTTCATGTGTAAATAAATATTTAAATGTGAGTTTTCTCTCAAGATGCACATTTAATGCAAAGTTTGAAACAGTTAAACTGACCAGAACTTCTTCACAGCATTACACTGGTGGCTATTGGGGAGACAGGCAAATGGATGAGATGGCAACTATTAACTATTGTTGCTAATAATGGATTTTATTGCATAAACAGTAGTGTGTCTCTGACATGTTTTGCCAACCCGCCAAAAAACACTGACACCTGGTGGTTTATACCCACAGTTAGACCCTTTGATCCACACCCAGTATAAAGTACCGCCTTGCATTGGCCCCAATAGAGCATCATTTAAATGACACTGTAAATGCTGTAACTCCACATTTTGCCCCCCTCCCAGCTGCCTTAGTGCTGGCAGTGTAATTGCAAATATTAGAGAACTGAACTTTGTCTAAATTATCTGGCTATAGCACACATTACCACAGATCTGTTTGAAGAGTTTCTGTGTGCAGCTGATTAGACACTCTAATGAGAGTGCCATAAAACCCCGTGTATTGTGTTTCTTTCTTTTCTTCTGGAACATTATGTCTTCAGTTGTCAAACAGCTATAACAAACTAAAGCTTAAATGTTCAACTGAAAGAAGCAGTAGCAAATGACTCATTTTTAGTATTTGGAAAAGGAAGGAGAATACATTTCTTAAGACTTAACACTCTGGATCCAGAAACTCTCACGGGAAGCACACGTCCACCATCTTGTTTCAAAAGGCCTTTGGATCCTCAGTGCTTCTCTAATCTTTTTTAAAAATTCTCATGTTCTTGTTTAAAGGCTTAATCTATTGAGGTTTTATGTTTTAGATTTTGAATTTTGTGTGTGTGTGTGTGTGTGTGTGTATATATATATATATATATATATATATATATATATATATATATATATATATATATAATTGTTAGCAGCTTTGAGACCTAGCTGATGAAAAGCAGGATACACGTTTTAAAAATAAATAAACAAAAATAACCTTAACAGAATGTTGTGATGCCCGCCACCTTGAATGACTTTAAAGTTAGCCATACTCTTCATGAATCTGTCTATCAGTGGCCTACAGCTCCCATCATTCAGCATGGTCAATGGCCAAGAATTACAATTGCTGTTAAAATCAGGTTCACTAAAAATGGTTCAGTCAAACCACCCTCTCCCAAAATTATCTTATATTTTCAAGGCAGTCATTCTAAACAGTTCTGTGCCGCGTTACATGAGAGTAAGCCCCAATGAAAATTAGTGAGTCCCCCTGGGCTCCTTCAGGATGAACGGTAGGATAAAAAAGGAAAAATCATAACATAAATCTTATAGCTTGTCAGCTATTAGCTGCTACCTTGCCCCATAATTTGGCATGCATTTTCATGGACATGTATTTTCAGAGCACGCATATACACTAGTTAAACATGTGCTTGCCTGCAATTCTCATTTTCCTATCATCACCTTGCCAATAAAGGTCCGTATAGTAAAAGCTATGGTTTTCCCAGTAGTGATGTATGGAAGTGAAAGCTGGACCATAACGAAGGCTGATCGCCAAAGAATTGATGCTTTTGAATTATGGTGCTGGAGGAGACTCTTGAGAGTCCCATGGACTGCAAGAAGATCAAACCTCTCCATTCTTAAGGAAATCAGCCCTGAGTGCTCACTGGAAGGACAGATCGTGAAGCTGAGGCTCCAATACTCTGGCCACCTCATGAGAAGAGAAGACTCCCTGGAAAAGACCCTGATGTTGGGAAAGATGGAGGGTACAAGGAGAAGGGGACGACAGAGGACGAGATGGTTGGATAGTGTTCTCGAAGCTACCAGTATGAGTTTGTTTGTTTTTTTTAATAATATTTTTATTGGTTTTTACACATATTAAAGACAATACAAAACAAAACACAAACATCAAAGACATACAACAAAAATTTGACTTCCCCATGCCTTCCCTTCGCCACATCCTTATTTTACCATTTTTTCGAGCAACTCAGTCAATATTTAATCAAGTCCCTTTTAAATTTTCTTAAAGTTTAAGATTTACAGCTGTAATTCTTTGTTTCTTACCCCTTGACATCTTATCAGTCCGCAATTTTACAATAATTTTTTTAATATATTTTAAATTTCCCCCAGTCCTCTTCCACTGTCTCTTTCCTCTGGTCACGGATTCTGCCGGTCATCTCTGCCAGTCCCATATATTCCGTCACCTTCGACTGCCATTCTTCCAGAGTAGGTAGTTCTTGCATCTTCCAATACTTTGCCAACTGGATTCTTGCTGCTGTGGTTGCATACATAAAAAATGTCTTATCCTTCTTTGGTACCAATTGGCCGACCATGCCCAAGAGAAAAGCCTCCGGTTTCTTTACAAATGTCCACTTAAGGACTTTCTTGATTTCATTATAGATCATTTCCCAGTAGGCCTTAATCTTTGGGCAGGTCCACCAAAGATGGTAAAAAGTACCTTCAGCCTCATTACATTTCCAACATTTGTTATTGGGCAGATGGTAAATCTTTGCAAGTTTGACTGGGGTCATGTACCACCTATAGATCATTTTCATTATATTCTCTTTCAGGGCATTACATGCCGTAAATTTAACACCGGTGGTCCATAACTGTTCCCAGTCGTCAAACATAATGTCATGACCAATATCCTGTGCCCATTTAATCATGGCTGATTTCACTGTTTCATCCTGTGTATTCCATTTCAGCAGCAAATTATACATTTTAGATAAGTTTTTAGTATTGGATTCTAACAATTCTGTTTCTAACTTTGACCTCTCCTTCTGAAAACCAAGTTTCCTGTCCTGCTTAAACATCTCATTTATCTGACGGTAATGTAACCAGTCTCGAACTTTATGCTTTAGCTTCTCAAAGCTTTGTAACTTCAGTCTTTCGCCATCATATTCTAAAATTTCACAATACTTAGGCCAGTTAGAGTCCATATTAATTTTTTTCACTGCTTTCGCTTCCATTGGTGACAACCACCTAGGGGTTTTGCTTTCCAATAAATCCTTATATCTATTCCAAACATTGTACAATGCTTTCCTGACAATATGGTTCTTAAAGCTTTTATACACTTTTACCTTGTCATACCACAGATATGCATGCCAACCGAAACTATTGTCATATCCTTCCAGATCAAGAATGTCTGTGTCTTCAAGAAGTAGCCATTGCTTCAACCAGCAAAAAGCTGCTGATTCATAATAAAGTCTTAGGTCTGGCAGGGCAAAGCCCCCTCTATCTTTTGCATCAGTTAAGATCTTAAATTTTATTCTGGGCTTTTTGCCCTGCCAGACAAATTTAGATATGTCTTTCTGCCACCTCTTGAAACAGTCCATCTTGTCTAGAATCTGCAGCGTCTGAAATAAAAACAACATTCTTGGCAATACATTCATCTTGATAACAGCAATTCGGCCTAACAAGGAAAGTTTCAGCCTAGACCATATGTCTAGATCTTTCTTAACTTCTGTCCAACATTTTTCATAGTTATCTTTAAATAGATTCACATTTTTTGATGTCAGATTCACCCCCAGGTACTTAACCTTTTTTTCTATTTCCAACCCAGTTTCACTTTGAAACCTATCTTTCTCCTCTTTTGTTAGATTTTTTTCCAGCACCTTTGTTTTCTGTTTGTTCAATTTAAATCCTGCGACCTGGCCGAATATCTCCATTAATTCTAAAACTCTTTTGGTACTAGCTTCTGGCTGTTGCAAAGTTAGCACTAAATCATCTGCAAATGCCCTTAACTTATATTGTTTAGATCCGACCTGTATTCCTTTTACCAGCTGGTCCCTCCTAATCATATTTAACAAAACCTCCAGGACCGATATAAACAGTAAGGGGGATATAGGGCATCCCTGTCGTGTACCTTTCTCTATTGGTATTTCATCCATTACCACATTGTTCACAATTAGTTTCACTCTTTGTTCAAAATATATTGCACCTATACCGTTTTCAAACCCTTGGCTTACCCCCATCCCATGGAGATTCTTCTTCATAAATTTCCAAGAAATGTTGTCAAAGGCCTTCTCCGCGTCCACAAAGATCAGCACTGCCTTCCTATTAATGTCCACCTCTAGCATCTCCAAAATGTCTATGATGTTCCTCACATTCTCTGACATATGTCTCCCTGGGAGAAAGCCTGTTTGGTTCTTATGAATCTCCTCCATCAAAACTCTCTTAAATCTTTTTGCTAAAACGTCTGCAAAAATTTTATAATCCACATTCAAGAGTGATATAGGGCGGTAGTTTTTAACTTGATGTTTCTCAGTTTCTGTCTTCGGTATAAGTGAGATGAATGCGTCTTTCCACGATTCGGGAGCCTTTTTCCCCTCTAATATCTGGTTGCATACTTCCTTCAATGGCTGTATTAGCCATTCTTTGAGATCTTTGTAGTATTTTGCAGTCAAACCATCTGGTCCTGGTGATTTCCCCAATTTTGTATTCTGAATGGCACCCTCTATTTCTTGTTCTGTAATTTTTTCATTCAAAATCCTTTTATTTTGTTCTGAGATCTTTGGTAGTCCATATTTTTTAACGAATTCTTCTATTTCTTGTTCATTTGTAGGCCCTTGTGCGTAAAGTTTTTTGAAGAAACTTTGAAAACAATTACTTATTTCATTTGGTTTGTTGATGATTTTCCCATCTATTTCCAGGGATGTCACCGTGTTTAACTTTTGCCTCTTTTTCAGTTGCCATGACAGCAGTTTCCCGCATTTATCTGCCGATTCAAATGTCCTTTGTCTCATTTGCTTTATCTTCCATTCTATTTCCTGATTCATCAATTCCATGTATTGCGTCTGATGGTACTTTATTTCTCTTAAGATCTCTTGAGACTTCGGCTTAGATCTCAGTTTCTTTTCTCCTTCCTTTATCTGGTTCAAAATCTTTTCCTTCCTCTCATTTTGTTTCTTCCTTTTTATAGAATTTTGCTGAATTAGGAATCCACGCATCACGGCCTTACTTGCGTCCCATACTATTCTTTTTTCCACCTCCGTTCTCAAGTTTATCTCAAAGTAATCCTTCAATATTTTTTGGGCCTTATGATAAATTTCTTCATCTCTAAATAGGGTGTCATTCATTCTCCATCTGAAGGTTCCAGCCGTTGTTAATTTCATTTCCATCTTGACTGCATTATGGTCGGAGCAGGTTTTTGTGCAGATTTCTGTTTTTTTCACTCTTGGTGCCAGACTGCTAGAAATCCAAATTTGATCAATTCTAGTCCAGGTCATTTTTGCTTCCGAGAAAAAGGTTCCCTCTCTTTCCAGGGGGTTCCTAGTTCTCCAGATGTCGATCAAGTCCATGGTGTCAGTGAGTTCGAAAAAAGTCTTTGGTAGTCTCCCATCCTTAGATATTACTTGTCTTTGTGCCTTGTCCATGTTTGTGGAGACAACTCCGTTGAAATCTCCCATCATTATAATTTTAAGGTCCATAAAGTCCATTAAGGTCTCATGCAACTTCTTGAAGAACTCTGCCTTCCCCTCGTTAGGTGCATAAACTCCAACAATTAAAATCTTTTCTCCTTGAATTTGAATTTCTACTGCCAGGTATCTTCCTTCATCATCTTTAAAGATCATTTTTGGTTCCCATTTTTCCTTGGCATAAATCACCACCCCTCTTTTCTTGACTTTGTCCGAGGAAACAAATTCTAATCCTAATCTCTTATTTATCAAAAGTTTCCTGTGTATCCTGGCAATATGGGTTTCTTGCAAGCAAATTATATCTAACTGTTCTTTCTTTAGTATGTGAAAAACTTGATCTCTTTTTCGGGGATGGTTTAGACCATTACAGTTCCAACTCAGAAGTTGCAGGGACATTTTTGTTATTGGGTACTTTTCCCACCCACTGCTCCAAGTTCTTGTTCCTCGTCGGTCGGTGCTTGGTTCAATCCAAACGATAGGTTGGTGATATCCAGTGTTTCCCCCTCTACAGTTCCTTTCTGAAAGTCCTCAAAGTTTCTCTCCAAAAAGTGTTCTTTGTCTTGAATTGTTTTTATTTTAGTTTTCTTCCCTTTGAAGTTGAAGGACAGCCCTTGTGGGAATTCCCACCTGAATTGAATGTTGTTTTGTTTTAATATGTCGACTAGGTCTTTAAATTGTGTTCTCACCTCCAAAAAGTATCTAGGAATATCTTTGAAGATCTGTATTTGGGAATTTTTGATAACCAATGCCCTCTGGAAATGTAGGTTCAATATTTTATCTCTTTCTTCCTTGGATCTGAAAGTTATTAAACAATCCCTTGGCTTCTTACCTTGCTTTCTGCCAATCCGGAAGGCTGTAGTTATTGTAAAATCCTCTTCCTCTTCCCCCAACTCTTCACTCCAAAATTCTTGGAACTTGTCTGTAAGAAATTCCCCGAGCTTGTCCTCCTCCTCCTCAGGTACCAGTCTCAATTTCAAGTTCTTGCCTTTCCTCTCCAGTTCCATGAGGGCCAGGGCTTCATCATGCTCATGTACCTTCTTTGCAATAGGAACAAATTTCCCTTTGGTTTCCTCGGCCGTGGTCCTCGCGCTTTCGGCTATTTTCCTCGTCTCTGTACTTTCCTGAATTAAACGGTTTATAGAATCTGTATTAGTCGATATTATTGTCGTGTTCAAATCCAATCTTGTTGTCAGTTCAGTCAGTTTCTTGGAGTTCTCTGTAGTTTGCCTAGTAAGTGATTCTAAAGATTCATTTATCCTGAGTAGAGCCTGTGTCATGGAATCCATTGATACCGTTGTTGTTCTTTCCTGTGTTGCTGTTGCTCCTGTCAAGGAGCCTCTTTTCTTTTGAGCCTGAGCCTGTTTTGCTTTGGATCTTGTTGATATTTCATCCAGTGGGCCGCTCATATCTCAAGGTCGTTCCCACAGGAACAGTTGCAGTTGGAAAATCCCACTGTTTCTATCTCAATACAGCAGTCTCTCTTTTAAGCCTCTAGAGGGAGTACATTGTATCCAATGCGAAGACAAAGAAACAGGGAAAGAAATAGCCATACAAAGTTCCAAAAGCGAAAGTCCAAATAAAGACCCTACTTTGTTGCAGTTTAAAATGTTACAGTTTTTGTCCACTAAAGTCCCGTTATTTTATATCAGATAAATCTTACTTTGTATCCTCAATCAAGTTTGACAGCTCACTTCAGGCGCTCACTGCCCCGGCAGCCTGGCCAGAGGTATCGGCAGTGGAAGGTTTCCCGTTCAAATCTCCTTTCTTAAGCAGATAAAATTAAGTCAAATTTCTTCCCCCCCTCTCCTGCTCGTTGGGGGGGGAGGTCCTCTTCCGATGTCAGGTTTAACAGAGTTAAAAAGCATAAAAACGTCCCCTTTAAGCACAGCTTACTCTATTCGTTGCTCAGTCAATCATGCAGTTCCGGGGGGCAGACTTCCTTAATTTTTGCCTCTCCCGTTTTCAGCCAAATCTTCTTAAATTTTAAAGTCCCGTTCCCTTTATTTGCTGTTCTTACTCACGGGTGTTGTTTCCAATCGGTAGTTTCAGGAAGGAATCGGCGCTCTCCGTCAATGGCGACGCGGCTTCGCTCCGTGAGCTGGGTTGCGATCCTCAGCACCGCGCTCACACCCGATGCCGCTCTGGAGCCTTTAAAAAGGCTCTTTCGCGATACCGGGGGGCGCAAAGGTGCCCACCGAATCTCCTTGTTCACAGGCTTCAGCGCCTGTGATTTTAGGGGTCCCCCGCTCGCCGTAGCGGGTCAGACCCGAACTCACGGAGCAGTCCTGCTTCGGAGCTCGAAGCAAGGACCGCCATTAACGCTGGCGCCGACCGGAAGTCCCTACCAGTATGAGTTTGACCAAACTGCGGGAGGCAGTGGAAGACAGAAGTGCCTGGCGTGCTCTGATCCATGGGGTCATGAAGAATCGGACGCGACTAAACAACTAAACAACAACAACAACAAGTATTTGCTTGTGTTCTAAAATGAAAGAAAAAGACTCGGTTGAGATAGCTCATGGCTACTAGTGCTTTTGCAGTGCTTTTCTTGCTTGATTCAATTACTCATCACTATGAAAAGTTCAGATGCATTTTAACAGCCTCAGGGTGGTTGACCATTAGCATTTCATGATGAACCCTGTACAGTTAAACAGTTAACAGCATGCCTGCCTGAAAAAAACAGCTGCTTTGATATGCTGAACAACGACCTTCACTCTTTCTATCCGGTCAAATGAGTCTGAGAAGTTATCAGGCAGGGAAAAAATCTTTTGGTGTTCAAAGGCTCTGTGTTTTCTCTAGCCTGGCTTTTTAGCAGCAAGAGAAAAAGCAGGATATATTAGTGAGTTGCCATGGTCCAGAGAGGAATGGAGAGTGGCTTCATCCCATCAACTGCAGCTTCAGGCAAATGACTCACCTTGCATGCAATAAAATGTACTATAAACATGAGTGTACGGGAGTATATAAACTGTCTTCCTAGACAGTCACTACATTGAGCTAATACATTGCTTGCAAGGAAATGACAGTCTGAATTACAGATTTGCATTAGTTACTTGGTGCATCATTCCAGAATATTGCAAGTGAGCATGGATACATGCCACACTCTGCTCAGTAAGCAGTCATAATCAGGAACTCATTTTGTGGCAATGCTTCTGTGCAAGATTCCTCCTGACCCCATTGGATTTTCCCCCAGTTATGTATATAAGACATAACTTTTTGGGTGAGGGTGGAATCGTTTATTATCATTGCCAAAGTTAATGAAATATCTGACCATGCAACTTTACAAATTTGCTTTGAATGTTTTATGTGGGATAGTAAAATCTATGAGAGCAGTGTTGGAGCAAACAGTACTTTTTGCAAATCAGAGTGGGGAACTTTGCAGCCTACAGGCCTACATAGGCTCACCAGACAAATTTGGGCAATCACACCCTCCCTTGCTGGGGCTGAGGTGAGCCTAACATTAGGTATAGGAAAGATCAAGTTGTAGCTTGAAGCGTGAGGCCACAGCAGCTGCAAAGAAGGAAGAATTGGGAGCACGTTCTTAAGTGTTGCCCTGCACAGTGAAAGAAAAAAAGTTTCAAATTCTAAACCTGCCATTTTATATAAACATTAGCATTGCATACAGCATATATAGCAACAACCTTGGCAGCACAGTAAAACAAAACAAAAAAACACAAAAATCTATGCTCCCAGCAGAGTGGAATTAAAAAAATCAAACACTGACACGCACACCCCACTCCCTAGCCCAGAAATCCCTAACTTGGAAAAGTCAGCCGCTTGAACCCAGTTTTGTTTTAATTCCTCACTGTACCCAGAAGTCCACCTTCAATGCCAGCTACTGCAAATCAGTGGTGGTGGTAGAATTAGTCCTGATCCAGGAATGCTCCGGTTGTCTCTTGCAAAGACAACAGCAGCAAATTCAGATCAAGAAGAGGTGGCAAAAGGTTTACCTGCTCTGCAGATTTTTCCAGTTGCTGCTGCTGTCCTGCCAAGGAGTCCAGAAAACAGCCATGCCTCCCTGGGAATTTATCTTCCCTACCTAGAGATCAGATATCAAGGCCAGTGGCTGTAACTGTAAATCAGTGTGTGTGTGACTTCCTCCAGGGATGGTCTGGTTGCTTCTTCTCTCTACCTGCACCATAGTTGTTCTGGCCACTGTTCTCCTCCTGCTTCTGCTGGGAGTCTAAAATAAGATTGGACTATTTCATGTAGGACAAAGCTTTCAATGTCTACAAAGCAAAATGACTTTGTTAACGTCTCCACGGCTAGAGGAAGTATGCTTCTAAATACCAGTTGCTGGGAACTGCAGATGGACAAAGTGCTGTTGCAGTCATGTCCTTTTGCAGGCTTCCCAAAGGCATCTGGTTGGTTACTGTGAGAACAGGATGCTGGACTAGATGGGCCACTGGCCTGATCCAGAAGGGCTGCTCTTATGTTTAGCAAGGGCGATAAATATAAGACAACCTTTGCAATTGTTGAAAAATTCATTCTACCACCTCTCACTAAAGGATTTCGGGTGGCTTCATATATGACAGAATAAACACAAACTTCCTTTCCTATGTTCTGTTGCTATGTATCCCTTTATATAATTATCCCTATTTAGGTTATTTTTTAAAATGTAACTGAGCTAGTGATAATTAACCAACATGTTAAGAGAGATTTTTTTTAATGATAATGCATTACAAGGGCAGCTCTCCTAGGAACAGACAGAAGCAGTAGACCAAGCCTGGAGAAATACAATTTCTATTTTAATGCAGATGTCATTAGTGGCAGGGATGGCAAAAGAAGTGGACTATGCAGGATGCAACCTTCCATCAAAAGGGCTATAAAACAGAACATGCTTTGAAGTTTTCCATTAGGCATCAACAACTATGACTTTGTTTTTCTAGGGTAATTGAATCTCTTTTCTCAGCTGAGAAAGTCTCTCTGTGTGTGTTGTACGTGTTAAAGAGATGGTTAGCATATTGAGCCACAATACAATGTTTCCTAATCAGGTGCTTATAGTTTTCCAACAAGCAGTGTGTTCATGTGTTTCTGTGTTCTGTACACAGAGTGTTCTCTGGTTTGTAGATGAGAAAGAAGTATCCAGTGTACACCACAAATTCTCTGTGTTCACCAAAGATGAAAAAAGAAGAAAGAAACTTTTTTAAAAAATTTTACTCTAAAGAAATAAACAAGTTCTAGGTGGCAGGAAGTCGTGGACCTTTCTACCAATTATCAACCATCATAATGCAGACTTTTGACTCCTCAAGAGACTGGCACATCTAAGGCACTCAAGACCAGTTCAGCTATTCCTCATCGCTTGTGCATCGTACCAGGTACCTGTTGTCCACAGTGCTTGACATGCATATGCTGTGTGCATTTACGGTGCACAGATCTTAAACATTAAATACTGTTGCACCCTGCAGGAAGCATGAGCACATAATGAAGCATCAGCTTTCAATGGGTTTTTCTGTGGCCTGTCTGCGTAGTGAACAAAGGATAACCTGAGGGTTACTCTGCACATTACTACTGCCATGCAGCTTCTGCCTCCATTTCTGTAGCTACTCCAGGCAAGCAGCCATTTGTGTGTGAGAGTCTGTATTCCACTCTATGCAGCAAGTGCCGTGCAAAAGCAGTTACGTGAAATCAGCCTCCATGTGGTGTCCATTCCATGTTTAGTTGCCCTTATTATTCTTGTTCAGAGGCATTTACATTTATCTTAACATTCACCCTTACAAAAGGGCTTCCCTAGAAACTCGCCCTGTTGCATCTAAACATGTTTCCAGTTTTGTAATGATGTTGTAAGGTAAGTATCAAATAGCACTCTTTATCCCATTTGAGCCTTCCTCGAGTCAACCCCAGTTATGCAGTTTGTGAATTAAACATAAAGTCCTGTTATATAGCAAGCTCACAAACAAGATTTGCATAATGAACTTCTTCAGAAGTTCTGAAGATGTGCTGTGTGCATCTGCTAGGCAAATATTTGCATACAGTATATAGTTCTCGCAGTAGGTGAGGGATTTACACATGCGGTAGCACAGTTTGCTGGGCAGAGAAAATGGATAAATTCTGCATTTCTTTTCCATATGAAATATTAATTCAAAGTCTAGGCCACTGTGGTGCACACTAAACAAGTGTGGGGTGAATCTAAATAAGCAGAGTACTTTTGCTAATTAATCCAACAATCAGTTTACTGTTTTTCCAAATGTTGCTCCAATATAGCAATATAAAACAGCACGGATCCAGCAATGTATGGCCCCCAGATGCTGGCTTGCAATGCCATCATCTCTGACCATTGACCATGTTGACTGGGGCTGATGGGAGCTAGCGTACAACATCATATGAAAAGCCACATGTTTCTCATTACCTGGGAAACTACCTTGGATACAGCAAAAAGGAAATCCTAACCCAATTACACGTGCTACAGTAAACTTTATTCTCTGATTATATACACTTATGCTACATTGCAGATGGCAAATTTCTTTGGCTTTAGCAAAAAACAAAACAAAAAAAACAGTGTGAACTCAGAGTCTGCTCAATCCGCAATCAGTCCTTTATGTACTTACATGTTTATCCCTAGCATCAGTATGTTTACTACAGCCAAGTACACAATAGCAAACCATCTCAATGTATTGCCATTGTTCAGCTGGGAATTTAAAGACATTTAAAGAACATAATTTAGAACCTTATTATTAGTAGTACTAGTGTTAGTGTTAGTATTAAAAGGCTTTTCCTACCAGAAAACTGGAAACGTACAGTGGTACCACGGGTTACAAACGCTTCAGGTTACATATGCTTCAGGTTACAGACTCCGCTAACCCAGAAATATTACCTCGGGTTAAGAACTTTGCTTCAGGATGAGAACAGAAATCGTGCAGTGGTGGCGCGGCGGCAGTGGGAGGCCCCATTAGCTAAAGTGGTGCTTCAGGTTAAGAACAGTTCCAGGTTAAGAACAGACCTCCAGAACGAATTAAGTTCTTAACCCGAGGTACCACTGTAGTTGGTTTTAATAAACCATCAACATGGTGATGGTGATTGAGGATGACTCCTTATTCAAAACACATTCTGATGTTGTGCAGCAGCTTCAGTAAGCCATACTGAATAAGGTGGGAATAGTGTACACTGGAAACCAGAGAGAAGATGGCCCATCAATGTGCTTTAGAATAGGGATGCGGAATCTGTTGGGCTGTAGCGCCCATCAACCCTCACCACTGGTCACGCTGGCTGGGGGCGATGGGAGCTGGAGTTCATAAACATCTGCAGGGCTAGGGCTTCCCCTTCCCCTATTTAGAAAAAGATGCTTCTCCACTTGTGGCTATTACTTCTTGCTTCTGTCCATGTAGCATCTGTTTTTGCAACACCAACATTCTCAAGGATCTCCATGCAAAGAAACATTGCAGGCATTTTTGTTTAATCACAGATTTCCTTGAACCATCTGCACTCTCTGTTGTTGAGCCACCATTTCTTAGAAAATAATCCTGAGGAAGCAAAAATAAGGTTGCCATGGAAACTATTGTAATGCAATGCAGCCTTAACACCAAACTATAGCATTAATTAGGCGTTAATTAGGGGGAGTGAGGAGATTGTTCAGGAGAGAAGTGTCCTTTCACCAAGTGTCAAATTAATTTATGCCAGAAAAGGAAGACAAGAGATAATGTAAGCATGTGAGGGTTAAAATATTTCCAAAGGACTGCTGGCTTGGATCTTGGTCAGGTTAATACTATTCCCTCAGTGCAATGCTGATCGAAGTTTCTCTGGCTTCAGTTTACATCTGTGTGCATGCAAGCAAAAATACTCACAAACACAAACCCTTGTTTGTCAAGATGTTAAAGACCTTTCCATGTCCGTGATTTTCTCAACATAAACAAGCCAAGTCCATACATCCTCTAGCAGCCTGCAGATGAAACAGGGGAGTTTTGTGAATAAGCAGGCTATTTATTATTTATTCAAAGTTTCCTAATTAAAAAACCAATTCTCTTTGAGACATACACAATAGCATAAGCAGTAACATTACAACATGCCGCACAACTCAATTAAAAACAATAAATCAGTATAACCAGCCAAGCAATAAAATCTAATAATAAAATCCAACATCATAAGATAAGTAGAGGCCAGCTGGATCAGGCCAATGGCCCATCTAATCCAGCATCCTTTTCTCACAGTGGCCAACCAGATTCCTACAGGAAGCCCTCAAGCTGAACCCGAGGACAGCAGCACTTTCCTTTCACTTTCATTGCAACTGGTATAATAATATCAGTGATGCCAAAGGACATTTGAGAAAGGACTAGAACAAGACTAGTGCAATTCAGATCCAAATGTACAGTACTACAAGCAGAAAGCAAGTCCAAAAACTGCTGGCAAACAGATAAGCATCCCTGTGTTAATTGGAGAACTACCAGTGACCATTCCAGTGTTGCTGCCCTTAGTACTTTTGAAAGTTGCCCAAAGGAGGTGTTCCAGGAGCTGCATGGACTCTTTCTCATCTAAACCGCATCCTTTTTTTACATACCTATGAAAGTATAGGACCCTTCACTCTCCTTCGCATCTGGGAGACCTTGAATTCTGCTGTAAAGAGCAGTGACTTTTCTCAATGTGACAGGAATAACAGCCTTAAAATGCTAGTTCTATCTATCTATCTATCTATCTATCTATCTATCTATCTATCTATCATCTATCTATCTATCATCTATCTATCTATCTATCATCTATCTATCATCTATCTCTATCTATCTATCATCTATCTATCTATCATCTATCTATATCTATCTCTCTATCTATCTATCTCTCTATCTATCTATCTCTCTATCTAATCTATATCTATCTATCTATCTATCTATCTATCTATCTATCTATCTATCTATCATCTATCTATCTATCTATCTATCTATCTATATCATCTATCTATCTATCTATCATCTATCTATCTATCATCTATCTATCTATCATCTATCTATCATCTGTTATCTACAGTCATACCTCGGGTTGCGAACATTATCTGTGCAGGAGGCACATTCACAATCCACAGCGTTCGCAGCCTGAAGTGCTTCTGCGCATGCGCGTGACGGCATTTTGTGTCTCTGCACATGCGCAACTGCCGAAACCTGGAGTTAACCTGTTCCGGTACATCTGGGTTTGGCACAGTCCGCAACCCGAAAACGCGTAACCCGCAGCGTTTGTAACTCGAGGTATGACTGTAATGATTTTCTGTGTACGCTGCAGTTAATGTCAAAGAGAAAATATCACTAGCATAAAATGATCTGAGCCTTCGAATGATGCATTTTAATGATTTTATAATAATATTAAGCATCTGGTGCCATTTTTCAAAATCAGCAAATAATAGTAATTAATATTAAATTGCCATGAGCAATTTGACAGGAAATAGCTCAGCAGCTTTAATGCAAATAGTTTTTAATTATCAGCTATTAGATCATGGAGGCTAAATACAGTATAGCACAGCAGTGAAGTATATAAAGTTAGCAAGGGCCTGGAGTTTGGGCTTGAAGAATATTTCTTCCTTAAGCCTCGCAAAGACAAACAGTCCGGGAAACTAGATCAATAACAGAGTGTTTCTGCAGAAGATTTTTCTATAGACATGTTCCAAAGGTGTTGGCCTACCATTACTGAGGAACATGGCTTTAGGGAGAACCGTGTGGCAGCTGCCAGGTTCAATTAAGATTCTTTTGTTGCTGAGGGTGAGAGAATTGCAAAAGAAGAAAACTGGGTACATCTAGTGATCACATAACACATGCTTTAGTCATTTCCCCTGGAACCTGATGTCACAAGGTGGGATATGTACAATTTAATCTGTTGTTAAAGCACAAATATATCACTTTGCTGAGAGTGACTGTTCCTGGGTACATTTCAGTGCTTTGTTCCTCCTTTTCTTGGAACCAGGAAATGGGCCTCTCAGAAAAGGAAAAATCAAAGATTGGTGGTCCCACTAAAGTGGGTGAAGCAAGCAATGAACTAAAATATAGATCCAGAGCATTGGGAGGGAGAACAATTGTATGAGGAGCCCGAGGTTGATAGTGATGGACAAATATGTCCATTTGTTGAAATAAATAAAAAGATCAGCAGCATTTTATTGTTAATTTCACCAAATAAATATATTTTTGTATGCAGTTTTGACTAATATATACACATTTCTACAAGCAATTCTGCCAAATAAAATGCATTTTTGTATGTTATTTTGACTTATATATGCATTTTTTAAATTGATACTTTACCCTAGAATATATGCATTTTTTCTACTTAATATTTGGCTGGAGAACGACATTGTAAAATTTGGCGTGTGAATTTTCAAGGATGACTGTTTCATTTTCGCAAATATAGCAGGGTTGCCTTTAAATACAATCTGACTCAAATTAACCTCCCACCACCTCATCATCGATGGAGCATGTGTGTGTAGGGTCACCCCAAGGCAGTACGCAGTACCAAAAAGCAAAAACAAAAGAACTAATTTTCAAATATGCTTATTTATATATACAGGTGTAAGTTTAGAAATAATTGCTATAATTTAAATGGCTATTCAAGACATGGCACCATGGTGTGAAAACTGTTACCAAGTGACCACGAAGCTGTTGGTGAGCAGCTTCAAGGACTTTGCTTGTTCTCCCTTCTTATGGTTCTCTGGCTTTAGGCTGAGCTTACACTCAGGAACTCTTTAAAGAGAACACACCTTTAAATAAAGGACTGTTCTTTAACTTCTCTCAAAGATAGGACTGTCTTCTATAAATTATTATTATTATTATTATTATTATTATTATTATTATTATTATTATCATTCCTATACTGCCCAGGGATCACAGAGCAGTTTACAATTTAAAAAAACACAAAAAACACATAACATAGTAACAAACAAAAACAGTACCTTCCCCCAAATAGGACACAGGGCCAACCTACAAGTGTAGAATTCATGCACTGTGCAGACATTTGTACTTCAGGCAAGTTATTTGCACAATTCCCTCTTCCCTGGTATATTTTTAAAATGTATACCACTGCTCGTTTTCAAAGCTCAAGGTGCCTTACAACCTGAAACACAAAACAACAATAAAATGCATAACAATCCCCTTTAAAATTTACAAATATTGATCTCAAAGCCATGTCCCCCCTCCCGAAATCAAAATCCCGAAACAGACAATGTAACTAATACAGCCAATGAGACTGATGGAGCTCTACAGATTGGAACAGCCCCACAGAGATGTATTTTCATTTCTCCGCACCTTTAAAATGTTGTATGTGGCAACAACTCCCCATCAAAAAGTTAGTGGAAGTTCCTGGGGCAGTAAAGAAGATCATGGGATGGCTCAATAGTCACAGCAAGCCATTGCTGCTGCTCCATAGTTCAAAGGCTGAAATATTAATAGAGAATCGTCTTCTGCATGATGAGTCAAGTATTTTACAGACCTCGCTAGAGGATACAGAACCTCTTTCAGCTTTAAGCAAAGTCTGCGTTTTCAGCATCCCATTCTTTCTCCTAGAGAATTTGGTGTTTGAAAATGCATTTCCCAGTCTTTTTCTCCCTACCTGTCTCGGAAAAGATAATTATCTCCACACACCCTCAAATCACAAAAGAAATTATCAGAGAACCGTCTGCTCAGTTTGCAACATCATAAGGTAGTTATGCTCAATCTGTTCTAGGCAGTACAGGGACTGCCCTAAAAGCCGCTGGAAGAAGAGCAGAAATAACCTTTCGGCTGAGCAGAAAAGACAGTGTTGCTTTTGTTTTGCATCACAGTTGAATGCAAGGATCATGTAGCTTTGCTGTTCTGGCAACTCTGAGCCCTTGGTTTCCAGTCCTCCTCTTTATGAGGCATTTCATCATACAGATATGTTCATTAGGAAGCCATTGCCGTTGCTGCTTTTTAAAGAGGAAGATGCTGACAGGGTAGCTACTTATAAACTATTTGTGTGTTGCATTGCCTGGAATTTAGACAAGCTGGTCAGTGAAGCAGAAAAAGCACAGCCAATGTTGTCAAATATTATCGGTGCAATGCGCCTTTATGCGTGCCTGGCTGAGCAGCATCAAATGGCATTTGACATGGTTCTTCTTCCCCAAGGCCATAGCTTGCTGTGTTCAGCAGCCTCTAATTTAAATCAGGCATATAGAGACATAGAAGGCATCCCTGCTTATAAATCCTCAGGCTGCTTTGCATGAATTTCTAATACTGTCTACCATCACCACCACTAATCTCGTTTTCTCTGTCATTTTTTAATCAGGACATCGTCCCCCAAAATAGTAACATGATTCATGCTACCGAGCAGGGATTAATACACACAACAGTCATAAAGAAGGTTTCAAGGAAAAGTAGTAAACAGGCAGGCAGCATGGCAGATTTGGCAGCTGTTAGGAATGGCTTTTGGGTTGTCCATCCCCATCTTTAGCTCTGTTACTTTTTAGCTCAGTGCTCTTTGGGTCTGTAAACATTTTATTTAAAAAAACATCAAAGTGTGAATCCGTTTTTATTTGCTGTAGTTATGAGATAACATGGTTGTTCCTCTTTGTCTCTCTGGTGTCACTGCAAATAGAAATCAAGTGGATTATGTAATAGGCTCAACTGTGAGGCAACTAAGACAGAGAGGAATGCTGAAAGCACACTTTTGGATTGTTGTTTTTACCGAGGTTGTAGTTTAGGTGGCAAGCTGAAGAACTGGCAATGCCTGGGTAGAAATCAAGATGTTAGTTGGCTTTAAGGAATCTAGTCTTAGTGAGATTTGTGGCATTTTGGTTCCTCTCAAGCAGAGCTGACTAATCTGTAGCTCGCCAGATGTTGCTAAACTACTGCTCCCATCAGCACCGGCCATTAAGGGATGGTGAGAGTTGTAGTCCAATAGCATATCGCATGCCGCAAGTTCACCACCTCTATAGTCTGTGCTTTATATATTCTATTACTTTTAAATTTACATCCTATCTTACTCCAGGGAGCGCCACGCAGCATATATGGTTGTCCTCACCACTTTATCAACACAACAGCCCTGTGAGGTAGGCTATGGTGAGAGACACTGGCTGTTTCCACACTTCCATTTTTCTAGGACTCTCACTCCACTGGTATGGGTAGCCACAATCCATATCTATTCTGTATCTATCCTGCCATTCATTACGAAATACTGCACTTTGATGCAGTTTGCCCCAGCCCAGCTTCTATCTAAATTAAGAAAAAAGAAAAGAAAACTAGTTGCATTTGAAGCTAGTAATGTGTTTGAAGCTCATGTGTGGACCCAGGGTTATCAAGTAAGTTTCATGGTGGGGACTTTATCCTGGTTCTCCCAGGTTCTAGTCCAAGGCTCTAATCACTACACCACATGGTCTGCTTCAGTTTTAAATGAGAACTTTTAATATACTAATGAATGCTTTTGACAACTGGAAATACTCATCGTCTCTGGTTTTAGAACTTCTACCAGCCTTTGCCAAACCAGCTGCTTCCACATATCTGGACTCTAACTCATCTTAGCCAAGCTAGCACAATTGTGTTCACTGAGGCTGATGGGCTTGATTGTAGTCCAAAACAACTGAAGGGAACCAAGTTGCTGGAGGTTGTTTCACACCATTCTATCACTGTAGGTTTCTGGTCACATAATGGAATCATAGGAATGTAGAGTTGGAAGGGACCCTGAAGATCAGCTCACCCAAGCCCCTACAGTGCAGGAACAGGCAGGGTCAAACCTGCAATCTTGGCGTTATCAGCACTACACTCTAACCAGCTGAATAATAGTGAACTTTTCCCTTTCTCCTTCCTGGTGAGCAGTAGAGCATCTCCTTTGCATGCAGAAATTCCCATTTTTAATCCCGGGCATCTCCTGGAAGGGCTGGGAAAGTCCCTTGGTGAGCTAAAGGTGAGTCAATGTACATAATGCTGGACTAGACAGACCAGTATAAATGGCAGCCTCCTGTGTTCTTGTGATGTCTTATTTTTCTGCACCCCAATTCATTCAAGCCTGAGATTACAAACTCTTTCCAGTCCATACTCTGGCATTTGTGTTCCATTGATTGCCACCTGCAGGGACTGTGCCAGTAATGACTGTGCAACAACTTTGGGGTGAAAATGATATCTCTGTTTAGTTTCATGTGGGAAGACTTCCTATGGGGAAGGACAAAAATGGACAAAAGCTAGATGCAACTTTGCTTTAGACTTGCCTTTTCAGCAAGGTTTCATTCATTGTACCTCCTGCCTGCTGCTAGCTGCAGATATATTTTTAGGCACAATATCATTTTCTTGTTTGAACAGAAATACTGCTTTCCTTACCATCTTCAAGTTATCCTATTAAAATCATTTGAATGGCCTGAGCACAGTGCCACCGAAGCTCATAGGTTTTTGCCTTATATTGATGAGGCAAAGCATTAATTCTGAAATAAAATAATCATAAACTGCTTTTTAAAAAAGATATCTGCCATCAATTTTGTTTTTTAAAAAATCATGTTGAATGCTTTTATGGTATGTAGGGAGACAATGATTAAAACCTATGAGTCTTCAAGGAGCAGGATTTATTCAAGTTGTTAAAAAAATATCAGGGAGCTAAAAATGCAAGTTGGTTAAAATCTGAGTTATATAACACCACCACCACCACCACAACAATTTATTACCAATAGCAAGCTCAGTGGATCCTTATTTAACCAAAACAGTACCACACACACACAAGGTTTGCAAAAGTACCAATGATCATGAGGATTCAAAAATAACTGAATGATGACTAAACATGTCCTGTGGTTATGAGCTGCTGGATGTCTGTTGGAAGAGAAACGGTGATGGTGGAATAGACTGGACAATTGCAGAAGGCTGATAGAAACTCTAAACAGGGGCATACCAAATTGTTTGGTTGGCATCCATGTGTCTTAGGAGATAATGGAGGAGTATGTCTTTGGGGGTAAAGTCAAATTGTAGGAAGGTTACAGTGCCTGCTGTGGCTGTCGAGACTGACATGTTTTGTTGCAGCTGGGACAGATGTAGGTGCCTTGTTCTGCTGCTGCAGATGCACCATCCAGTTTCTTCTTTCTGTGCCCCTCCCAATGGCTCCTCTGGACACTACAATGTAGGCATGTCCTGCCTTGTCTGTCTCCAAGCACTGTGGTCATCTGCAAGGGATTCCCACACTGCACGGTTGATGTTGCCAGCCTTCATGTCACATTTGTGGACATTTTTATAACACAGAGTTGGTTTGCCAACAGGCTGCATACCTGAAGCCAGGTCCCTGTAGAGCACGTCCTTGGAGAACCTGCTGTCTTCCATTCTGCAGACATTGAGGCTGATAGTAAGGCCGAACTCCCTGCAGGCCTGGGGCAAAACGGTTGATGAGTCTCTGCAGAGCTTCTTCAAAGTGCGCTGTCAAGGTTGTGCCTTCTGTAAACAACATCTCTCAGATAAAGACCCAACACAATTTTGTCTTGGTATGGAGACATGCAAGGTTGAACAGATCTTATGAAGCTAAGATGGGCATCCTGTCTTGTTGAACAGTGTGAAGAGTCCTTTTCTTCTGTTGATCCAAAGGCTTTCTTTATGCCTTCATACATTTTGTGAGTGTTGCTGGTTTCAGCAGCAAGTTGAATTCTCTGATACAGCTTTAGCCAGTAGTCATTGGCACATTATCTGGCAATCCACTGGGCATCACTCCTTGCCTTTCTCAGTGTAGCAAGTGTCTTTTTACAGGGTGCATGCTTGTGGTTCACAAGAGCCTTGAGCAATAACAGACCCCATGTCCTTTATACCATCCTCAGACCAGTCAGGGATCTGTTGCTTTCTTTTGCCTAAGGAGGACATAGCTGTGTTGTAGGTAGCCTCTTTGCTGTGTTTCCCCCCTTCCTTCAATGCTTTCACTAAGGCAGTTCAGTAGAGCTTGTTCAACGGAATCAGAGAAGCTTTCACAAAGTTCAGGTATGACTGTTCTGGCAGTGTTGATCCAAGGCCACAGTTTCTGCTTTGTATAGGACCATCCTGACAGCCTGGTCTTGTTCCTCGCAGAACTGGTCCTTAGTTTGTCAGAGCATATACCGTAGTGGGAGCATAGATGCTCAAGATGTTCACTGGACCAGAGGTAGTTGAGAGGTGGAGGGAAAGCACCGGTGTAGGCAACCTGTAGTGTTTGGACCTTACACCAATCAGGTTGAGCTGATAACTTGTAGCTGCTCCTTTCTGCTTTGTTATTTTTGCATTTGCAGCAATGAAGTGACCTCTCCAGGGCACAAGCCTGGGCAGTGTGACTGGAGGTCCTGGGCTGCCCAGACGAAAGGAGCACACCACACTACAACATTTTATTGCAGGCCCTACATATCTCACAAACTTAATATTTCTCAAAGTCTTCTCTACAAGCATAGGAATCAACAGTTATTCTAATTCTTAATTAAATATGGAGAGGATTCATGTACTAACATGGTTTCACAGCCTTAAAGAGAATGTTTAATACTTTGGACTCAAAAAAAGAAAGATTCAGTTTCATAATCTCTCTATTCCATGCAACACAGCGACAACATGTATTAACATTTGGACATAGAGTAAGTCCTGGATTGAAACTGTACATTTTTTGAAAATGTGGAAAGTTGGAGACCTAGTTTCTAAGCATTCACTGAGATGTAGATTTATGTCTCAGTTTTCCAGTATTTTTTAATAATTCCCTTTTTCCTGCAAAAGATGCTTGACACAATCTGGAATACAGGCAAGCACAACAAACATGACCAAACTACCATTTGGAGTTAAGAAGTGTGTTATTTTGGTCCTTACCAGCCTCCCACAAGCTGGTAGTTCCTTTCTTCTCCACAAGTGTGCCATGTGGATCCTTGCCAGTCTCTCCAAAACCAGCCATCCTCATCCTATGATGCACGTGCCCTACCACTGGTCTATGGTACTCTCCCAAAAAACATTCGTGGTGTCCTAATTGCATGAAAGAGTGGGCTTTTGCCTCGTGAAACCCACATGATTGCAAGTCGCTCTTGGCATTACCTGAAAATTGAGGCACCCAGTATCTCTGTTCTCTTCACTGCATCAGGGAAGTGATCCTAAGCAAGATAGCTACTTGTCAGCAGCCGCACCATCTGTGATCTGTTGATATATTGAGTTCCTTTTGGAAGTAATAGGCATCTTCTGAGACAGATCTGATTTAAGAAGAACATGACTTTCATGGTCCTAGGGTTGTTGCCTCGCTGCGTGTTGTTTCAGAAACTGTAAGTAGCACACTAAATTGGTTGTTTGAAGAGCAACCTGAATTAGCCCACCATATGAGCATTGATTTTTGCCCTTTGGAGCTTTACCATAGTTACGGTATAAATCAGGGAATAGCTGCTGGAAGCACAACCCACTGTGAATATTCTACATTAAAAGCCACAACTCGATGATAAAGAAGGTTTTTTGTGTGTTGTTGCTCAGTAGAGCAACACTGACATATCAGCCCTGCTCCTAGGGACAGTCACACAGGAATATAGGAAAGAAAGGGACAAGATGAAAATCCCATTGTGGCATTTTGATAGTTTGAGGCTTATGTTATGTGTATGGGTGGTGCAATAGAGATGACTTCATTGTCACTGTGTTTTGGCTTGCTAAATATTGGCTAATATTTATACTTTTAAAAAATAAAATAAGAATCTAACTCTTCCTGGTTCTTTTGAACCTGGAAATGGTAGAAAAAATAAACCAGAAAGGGGAAGTTTGTGTTTCCATCATCAAATGTTTGCTAGTCTTTCTTTGCCTGGGGTGATCCCCATGTTACATTCAACAAGTGTACAATTTGTTTACCTGTGTGCACAGATAGTTGAGCTGTACACCTGTACATTTATTTACATGCAGCATCAAGTGAGTCTACAGTGCACAATAGCTGAGCTGTAAAAAACAAGTACACATTCCTTCACACAAATGCTGGTATATGTGTAGAGACAGATTGTACATGAGTTCAGTGTAGTCTGCAGGTAAAGGTAAAGGACCCCTGGATGGTTTAGTCCAGTCAAAGGCGACTATGGGGTTTTGGCGCTCAACTCACTTCAGGCCGAGGGAACCGGCATTTGTCCACAGACAGATGTCCAGGTCATGTGGCCAGCAAAACTAAATTGCTTCTGGCACAACGGAACACCATGATGGAAACCAGAGCATGTGGAAACACTGTTTACCTTCCCACCGTTGTGCTACCTATTTATCTACTTGCACTGGTGTGCTTTCGAACTGCTAGGTTGGCAGGAGCTGGGACGGAGCAATGGGAACTCACCCCATTGCGGGGATTCAAACCGCCGACCTTCTGATCGGCAAGGCCAAGAGGCTCAATGGTGGAAACATGCCTACGGATACTATATGTCTCTGCCGAAATGGTGTTCCATACAGTCACTATCCTTCCTGTTTTCACAATCCTGATCTCATTGTGTCACAATTAAAAGGCAGTAGTTCGGCTAACAAGCATCTGCAAAGTATGTGGTTCTTGGTGACTAAAACCCCTAATCCTTTGAACAGTTTTCAGATGAATAAAGCCTCAACACTATGAACAGTCTCCTGGGAGCAAGCCCCATTGAACTCTTTGGATCTAACTTCTGTGTAACCATAATTAGGATTGCACTGCACAGCAAGTAAACCAAGGTTCAAGCTTCATAAAAGAAATTATCCCCTTTCAAGTGTTGTTTAAAAATTTTACTAAGCCAAAAAACACTCCCAGACTACTGCCTCCATTACCTCAAAGAATGATAAAATGCAATAAAAGTTATTTTATGGTGGTTATTATTTATCTGAAATAGAATTTTTAAAGAAATTAAATGTGCAGTACACTTGGTTGTATCCTCATTGAAATACGGTGGTCATGATGAGCTTAAGTTCATTAGTTTCACTGGTTTTTATCCAAGTATTGCTTCATTAGAAAGAAATCATTGTTTGTAGGCATTTCTCAAAAAAAAAATTTTTTTTAAGAAAAATAAGAAAGTTAAGACTGCTAGGTATGTTTTGATGTAACCATATTTTAAAAATAATATAGACTGTAAAATAAACCTTCATTCACCTGCATTTTGCGGGCAGGAGCTTTTATATGTGTGGCAACATTTTTATGAGAAGATTTTTCTGGGTGTCACCTGTCACCCTTCTTCCATTTTGTTTTGATCAGACCAAAGAAAAGAATTCAGTCTGCCTTTTTCCAGCAATTGTTCCTGAAGCAATTCTTGTGAAATTTTTATATTTAAAACATATATTTTCCCCAGCACTGCTCTTACAGAAAGCAGCTTGATTAAAAATAAAAAATATCCCCTTGCAGGTACAGGAGGTAGGAGAGGAAGAAGGGGAGAAAGGAACCTACAGACTTTCATGTGATTGACTGCTCTTTGTCTGGTATATATATATAAAAAGCAACCCATGTATTTCAAAAATGTGTGTGGTTATTTTTTTAAAAAAATACCTGCATGCCCACAAGAGAACTCAAGTTTCCTAGCTTGGAGCAACACCTACATGTATTTATTTATTTTTTAACTGCTCTGTTGTGCAAACCTTATGAGTAAATATGAGAAAGAGCAGACTGTGAATGTCATAGGAGTATAGTAGTATGCTGTTATATAAATGCAATAGTAACTACAGAGCAAAATTAATTTTCCAGAATTCATATTATCTTTTTTTTCTAATCAGTATCTTAAAGATTTATAGCTTCAGATTATGAGCTTTGATTTTGAGTTTAAAATAATGGAAAATGTGTATTAACTGGACTTTGAGGGATGCTAGTTTTGGGATGAGTGTGTGTGTGTGTGTGTGTGTGTGTGTGTGTTTTCAAACACTCACCAGAGAGAAGACGATAGAGGAACTGAGCACAAGAGATAACCAAGAGGAAGTGGAGACTGTAGCAGTTCACCATACTACCATACTTTGAGGAATTCCAGTTTTGACCAAATGCATTGACTTGTGTTCTATATGAAGACCAACATTGCTGGTTGAGTAATCTAGGCAAACATGGCAGTAGTGGCTCCTTTTGAATCTTGGATTTAAGATATTTGCAAACACATAGAATGACTGTAGATGTTCTTTCAAAACACAACTTTTAAAAGCATTGTAGTAATCATTTCAGATGATAAAGTAGTCCAGCCTCCCTCAACCTGGTGCCTTACAACTGTTTCGGACCACAACTCCCATCAGCCTCTGCCATCAGCTAGCTAGCTAGCTGCTGCTCCTGGGACTTGTTGTCCAAAACATCTGAAGGGCCCCAAGTTGTCAGAAGCTGAAATAGTGCAAGTTTCGCCTCCCTCCCAAAATCCCCCCTTTTTTTGCACTAGAAATTGTTTATTTCAAAATTACTGAGGGAGAAAAACCCTCTGACAGTTTTTTCCCCAAGGCCTTCACATTTACACATTTGAAAGATATATAAATGTTTGTTTCCACATGGACTTTACAAAGCAATTAACTTGGTCCACCATGTTCCGCTTGCACTTCACTGATTTATCATGAAATGTATTCCATTGTGCACAAGGGGGAGGATTTGATCGTAAGAATTATGTATTCGTCTTTCTTTTCTTTTTTAAGAGACAAGAATTATGGTGACATAAAACTGAAAGTAAAGGTAGTGTCAATAGCCAGCTCTGAAGGTACTTTGCTTGAGTAGCTGGGGACATTTCTCTTTAGCAGAGTTCACACCAGGGACAAAGGGATGATGAGGGAGAAAGGCCAGAAGACGCAGCTGGGGAGAAGCACAGGACAAATTGTGCTTGCTGCCAGTCGATGAAAGCAGCATGTCCCCTTGAGCTTTGGGCCAGAGTCTTTGTAATGAGAAACTAGTCTGGATTAAGGAGACTCGGGTGTGTTCTGTCTGGGTAGGAACTGAAGAAGCAGCTAATATACGCTGATGAGGTACTTTCTCTTGTGCCTTGTTTAATCTGTTCTGGACTCCACAGTGAGCTATATGTACAATGAAGGCTGAGTCAGTCATATATTGCAATAGGTGGAAACTGCTTCTTTTATGGCCTTTGAACAGGGTGTTGTTTTTTATAATGTGTATTATACATTATGAATAAATAAGAGGAAACTCAAAGGATAAATATTTAACTGTGTGTCTGTCTCATTAGATAGAAAAGAAAGCAGAATTATAACCTTAGCTACATGGTTGCTGTCCCTGGTGGATTTATGTAGGAAGGCTTTCAGTTAGGCTTAATTTCACATATGGCATTTTTTAGGTAGTTGCTGGGGCCTGTCATTGCATTGTCACCTGCACAGTGGCGTAGTGTGGGTTGTCAGCACCCGGGACAAGGCAAGTAATTTGTGCCTCCTAACCCGTGGATTTGCGCCCCCTAACCCTAACCCCCAGATGTTGTGCCCGGTGCGGTTGGCCCCCCTGCACCCCCTACGCTACGCCACTGCACCTGCACTGGCTCTTATGCTGTGTTCCATGGCTTGGAGCCATCATTTTGTACTGAAGCAATGGTACCTTGGGGCCCAGGCACTGTGGGAAGTGAAAATGGTGGTCAAAACTGATTCAGAGTGCATTTGCTGCCCACCTAAGGTAGGAGGGGACCCATAAGAGATTATTTGGACCCCTGGACCCCTTCAAACTTGAAAGTTGGATCTGACTTTTCGTTCTTGAATAAGGAGGAGCTGCAGGAGTTGGGAGACATTGAGCACAAGGCTCATTTCTGAGTCATGTACAGTTTCTTTGGCATGAACCCACACTAGAAATCGTGAGAACAATTTTGAACCAAGATACGACACTTAGGTAAGCTTTTGTACAACTGCAGTATTTAAGTATCCACTGTTTCATTACAAAGGAACGGGTTAGTAAGAGAATCTGAATTAGCAGAGGCATATTCTCCCAGCAGAGGGTGACTGTGAAAGCAGGTAATAGTGAACCAAAGTAAGACACTTTCCAGTTTAAATAGGTGTCAAGTATTTATTTATTCCATTGCAATGCCTAACTGCCCACCACATCTTTGCAAGGGTGAATAGGGAGAAAAGCAGAACAACTGACACACCCAATGACTCCCTAGCAACTTTGCCAGGTCCAATGGATACCAGCTACAACTGCCTATATCCCATGGCAGCTTCCCCCCACCCATTAGAAATGCTTGCACAAATTATTATCTTCCACTCCTATGTAGATTTAGCTATTACTTAAATTGTTGAGTGGGTAGAATTGTCTTCCATCCCATGCAATAATAAATGAATAAATATATAAATATATACAGTTCATCCTTTTCAGTAACTCACACACTTCAAAAAAACTATTCTGTTCTTTTGTATGAAACATTATTTCCCCCCTCTGTTTTTTAATGTTCTTGACTCATTCCTAATGTTGTTTTTTATTTTTTCCCAAAGGTTCCTCATCTTTTCCTTTGTTCTTTTAAGAATAACAAAATGTACATTTGGACAATCTAAGAGGCCACTGGAGACTCGTTTTTTTGACATTATTGATTGTGTTACAGAATGGCCTAAGAAATAGATTCATGAGGGTTCCCCTCCTCCCTTAAAAGAGGTGGACTAGACATAAAAGTCTTCTTGTTGATGAGTTTTCCCCAGCTGTTCAAAATGACTATTAGGACTAGGGTTCTGCTTGACTCAGTGGGATTAAATTAGATTTGCTTGGACTTACCAGAGAACTGCCCTTGGTAGCTGGAGTCAGCTTCTAAGGCAGAAGGTGGTGGTGGGAATAGAATAGGTACCACAGTGCATTTTTTCATACTTATTACAGGTGACATATCTAAGCTGGCAGAGTGCAGGCACAGGAAGGGCATATAAATTAGACAAATAAAACAGTTTCTTTAGACTCATTCTGAAGAACAAGAAGAAGCACAGATGGATAGAAAGGAACTGAATGAATAACTTCATCATGTCTTCTTGGATATATTTCAGTGGGGAGAGATATTTTAAGGAAAAGTAATGTTGGCCTTTTTAAGGCTAGGAATCAAAATACAAGGATGACATTTTAAGAAAAGCTTGTACTGATTTGACCTACTTCAGAATACTGCGCACATATTATCATGTCCTCTCATTATGGGAACCATTTAAAATTCTGGGTCATTAATAATAATTTCAAGGACAAAAGGTTTTGTAAAAAGAACAAATCTCATTGTGGCATAGACTTTATTCAAAGGCTACAAACCTCCTTAAAATAGTCATCCTTAAAGACATACAAAATAGTAGGTGAAAGTGAAATTTCCCTAGCACTGTACTTGAAATCTATGAGCCAGAGGATAGCTTCCAGCATTTTAACACGGATACCAAGAGTGGTGCTATTTTTGGACAATATTGATTACAAGAAGTGAAGTCCAATGGCAAAGCTGTAAGGGGATTAATGCAGGAATTAACCATTGCTACAGTATTCTTCTGTTATATGTTTTGAAATAGTTAATTTAGTTGTTTATTTTAGCTTAGTTCATCCTCTTTTCTGCTGAACAAAACAGTAATGTAGAAGAGAGGTTATTTTTAAAAAATAATATCTATATAGTATACTTTAGATCAGGGGTTCTCAAACATCCTACTCCCAGGGCCCACTGAAGATGGCTGCAAATTAATGAGGCCCACCAGTCATAAAATGGTAGTACAGGGTCAGAGGCAGTAACAAAATGGAGAGTTTGGCAAAAACAGCTGGCAATTAATGACACCATTTTTACTAAATTCTTTGCCACAGCATTTCCCCAGTGTCAAGGAATTTCTGAGCTCACCTCTCCTCAAGATATTGTTACTTAGCCTTCCCATTTTAGGCAGAATGTGCTGATCCAGGGGTTCTTAGTGAAGGCTTTTCTTTTGTGTTTTTCCCTTCACACCTTCACTTGCCTTCACTTGTTTTTAGCCATCACTTGTAAATAATAATAATAATAATAATAATAATAATAATAATAATAATAATTTATTTACCCGGCACCCTGCCCATCTGGCTGGGTGGTTTCCCCAGCCACTCTGGGCCGCTTCCAACAAAATACAGTCATACCTCGGGTTACAGCTGCTTCAGGTTGCATTTTTTCAGGTTACAGACTGCTAAAATCTGAAAGTACCGGAACGGGTTACTTCTGGGTTTTGGCAGCCGCGCATGCACAGAAGCGCAGAAGCGCAACCTGCGCAGACACGGGTTGCAAACGCTGCGGGTTGCGAATGTGCATCCCGAACGGATCACGTTCACAGCCCGAGCGTCCACTGTATTAAAAATACAATAAAACATCAAAGATTAAAAACTTCCTTAAAGAGGGCTGCCTTCAGATGTCTTCTAAAAGTCAGATAGTCTTCTTTTACACTCCACTTGTATCT
The DNA here is from genome assembly GCF_964234715.1 of Podarcis melisellensis. NCBI lineage: Eukaryota > Metazoa > Chordata > Lepidosauria > Squamata > Lacertidae > Podarcis > Podarcis melisellensis. The sequence continues at coordinate 35,476,568 of NC_138542.1, forward strand.
TATCCCTCAGCTCCCTCAACTTCCTCCCTGGTTCCTTTACATTCACTTTTTCCTCCTATAATAGCTTGCTTCTTTTATTACCCTTTACCATTTGTTTGTTTGTAATAATAATAATAAATTAACATTTTAGCTCACTTTTTAATTTTCTTGAACACCTCAGCGGGGGGGGGGGGGAGATTTTTCTTCCCTCCCACACCCAAAGCTTTTTGTCTTCCAGCCACCAAAGGGTTCCTGGCATGGGCATTGGTCCAATCAAAAGACTTTGGCATGGCTAAGAGGTGGGGCAGGCAAGTGAGCAGACAGTTTGATTTATGTTATAAAACGACAATATCAACTAGTCATACAAAAAAATGTGTATAACGTCTATGAAATCTGTTATGTAAAGTTTAGCTGGTGCATAGACATTTTGTTTGCCCAGTTTCTAAGGATCTATTTCACTCTTTGTTTTTCTTCATTGATAGTTGGAAACCTGTCATTCCTGTAAACAACTAGATGTTATTAAAGTATGACTGAGTTATAAGGGTTTTTATCTCCCCGAAGGCCTGAAACACTGCAAAGATGATATGTGCTTAGATATTGAAAATTCTGCAATGTGCTATATGGAGATTTATCTCTGTAGCGTATTTACAAGCTAGTTTCCATTTTATCTGTTCAGTTTCAAACTGTTTATAGTCTAGGTGACATTTCAAAATTTGAATGTTACCTAGTAAAAATATACATATGTAACATTCAAAATGTGTATAGATGAGATAGAATAACAGTGGTGTCCCCCTATATAGAGTGTAGCCTTTTATAAAGAGATTGTTATTGTGCAGGGTGGAATCAAATACAGTGGTACCTCTGATTGCGAACGGGATCCGTTCCTGAGACCCGTTCGCAACGAGCAGAACGCAATCTGCGTCTGCGCATGCGTGAGTCGCGATTTGTCGCTTCTGCGCATGCGCGTGACGTCGTTTTGTGCATCTGCGCATGCGCAAGTGGCGAAACCCGGAAGTAACCTTTTCCAGTACTTCCAGGTCACCGCGGGACACAACCTGAAAACGCTCAACCTGAAGCAAACATAACATGAGGTATGACTGTAAAAACATACATATATATCAACAAAAAGTGCTTTTATATATCAATTCATCTGCATGCATCCCTCATATAGTGATTCATAATCCAACATTAGCAGATGGTTTATGTATATAAGCAATTGCTTCATTGTGCAAGGAAAGCAATTCAGTGAGGGAAGAGTTCAGTTCATTGTCCACTTTGCACTACAATGCTACCCAAACTCACACCTTCAAAGTATCTCATCTGCTTTTTTTTTTAAAGAAGTGGAGCTTTTTAAGGTCCAGTTTATTTCAATAGGCAACTTAAGCATTCGTTCATATATTTCCCATTGAAACCAGTGACTCTTGCAAGTGCTTAACTTTACTTGGAATCATGCTTGCATTGATGTTGGCAATTAGATTTTGCCACAGAGGAGTTGTCTTCTGTTGGGAGTTCCCTTGAGGCCTTTTTATGTATTCTCTGTGCATTGAATCTATGAGTGGAGAAGGGGGCAGTGGGGTTGTGCTGCTGTCCCCTCCCTAATGTTTTGAATGGCAGTGACCACACTCCATAAATATCCACAACAGGTACTCATCGGTAGCCTTTCCCTATGCTGGTTTCCAAACTAATACGGCCATGTCCAGGGAGGCATGGCAAGTTAAAGATGAAATATAGGTGTGAACACGTCGAAATATTTTTTTTTTACATACCTCCAGGGAGCTCAATAATGGCATTTTAGCATGTTCAAGCCCTGTGAATTCAGATTAAGCCTGGATGGAATGTGATTTGTCCCAACCACCTAGTTAGCTTTTAACTGGACTGGAGCTTTTTAATTAGCTGGACATATGAAGCTAACTTTCCTGCATCTGACGCTCTAGCCCATGGGTAGGCAAACTAAGGCACAGGGGCCAGATCCGGCCCAATCGCCTTCTAAATCCGGCCCGCGGATGGTCTGGGAATCAGTGTGTTTTTACATGAGTAGAATGTGTAATTTTATTTAAAATGCATCTCTGGGTAATTTTGGGGGCCTGCCTGGTGTTTTTACATGAGTAGAATGTGTCCTTTTATTTAAAATGCATCTCTGGTTTATTTGTGGGGCATAGGAATTCGTTCATCCCCCCCCCAAAAAAAATTGTCCGGCCCCCCACAAGGTCTGAGGGACAGCGGACCGGCCCCCTGCTGAAAAAGTTTGCTGACGCCTGCTCTAGCTGCTGCATGACATTAGGTCAACGTACAGATTTGAAAATAAGGGACCAGCAGCCAAAATAAGGGACCTGCAGCCTCACCTGTTCCAGGCACTCCAGTCTTCCTGTCCTCCTGCAGTCTGGTCAAACTCATGCTGGTAGCTTCGAGAACACTGTCCAACCAACTTTGTAACCAGATTCAACTTAAGATGGCTCCCCGGCCTGGCTTTGCACTGCAAAGTTTGCAGCAGCATGTGCAACAAAATGGCATCCAGCATTCAAAAACCTCCTCAGCTTGCATTATCTAGCCACACACAAGGCATGCAAGCTCCACCCCCCAGTCATTCTTAGACTTCTTATTGGGTGAGCAACACAGCCAAGCAACACAGTTGGAGCCACCCTCCTCCCTGGCCGGCAGGGAGGGAGGGAGAGGAGCTGCTTCCTTTGAAATTTAATGGACATCATTTAAGGGACATTTAAGGAACCTCCATCAATAAGGGACAGCAGCAGGACATGGCGCTGGAATAAGGGACTGTCCCTTCAAATAAGGGACACTTGACAGCTATGTTTTGAGGGTATATGTTGACTATATGAAGTTTAGGAATTTAGTGTCAATTTTTCCTCTCTCCAGCAGTAAGTACTATCTAGTTGCAATTTACTCCCATATATCAGCATAATTGTAATCAAGCAGTAATTTTTAGCTTGAAGGTTTCCTTCCATTCTAAAAGCTGTAACATTTTTTTAAAAGGAAAGATCAGGGAGTTGATTTGCAGTCAGCTGCTTCCAGTTTTGTCAAAATGGTCATATGTACTGTATTTTTCCGTGTATATATTTTCCTCAATTTTTTAAAGTTTGAAATTGGGGGTCGTCTTATACATGGAATGTCGCAATTAAATATATAAATAAATACATGACGCCATCCATATTCTCCCCCCCCCCCCGTCTCCCCTCACTATTGGCCTCTGCTAAAAGTACATCCTTATCTCTCAGCAGGGAAGGGTTACCTGTCCTTTTCAGAAAAGCTTCATTTGTTCTAGATGTTACACAGTGAGGAACCAACTAGAGTTCAAAAGTTTTCCCCCCCTGCCATTTCATCATCACTTCTGTGAACAAGGTTATGTTCAGATAAAGGAGTGCATTGAAAAATGAGTTCATTGATTTCATACTTCTATCCCCTTGAGACCAATTCATGCTTGCATTTATAACAAAGAGTATTGTGGCACCATTACAGATTTATTCTGGTGTAGAACTTTTGGGAACTGAAGTTCAGTTCTTCAGATGCAGATGCGTACACTCACAGTGGGGGTACACACACACACACACACACACACACACATGAGAATAGAGAGGAAAACATGTAAGCAGTAGGGCCAAATGACCACAAAATGCCAGACATTTATTATATTCATGTAAAGCCTTAAAGGTGTACAAGGTAAACAAAAGTGACCACTCATAACAGCAGCAATTAGGATAACATAATAATTCTAGTTTTGCTTTGTTATAATTGACACCTGCAGTGGAAGAGGAAACTATTGTCTTGATCCAAACCTAAAATGAATAGAAACAAACTTCTTTTTTAATAATTTCATTCAGAAGTCATCCTCTGAAGTTTCTTTGCTAAAGAACAGCAACCTTCAGATCAGCAGTACAGTGTCCTGGGAGTCAGAAATGTTCTCCCACTGTTTTCTGGATGCTTGCAATTATGTAACTTGACATTTCATCACTCCATGACTTATACGTTTGGATTTATTGTCTACTGTCACCCATGGGCCCAAGGCAAATTACAATGCAGTGTAAAAGATGATTCCCATCCCTGAGCAGTTCACAGTCTTTACTATGAGAGAACCAGGGACAAGATAAAGTATATTCAAAAATTCCATATGAAAATGAAGAATGCACAACTTCCTCATTCAGTTATCCTCTTCCAGTCTTCCTTATTGCATTCCAGATTGAGTTTTCCCTTTGTCAACTTGATGACTTGCAGATAAACATGTGACTTGCCTCTGCTGTAAAGTATATTTAAGATGATGTGAATACATTCAGTCCATGGAGTTAGATCCAAGAATGCAAGTACACGGCACTGTTTAATTCCGCAATCATTGAGTGATGTGTGAATCCACATTAAGCCTAGTTGTATGAGGTACTTCAGCGTGATACTTCTCAGTATGTATCATAACAATTATATATACAAATTAAGAAAGAGCAAGGGTAATCATCTGCATTATCAATATAATTAGTCATAAATATTCACCCAGGTAGGTGTTGCTGATGCACCTCAGTAGCCCCAGTGATACCAAAAGGCTATAAAAAATAAATTTGCACACAAAATAAACATATCAAAGGATGAGTATTATTTCTTGCAGCAGAGCAAGGACCTGACCTGACAGTCTGTGGGCCAAGATGAAAACATGCTTGACAAGTTAAATAATGCATATTGCTGACTGCAAGTGTCTGATTCTGATTCTTGGTATATTTTCTAGAGGTCTTTACTGGGTTACGAAAATAAACCCTACTGGCCAATTAGATGGGTAATTGCACAAAACCAAAACACTCATTTTATATTCAGTACCAGTTACAAAGTGAGTTGTTGCTGTTACTGTTTTAAGTAAATATGTTCATTTAATTAATTTCACTGTCAGGCTAACTGTCATAAACATGGGAGAGAGAACAGCAGAACTGTCTTGGCAAGTCATTGTTTGCCAAATAGAGTTCACCAGCAGTGAAAGAAGGGCTCAGCAAAAAGAGATGAGGGGTGTGCAGTATAAAAGAGATGGTAGTGTCTCCCCCCGCCCTCAAAATAGAGAGTGGGAGGAAAATAGAACAGTTGATTCAACATCCTAACAGTTCTTAGTATTATGCTGGACTGGACACGAATTAAGATTGGGGAAATACATGTCCATCCTCTGACTTAAATTGCCCCCTAATCAAGAATGTTATGAGCTTTTAAAGGCACTGACTAGGAAGCTGTGAATCTGGCCATGTCAGTTTTTGTTTTGTTTTTTTATTTATCTTAAGTTCAGTTCTCCACATTTTCATATCAGTTTGCAGGCTGTTGTTGTTGTTGAAAATTAATCAGCACATTAGTGTGCATTTCTCCTGCTATACAGTGGTATCTCTGGTTAAGAACTTAATTCGTTCTGGAGGTCCGTTCTTAACCTGAAACTGTTCTTAACCTGAGGTACCACTTTAGCTAATGGGGCCTCCCACAGCTGCTGTACCATTTCTGTTCTTATCCTGAAGCAAAGTTCTTCACCCGAGGTTCTATTTCTGGGTTAGCGGAGTCTGTAATCGGAAGCATCTGTAACCTGAAGCGTCTGTAACCCGAGGTACCACTGTACAGATTTTTGCAAAGCAATTTCTCTAATATAATGCATTTGTGTGTGGTACTTATATGAATAAATGCATTTTTGTACCCATAAGTTGGCTGTAGAACTGCTTTGCAAAATTTGGAGAAGAAATAATGTTGAAGGACTACAGTGTTTCAGTTTGCATAGTTTTAGAAAATGTGGATTAGGTAGGTTTGCCATTAAATGCAAACAGAATTGAATTTTGCTCCCATCCAGAGCTCTGAACCACTTGAAACTAAAAAAAAAAGGTCCAACCAGAGTAAAAGTGTCTCCTCCTATCCTAGCTAATTGTGTATTTTATTCCTATTGCTGTATCTGCAGATACACGGACAGAGTACCTTTCAGAAACAGACACAGTGCATGCTTGAGCCACACTATGTTCAGAAAAGCCTGTGAGGGTTGCTAACCTAGTGCCCATGGCCATCAATGGATATGGTAAACCTGTTGACGACTGTATCCATTGAGTCAATCACCCATCTCCTACTATCCTTCTGAGAAAACACCCCACCCTCCCTCTATATATAAGGGCCTGGTGACTTCTGTTTCAGTGTATCTGAAGAAGTGCACACAAAATCTTATACCAAGAACAAACTTAGTTGGTCTCTAAGGTGCTACTGGACAATTTATATATTTATTTCGACTGCGTCAGACCAACATGGCTACCTACCTGAATCCTTTATGCTTGTTCATGCATACTGAACCAATACCTTTAAAAATAGCACCTTTCAGCAAATTGCATCTTTCAATCTCCCCAGTATTCCTACTTAAGCGTTTTGATTTCAAGCTTCTCATATAATGAAAGGCAGAGGGCCATATTTTTGAGCTAGCCTCCCATTGCGTCCTCATCCTTTTTCCCTGCCTTCTAAGTTCACAGTTGTGCTGCATAGGTCTAAACTCTGCCTTGAATGGCTTTTTTCCCCAGTAAACCACGGCACAATAAAGTAGAACATAATCCAGCCTTTAAGGACATCTCTTTTATTCAAGCTCCTTTCAAGCTTTTGCAGAAGCCATCAATATTCCATGCATCTTCTGCTTTTCCTAATGTGCTATATAAAAAGAAAAGAAAATCATGTATCCACCTCCATCGCTGCTGGAGCGCAGGTTATATACAGTTTTATTTCAGCTAAAAAAAAATTAGAAATGGCAAGTCATGACCTTTTCTGAGTGTTTGTCTCTCGTGGTGATATTTGTTTTTGTTTCTCTCACAGGCCTGTGAGTCAAAAAAAACAAAAGTCAGCCCAGCTGTCCTTTTTTCCTTTTATCATTCGTCCCTTTGAATGTGCCTGCAATTTGGCAACAGTTTCCTTTCTAACATATTTTCAGTGAATGGAATGTCAATGCTTACCAGCTCTGTGGAGAAGCCATTGGAAGTGATAAATGTTCAGAGCCTATCCTTTGGCATCGTCTTTAAACAGTTCACAATGTGAGCTCTTGCACAAAAGTCCGTAAGCAGAGCACTAGGGGAGATGCACACATTTCTTCTTATTCTTATTCCACTTTTCACTGCCCCCAGTTTGGCACAACTGCCGAGAGTTATCTTTCCAGCCAGAAAGGGCTAGGAGGACCATCGTTGTAGAACTCAAAACCCTTATTTCAGATGGCAGAACAATGGGCAGCGCTAGTGTGTGATAGAATAGCTTAGAATGAGCTGTGAATCAGGAGGTGTCTGGTTCAAATCTTGCCTCTGCCATCGGTTTCCAGCTACATCACGAGTCAATGGTGGTTGTTCCTTGCAGGCCTCCATGTTCTGCAAGGACATTCAGGCAGAGGAAAGCAAGGATTTATGAGGCATAAATCCTCACAGTGCTCCTCAGTAGGGGCTGGGGAGTTCACTGCATTCCACAGTGCCACACAATCCCATGTCTGCCAACTTGAAATGCAGAGCAGGAGTGACCTGGGAGTGTGTCCCAGCCATGGACGAACCTCTATTACCAGCATGATTTGTGGATGGTTCCTCCTTAATCTGGACAATTGGCTTTAATCACGAGGTGCTCCTGGACCGACATATGCTAATAGGCTGCAATCAGTCAGCTGCCAAAAGGACTGGGCTTGGCTCTCTGAAGGTATTTGAATGTTTTTCTGAAGCTAGAGAATCCTTACACAACAGCTGGGAAAGGAAGGGGAGGACAAGGTTTTGCTATGCCCTCCCCCCCTCGATTGAGGCTGAATGGATTTTATCTGTGACCATTTCTGGGTGGGTGTATTGCTGGAGGAATGCAGCGGGAAAGAAAAAGAATGATCTACAACTGAACAGATGTGGAAAAGAGGCTGAATTTGAGAAAAGATGTTAATTGTGTGTCGAGAAAATTCCAGAGGGGAATTTAATGGCGGAAGCCTGGAAGTGCACCCTGTGAGTTATTTATGGCTGCAGCTTGAATGCTAGTTCATAAACAGTGGAAGGAATGGAATTTGACCTTGTACCATCCAGATAAACACCAAAGAACTGAACAATGAAAGATAGTAATGAACTCTCTCAGCACACCAGGCCTGGAACAAAAATGTATATGAAGGCCCACACATGTGAATTGGATTTTATATTTATAAGAACTAATAAGAGGTGCTGTTTGTAAGGGGGCAAGTGGTCAGCTGGAAGAATGGTTTAACGGCAAGAGACGAATGACAACTGGACACTAAATAAAAAATGACAGGGCAATGGGGGGGGGAAATGATTGACATACGTTTGCAACAGGAGCAGGAAACCTGATGTTAAGAAATTGTATTAAATTAAAGTAATTTGGTTTTATCTGTAATAATTTGGAATAATAATAATAATAATAATAATATTGCCTCTGCCATGAACTCTTTATGTTGCCTAGAGCAAGCCACTGTCAGTCTCCTTCCTCCTCCCCCATTTACAGTAAGAGAGACCACAATGATGATGGTGTTGATTGCAGTTTATTACCTGTCCTTCACCTTAGGGCTTTTGGAGCACAATATTCATATTAAAGCACATTACACAATATTAAGCATAGTCTAAAACAACTTAAAATTACAGACATAGGAATACTGACTTACCTTACAGATTTCTTGTAAAGGTTACAGCTAGATAATACACGTGAAGCACATCAGAGAAGGACCATTGCTCCATCTAAGAATGGAGCAATTCAAAGAGCTGTATAAATGTGATATTATTATGATATTATTACTAGCTTCCTTAGTGTATTCATTTCCACAGCTGATGGTTCCAAATTAGTTCTTTCCCCCCCAAGTTGCACCTATGATAGAAACATAGGAAACTACCTTACCCTGAGTCAGACCATCAGTCTGAGCTACTGGGTCTTGGATCTGAAAATGTTGAAAGCTTCCGATCTAAGCTGACTCAGTGGCTCTCCAGGGCTACAGGAACAAGTCTTTCCCAGCCCTGCTTGGAGAAAGGTGGATGCTTTTCTGCTAAGCTACAGCCCTTCCTGTAGCCAGTAATATATATTTGCATTCAGTCCATGTAAGAGTAATCCTATGGAGGGGAAAGGGAGAATCTGTGATGGAGCTCAGACCACTTCCTGTGCTGCCTTCTCAGTGTAATCAGGGTGGCAGCTTTTCTTTTTTTTCCTTCTTCCATCAAACTTTTAAAAACTTTCCCCTCCCACTGATACCAATGGGAGAGAATTAATTACAACAATTCCAGGGTAAGGGCAATTCTTGGCTCTGGGGGTGGGTGTTGAGGGGGCTTTGTATCCTAAAACTAGCAGTCCACCCTCATAACCTTCCGCCAATACACCAGCAAAGTCTGAAAAACATGAAGAGAAGCTTTAGCTCCTAAATAGTGGTCCCAAAAATAGGGTGGTTATTTATGCAGTGCCAAAAAAGAGGACAAAGATTTGCCTCACATCCGCGTATGTTAATTTATATGTATAGATGCAAATTTAGATTTAGTTGCTGCAATTTAAATAGAAACATAGTACATCTCACTGTAGGGAGGCAGGCTGTGACCTGTGTGCCTGCCCAGATGGCTAACTGTTGGTGGCCGACTGCAAGGCCCCTACTTTCCTTTCTTACAGCTCTTTCTCTTCACATCAGACTTGAACCAAACAACCCTTCAGATGTGTCCTACAAAACTGGACGCATGCCCATCCTACCCACAACATTATATTCAGAGATTCTCACCAACAGATTCACCGATCTCCCACAGCCAGGGTCCTCCTCCTCCACAGTAAGTGTGGTTAGGATTGTAGCCTAAATACATTCTGAGAAATAAACCACCTTTTCAAAAGTTGATGGGATTTCCCCCCCTTGATATATATTTTGAAGCAACAACAAAAAATAGAAGACGTTGACGGCATTCCTTTTTCTATCTGCTTTTGTGTTGTGTACACAAAGTTCTTTTGGAATGTTAGGTAAGGTATCAGTGTTTTCATAGTTTGGGCCTTTCTCAAAACTAGGTGAAAACTTAGGTTTTAAGGCCAAGGGTGGTCTTGAAAACACAGGACAAGATCAGTGTACTAATGCGAAACTATTCAGGAGAGGCTTACCTTTCTTTTTAATCCCTGGATTGTAAACAGGAAAGTGCTTATTGATTACATAAAACATCACATTAATGGGCCAAGGAAATTAAAATGATTTCTTTATTTTTAAACAACCTCAGTCAACTTTTCATCAAAATAAGTAAGAACATACTGAATAGCCATCTTATCTCTATTTTTGTTTACGACATACAAGTCAGCAGCACTCAAGCTAATAAGCATTATTAGTATGGATGAACATTTGCCACTGTGGTGCATACTCTTGTAACCTCGTGTTTAATCTGCTGCAGCACACTTTGAAGATGGTCCATGGATAGAAGAATACTGCTGTCAGAATATTGACGCATCTGCACATAATCATAGAATACCTGTTCTGCATGACCTGCATTGACTGCCAGGCCTAATTTAAGTCCTGCACATTCTGGGACCCAGTTGTTGTTCAGAGCACTTCCTCCTGTATTAACCATCCTAGATCTTACAGTCCAGGGCTCTTTTCATCCTCCAGTTGGTGGGCTTGGCCTGCAGTGTAGTGACTCTTGAGAGGGGTTCACTGTTGTGGCTCCCAGCAATTTTTCCTCTTAGAAACTCAGATGCTGAAAACTTTGGGTTTCTGTCACCAAGTGACTACACATCTTCCATGTTGGAAGCTATTGTAAGATCACAGTGTGTGATGAAGGGTTGTTTTTTTAAAAAACAAACAAACAAAAATCCACCTGGTAATTAAATATGAATAAAAAACATTTTATGTCCCTTCTACAGTCTGTAGTAGAACAGCCCAGCAGCAATAAAACAAAACAAAAATGTTAAAATCTGCTTATGTAGCCCAGCTATAAGTTACCCTGTTAAGGATGGAAAGTGAAATCTCACAGGGCCAAAATGGAGATGACTTAAAAACATCTTTGCATTTAACACACAAGTTAACTCACTATGTGGCCTTTGGCAACATGTAAATTGCATGTGGCTTAGGGCCCTCGTATTTATGGGACCGCCTCTCCTGGTATGCCCCGCAGAGGATCTTAAGGTCCATGAATAAGCATAGTTTAGAGCTCCTGGGCACTAAGGAAGTCAGACTATCCTCCACCAGGGCCTTTTCAGTGATGGCTCCGACCTGGTGGAATGCTCTGTCCCATGAGTCTAGGGCCCTTCAGAATTTAACCTCCTTCCATCGGGCCTGTAAGACAGATCTATTCTGCCTGGCCTTTAATTTGAATTCACCCTTCTCTTCCCTCCCCCTCCCCTTTTATGAAGATTACCTGCTCTGGGATCCCACAGCTAATTCTCCCCTGGCCTCCTTCCTGGCCAACGTAGGACTAATTCAGCCAGCTAGCCCTGGTGACTATCTAATGTTTATTGGATGGATTTCCCCCAAATTGATTTTTCTCTTTTGGGAAGGTGGGAAGTTGTCATTGGTGTCTACTGGACATCTCCTGCATCGCAAATACTAGCATCAGAGGAGGGGGTTTTCAGAACTATGACTCTGATCCAGTTAATTTTCAGCCCTATCTGAAAATTCAACTGATGTATTTAATTTAACATTTAAAACCCACCTTTCTGTCATACTTAACATTACATCTAGCCTTACCCATAGACTTCACCATCTTGCTTATGGTGAAATGAATGTGACAACCTCATTTAATTTTGGCACTTCAGCTGTTTATTTATTTATTTATTTATTTATTTATTTATTTAGCAGATGGTAACTTGTGCCTGATACTGATTAGGTCTGCTCACATTCATATGGTTGCAGTCAATTACCTGTTACAGTGGAACATTATTATCCATCCCCCTACAATCACAGAAAACTGAACTACCCAGGAATAGTTACTTTCCCCGTTGAGGTGTTCATGACTGTTCATGCTGCACTTCCTCATAAACAGATAGTGATCTATTTATTTTTTGAGCGTACGTTCTCTACACATGTCTTCAAAGCCTTGTGAGCAGTAGCAGCTGATCTGTGCCTAGCAATGAAGTCCAGGATAGGAAATGAACAAGGCAGAAATAAACATGATGCCCAAACCGATAATTTGCTAAAGAGATAGTTGTTAAGAAACTGATTACCCAAAACGTTTAATGAATATTAGATTTCATTGTACACTGGCACTCAAATTTTATAGAAACTCTCATACAGTGCATTGGGACTAGCTATGCATTGTTCTCTCCATGTTCTGGCATAACAGCACTCATATCCAATCATTAAGAAAGTGCAATAAACTGTTATAGAAGTTCTATGTGAATGCAAAGTGGTTATTCCTAGAGCACCACGACGGATAGAAAATCTGTTCAGGATAGGTGACAGTCAGTTCATCAGTAAGACAGTTTGTTTATTTTAGACCATTTCTATACCACTTATTATATACAATATCTCTGATTTAGTAGAAAACTGGTGTACTATGAGTTGTCATTTCTTTAATGCTTTGTGGACCTGTATTGCTAAGACTTATTTTTCAGTCTGTGATAATTGGAATAATAGTGACCTACTCAGAATTAAGACTGTGCGAACAAGGTTTAAAGGAAAGACTTGAAGCTGTTTTATAGGATTACAACAAATAGCAGTACATGGTCCAGATGTGGTACCTCTGTGATCCAGATGTGTACGATTGCATCCACACAGAAGATTTTCCTGATAACTGTAGTTTTAAACAGCAAGAGGAAAGGAATGGTAGATGATAAGCCATATTCTAACCCACCTTCCCTTTTTCTATCTATCTGAAACTTCACTAGTCATTAAAAGCCTGATCCTGCTAGCACTCATACTTAATAAGTATTAAGATATTATCAGTATCATAGAACTGGGAATGAGCAATGCTTCACTGTTCATGTGAAAGACTGCAAATCCTGTGTGTATTTACTGGGAAGTAAGTCCCACTAAGCAGAATGGGGTTTCCTTCCAAGTGGACATAATTAAGATTAAATTGTAAGGCACAAATGTATATTAGTATAAATAGTATAACAGAGTAATAGCGCATTTCAACAAGAAAAGCAGTCATCCATTGACTTGGAATTTTCTGCTAAGGTTAATCTGAGGTGCAAGAAGACCTGGATTTCCTAACAACAGCTTGAGATACAAAATTAGCATATTGCTTTTTTAAGAAATGTCCTTGACTGTACGCGAATAGCTGTCTTGTAAGAGACGTGAGAAGCATTGATAAAATTATGTTAAAATTGAAATCTGTTTGGAGTCACCATGACCTGGTTTGGCTATGCCTACTTTTATAATGCAGGGAAGCTCTTAAAAATGATCCATTGTGGTTCTAGACCCAAAGGTTCCTCCTACCCTCCAGTAATGAAGGAAGCCTTCCTCCATCAGGGAAAGCATATTCTGTTGAAGGAAGGGAACTTTGGGATCCAACTCACATTTGAGTGAAGAGCCACTGCTGGGTTGTCACACTTGCTTCTTAAATATTGTTGGGAAGTTCCAACATGAGCTAAAATGTCTCATTGTTATGAAGCCACCAATTACGAAACTCCCTCAGTCCACACAGAAAAAGGAAGAGGTTCCTCTTAAATATTTTGGGTGGTATTAAACTAACTTTACGGTAAATCCACTGAAATCATAACTTATCCATGTTTGTTAATTTAAATAGGTCTACACTGAGTAAAAACTAGTCTGATTCCACCCCTTAACTGTGCAATTCAGAATCAAATCTCATTAATTCAATAAGATTCACTTCTAGGTGAAAGTACAACATTAGCAGATGAACACTAATGCTGTGCAACTGATTTCTCTGAATCCTGAACCGAAATTGGACTAATTGTGCTGAATCCAGAACAAATTTAGCCAGCTACTAATTGCTACATAGTAGGTCAGGTGCACCCAAATTGATTTGTGCCAATCTGGAACTAACACCAGTCCCTCTAAAGACAGACAGACTGTCTCCAAAATGTTTCAGTTATTGATTACAACACCATATAAGGAGAATGTCAGGGAAGGGAGAAAGGGAAAGAGGGAAGCTGGACTTTCCTCGCTGAAAGTTCCAACTTCCAGTCCAGGTCTAGAACTCCACCCTGCACTGTCCAATCATAGTGCTTGTGGGGAGGGATGGTGAAGTCTTACAAGAAAGCAAGTTATACTCTTTTGTAAATTTTGTTTCTGGAGTTTGGCATTTGTACAGCTAGTGTTTTGCTTTCTTCACAGTATCCTACCCATACCCAACCCTTATACCTGTTTGTTTCTGATTCTTGCCCAGTCAATCCCAGTTTCATCCTTATACAAAAAAAGACTATGTTTTGGTGTTAGTTACTTAAGCAGGGTCGCTTTCCTTAATCCCTCCACCCCACTTTGGCCCTAGTGCTTTTGGTTATGATTGCAATTTATATAAAGCTCTGTTCTGTTTTCTATGTCTGCCTGTATTAGTACTTTGCCCTTCATAGTCCAGTTTTTTCTTTACATCCACTGCACATTCAGCAGCACATATAGTATACTACATACATCAATGCTGTGTGTGTGTGTGTGTGTGTGTGTGTGTGTGTGTGTGTGTGAAAAAGCAAGTGTGTGGCTAACACATCCCCACCCCTTTGGGAAAAGGGCTAATTTTTATGGCAGTGTTTCTCAAACTTGGGTGTTAGCTGTTGTTGGACTACAACTCCCATCATTCCTGACCACTGGTTCTGCTAGGTAGGTCTACTTTTATAAACAGACACATAATTATAAAAAATCTCATTGAGCATTAAATACCTTCTGCATGCGAGTAAGGAAACAACCGTGATGCAGCAATCCAACAGAGAGAAGCAACATGACTTTAAATTAATGCCATTTGCCAAGGAACACTGTGTCACTACCGGAGAGATGAATGGAACAAAACATTTCTCCATTTGGCATAAGGCTTAGCAGTGACATAAATTATGATCAATCAAAGGTTTGGCAGCATTAGTAAAATGCGGGAGGGCTACCTACAGTACAACTGACTACTATTAGTTATCATCCATTTAACACACAATAGTGTAAGATTTTAGCCTTATTTTCAACATTAGGTGCACAGTTCATATTAAATACCTACTCATTACATATATCCCCCCCCCCCGCTTTGTTCATCATTTCTTCATGCTATAAAATATACAGTCTTTTGATGCTTTCCTCTATTATCAGCTACTGAACGATGGGAGCATTATTATTAGAATAAAGAAACTGGGTAAAATAAACATGGCAGCAAATGATAAAAGCATCTTGAAGGATGGATTCAATCAGCCAGTTTTTATTACCACTCTGTGGTGACTTTCTGGTTTAGGGTTTTTCATTTGTTTGTTTGTTTTTGTTTTTGCAAATGCCTTGTGAGTGGGATCCAAGTGAAACTGGGGTTATTAGGTGTCTACAACACCCTGGAAAGCCTGTATGGTAAGGTGCTTACAGTGTTGAACTAGGACCTGGGAGACCAGAGTTCAAATCTCAACTATAAAGCTTAAGGGGTAACCTAGGTCACTTGCTCTCAGCCTACCACACAGGACTGTTGTGAGGATAGAATTACCTTGAACTCCTTGGAGGATATAAATAAACAATGATAATAGACTTTGTTTGTTTGTTTGTTTGTTTGTTTGTTTGTTTGTTTGTTTGTTAAAAGCATTTATCTACTGTGTAATAGTTCAGCAGATTTCAAGCAGTTCCCACACTCACAATCCTTTAGTGTACAGTGGTACCTCGGGTTACAGACGCTTCAGGTTACAGACTCCGCTAACCCAAAAATAGTACCTCGGGTTAAGAACTTTGCTTCGGGATGAGAACAGAAATCGTGCTCTTGCGGCGCAGCAGGAGTGGGAGGCCCCATTAGCTAAAGTGGTGCATCAGGTTAAGAACAGTTTCAGGTTAAGAACAGACCTCCAGAACGAATTAAGTTCTTAACTAGAGGTACCACTGTAGTTCAAAGGAGGCAAAATAACTGAGGATTCAATCCAGCCCTTTGAAGGCCCAATGGTTAAGCCCATATCTATCTTTCTCCCACTGAAATGAATGGGAATTCAGAGTGCTTAGATTGTGCATGTTTGGCTGCAAGCCCCAATCCAATCCAGAAGTACGTTCCACTGTGTTCCATTGAGCTTACTCACAGGAAGATATATATAGAATTGCAGTCTTAGTTGTGGCTAACTTTATCAGGTTGAGGGTTTAGCTAGTGGGGAAAGATCCACTGTTGCAGGCCAAATTTCTCTAGTGTCCAGCAGGTATTAAATTTCAAGAACCCTCAATCTGCATATCCACTTTTATGTGATAGTGGTGTTGTTAACTGACAGAAAAGTGTGTGTGTGTAAAGAATTGTGTGCAAATAAAAAACCAGTAATGTCAGTTTGTATACTCTAGTGACAGCAATATGAAACAAACAATAAGAACATCTTTCTTTTGCAATTCTTTTCCATGCTCAAGTCAATCTAAATGAAGATCTATTCAGATAGAAATTGTACAGAGGGATCAAAGCCATTCTCTCTCCAGCACCCCATGGTGAAATGAGAGAAAAATGAACAGCAACCTTTATATATATTGGAACTGCAGGTTCCAGCGCTACGTCAGAAATACAGATCTATGTAAATGTCCTATAGATTTAATTACCAGACATAATTGCAACACAGACTATGTAGTAAGAATTAATGACAATTGCCCAAGCAAATGAAACCTCAAGTATCAAGAAGGCAAAAAGTTTTCCAATAAATTGTTCATTTTGGCCTGCAGTACTGTGTGGGCAAAATTGGACTGCAATCATTGCAATCTTTAAAAAATGAAAACATTGGGAGAGAAAGAAAATTGCAGAAAAGTGGCATGGAAATTACAGCCTTCAGAGTGTTTTTGAAAACCCTTCTATGAGGCATCACAGTGAGTAGGCAGCAAATACTTCTCAATTTCCTCTTTAAAGTACGTGTGAGAACATGGAAACCACAAGACAAATAAAACTTTAAGTGCACATTATAGAAGCCTATCTCTTTGCTGACCTTTGCTAGCTTTTAGGAAAAGTACATCATTGCCTACAATATGAAATGGTTTGGGTACAGGAGGGACATAATCTTTTTCATTGTATCATTGACCTACGTACAAACTACATTCTGCTTAATTGCTGTGGTGTCTGCACCAGTTTCGCATATAGCCATCTGAGGGTTGATCTACACACAGGGGGAAATGTTATAAACGTCATAAATAAATCATTATAACAAAAGAAAAAGAAAAACGTTATGTAAAATCACATAGAAAAGCTTTGTGCTCTACAGTGCCACCTGGTGTTGGGTATGTATATAACACATTCAAAATGCTTTTTTGGACTAATGTAGCTGAGTCCTGAGTACAATGAAAGTTTTGCCCTAGAATAGAGGTTCTGCAGACCACCAGTGGTCCATTAATGATGATGATGATGATGATAAACAACTTTTATTTATATCCTGCCCTCCCCGGCCGAAGTCGGGCTCAGGGCAGCTAACATCATAACATTGGTATAAAATCAAACCGTAATTAAATTACCCCCTAAAAACAGATCAAAATCAAATTAAAGTCTAATTAGATGGCTTTCCTCAGAGTTAGGATTGGGAACAGTAAGTGAGCTTCATTCAGGTGGTCCCCAGCTTGTGCATTTATAGTGGGAAGGTGAGAAACAGCACATCCATTGCATTAAGTATTCATATTGATTTTTAATTGTATTTTTATTCTGTTATTGTGTTTTATTGCATTGCAACTCAAATTCTGTGGAATTCGAGTTGTATTCTAAAATATGATATATAAGAAATAAAAGAAGCAATGAAAATCCACATTGTACAACATCTAGCACAACACGACACAATTGCTACAACAGAAAGATAAAACCTTACAGTGATACGTCAAGACCCTCAACAGTTTGCAAGTGGTCCATGGGGACGGGGGGGTGGACAGCCTGGGAACCACTGACCTAGAGAGTCTTAAGATGCTTAATTTGTACAGTAGTATACCAGGAGCAAAAGGGACGCGGGTGGCGCTGTGGGTTAAACGACTGAACCTAGGACTTGCCGATCAGAAGGTCGGCGGTTCGAATCCCTGTGACGAGGTGAGCTCCCATTGCTCAGTCCCTGCTCCTGCCAACCTAGTAGTTTGAAAGCACATCCCGCTCTGGCGGGAAAGTAAACGGCATTTCCGTGCGCTGCTCTGGTTCGTCAGAAGTGGTTTAGTCATGCTGGCCACATGACCCAGAAGCTGTATGCCGGCTCCCTTGGCCAGTAAAGCGAGATGAGTGCTGCAACCCCAGAGTTGGTCACGACTGGACCTAATGGTCAGGGGTCCCTTTACCTTTTATACCAGGAGCAAGCTCACAATAATATCAACAGCAGGAAATGGCATGCAGAGAATTAGTGGCTTAGCCACAGCAATAGAACTTCCCTGCATTGTCAAAACCAGAGCATTTTCCAGATACCGCTCAACTGACTTGCATTTGGAGTTATGTCAATAGTGTTTTTGAAACTGCCTTTCTAAATGTCATTGCCTATTTTATAAATCCGTGCCATGCCTTGTTTCTTTGAGATAAGACAAGGAGAGAGAGAAAAAAATTCTAAATGAATAGCAGGGAGTTCTGGAGTGCATAACCAGTGTCCTCGTCCCACCCTGAGCCTGCCATAGGTACGTCTGGCAATAAAAATCCTCTAGCCAACCATACTTAAGTGCGTAGCTTCAGAGTGGTCTCTCTGACTGCTGGCCATATTTATTTTCTGCAAGTGTATAAAGCAAAAGACGTTTCCATTCCTTCCCACCCTGCTCCAAAACTATGAGCAACTCCTGACTTTGGTCATCATCGTATCTCAAATGAATGATAACAAGCTTTGGAATAATCAGCAGTTGCATTAATCTGAACCAGATCGGGAACATTGTTACTCTGTGTTATATTCCATAATTACTGTACTCTGCAACAAGTCCTGCTCTGTATTCACTAAAATTAGATTAAACTCTGAGCTTGTAAGACAGTAATGATCATGAGCTTGTTCAATTATTATTAAAGTATCCATAATCCTGTTACAATATATTAATGTATAGAGGTATTATTCAGTGTTCTTTTATTAAGTCAGTGATTAATGCATTTGCGGTGCAAAGGGCTAGGTAACCCATTTGCTAAATTCTGAATGATTAAATTTCAGGTAATTGTCCAAATTAGTTTCTATACCTGGGGAAAAAAGAAGATTCTCTATCCTATATCCTGTTTTCAAGGAGTACAATAGTCATTACAAAAGCTGAATAAGCATGTTATTTTATATTTCAGTAAACAACAACTGGGATATTCTGAGAGGGTTCTTTAGGTTTAGGCTGCCTGAAGCAAAATCTCTGCTTATTCAAAATCTCTGTTTTCTTATTTCATTTGACTTGGTGGGATACTGTTTTCATTAACATTTTCTGCTTGACCTTTTGAATTAGAGAACATTACACACACACACAAAAACACTCCATGAAAAACCCACAAAAGTTACCATATAAAAATGGTCAATTTTACCTTACCTTACCTTACCTTACCTTACCTTACCTTACTCTCATAGAAGTCACCATCCAATCATGTATTTATATTTAAAAAAAACCCCACACCTAATCATAATAAATAATTTAGGTTTCATCCAAAGGCTCCATCATGACCAATTAAACCCAAAAAGCCTATGCTTCATACGAATTGTCTCTCCCAAATGTTTACCAATTATAAATAATTATTAATTTAACATTTAACGTTGACCAATCGTACCACTATAGTCAACAGTTTTTGCTGATAAATATAATTTTGTTCTCGAAGCTACAAACATGAGCCTGACCAAACTGCGGGAGGCAGTAGAAGACAGGAGTGCCTGGCGTGCTCTGGTCCATGGGGTCACGAAGAGTCGGACACGACTAAACGACTAAACAACAACAACAACAATTTTGTTTCCTTATCACTTCTAGTACTTCTTTCCTATTACTTTTATATTGAAATATATTCTTCCAACACTGAATATATTTACGCCAACATTTCCAAGTCTTTTCTCACTAGTACTCTACCTTCTCTCACAGTTTCTTGTAATATTATATGTAGTGCATTAATACTGTATGCCAAACGCCTTTTTCACATTCCTTTGGGATGGAGTTTGCGGTTTCTTCCAGTATCTAGCTACCAAATATCTGGGCATCTGTTGCCTATAATTATTTTTCAATAATTATTTAGCATTATCACATTTAATCTTCCTAATAAAATAGCTGTAAGTTCCATTATCTTTCTCTCTCTTTGCAATCCCACCAAATTTGTCTAAAATCTGAATGTGGGTTTGTCTAAAATCCACATTGTCAAGACCATGCTGTAAGAGTTTATATGCTTTGTGCAATTTATGTGGGACAAGGTACCATAAATACAAGAACTTATAAAAGTTTTATTTAGCTGTAATGTCTGCAGAATATTTTACATCTTCTTGATTGGTAATTGTTATATTTAAACTACAATCTGAAGTCAATGGTGGAACGCTAAATCCAACTGCCACACCTAGTGCCCTGTTGGGCTCAAGTGAATGGGACAGATAACAACAACAGAGGTACACTATTGTGGTCTTACATTTCCCGGTGGCAGTGGCTGTTTTATTTAATTTTATTTATTTTATTTAAAAATCTCTCTTTTAAAAACTCTTTTACTGGAAACAATTTGAGGGTGTCTAAATTTCTACTCAGGCTTCTTTTGGACAGAGAATCAAAGCCATTTCACAGCCCCCACCCATGGTGATCCCTTTTTGGCCAAATTTGGACCAGGGCATCAGAGACTTCAGCAGTAGTGGTAGGAAGTGATGGTCTAGCATTGGATCTCGGATCTATATATACCATACGCTCGATAATTAATATCAACAAAACAGGCCCTGCTGAGTCCAGGAGTGGTGCTTGTCCTTTCAACAGCAATGGAGACAGCATAATAAGTGAAAGACACACCCTCCAACATTTTTCCAATGAAAATAATGATAATTTTACTATTTATACCCCACACACCTTGCTTAGTTGCCCCAGCCACTCTGGGCAGCTTCCAACATATATAAAAACATAATAAAACATTTTTTAAAAACTTCCCTATACAGTGGTACTCCTGAATGCCTTGGGAGTCAAACATTCCAGCTCCCGAACGATCGAAAACCAGAAGTGAGTTTTCCAGTTTTCAAACTTTTTTTGGAAGCCGAATGTCCGGCACGGCTTCCACTGTTGTTTCCAGCACACCTACAGAAACCAATCAGAAGCCACACCTTGGTTTCTGAATGTTTCAGAAGTCGAACGGACTCCTGGAATGGATTCCGTTCGACTTCCAAGGTACAACTGTGCAGGATTGCCTTCAGACGGCTCGGGGGCCGGATAACTCCATACCCTCCAAAATTTCTCCAGTGAGAATATGGACATCCTAAGGAAAAGTGGGACATTCCAGGATCAAATCAGAAACCGTGACAGCTTCTCTAAATCAGGGATGTCCCTGGAAAATAAGGACACTTGGAGGGTCTGGAAAGAGCTTCCCATAGCATCTGATTGGCCACTCTGAGAACAGGAAGCTGTATGAGGTAGGCCACTGACCTGTTGCAGCAAGCATTCAATAACTTAAATACGAACCAAAGGTTGACCTAGTGCCCAGCAGGATGCATCAGGTTATGTAACAGACCATGTTTGCTTACATAATTGGGTTTAGAGCATGAGTAGGCAAACTAAGGCTTGGGGGCCAGATCTGGCCCAATCGCCTTCTAAATCCAGCCCGCGGACGGTCTGGGAATCAGCGTGTTTTTACATGAGTAGAATGTGTCCTTTTGTTTAAAATGCATCTCTGGGTTATTTGTAGGAATTCGTTCATTACCCCCCAATATAGATATATTCCGGTCCCCCACAAGGTCTGAGGGACAGTGGACTGCCCCCCTGCTGAAAAAGTTTGCTGACCCCTGGTTTAGAGTCTATTGGTTTCCATGTAAAAGAGGAGGGTAGAAGTTTACTTCTATACACTGGTGACCACAAATAAGAATAAATTCACACTGAAAATATGCTTGTTGTCAGGGTCAGAGATTTCTTGTGGCTGCGTTGCTGGTGACGTAGTGCGTAATAACTCACGGCTTGACCCAAAGGAGTCGTTTTCATTTTAAATGAAAATCCTGCTTCCATTTGATGTAAAAAATAAAATAAAATAAATGAATTGCCCCATGACTATTTGGCAGAGTATACTGAAATTTCTCGTCAAAGCATGTTAAAGCAGTTAAAAGTGAACAGTGAGCAAAAAGCATATTGTAGATTCCCAAGTCTTCACAGGAAAAGCTGAAAGCAAAGCTTTGAATTAAGATTTAAATTACATGGGGTTTTGAAAAAATAATAATATTGAGCCACTGAACTGTAAAGAAACCTAAATGGTCTTTATCATTTAGCACAAGGTTTGCCAGTGGGCTCCTTTTGCTAGACATAGTACTGTATGCCGAATGTATTTTACAGCCTTGGGCTTGTAGTTTTAATAGCCTCTCTCTTGCGCTCTCTCTCTCTCTCTCTCTCTCTCTCTCTCTCTCTCTCTCTCTCTCTTCCTCCATCACATCGTTTCTGAAAATCTGCATTAAAAAAAGAAACACCAATTATACTATTGTTGCAACATAATTCCAGTTACAGTGCGCATTGGTTAACAAAGCCAAACACCACTTCATCTAACCTAAAATCTCTAGATTTTAGATCCATCACCAAAGTCCGTTCCTATTTTTCACTGCTGGTGTATGCTTTCACACGATGCAAAGGAGTGGGGCTGAGATCTATGGGCTGTAGCTTTAAGTGTGCAATCCTGTGCATGTTTACTCAAAAGCAAGTCCCACTGTGTTTTAGAGGTTTGAAGAAGAAGAAGAAGAGTTTGGATTTGATATCCCGCTTTATCACCACCCGAAGGAGTCTCAAAGCGGCTAACATTCTCCTTTCCCTTCCTCCCCCACAACAAACACTCTGTGAGGTGAGTGGGGCTGAGAGACTTCAAAGAAGTGTGACTAGCCCAAGGTCACCCAGCAGCTGCATGTGGAGGAGCGGGGAATCGAACCTGGTTCCCCAGATTATGAGTCTACCGCTCTTAACCATTACATCACACTGGTTTGATATATTTGGTCACCATCAAAGTGTTCTAGTCAAGCACAACACCCCATCTCTGCCCAGGGTCCTGCAGGGAATTTGGGCAGTGCTGTGAACCAATTGCTTCTCCCCCTTTTTTTCCTCTCTGTTGCTCCTTTCACCTATCCAGGTTTCCCCCTCTAGTTCTGTACCAAATCTCTTCTCTCTTCCTCTGTCCCTTTCTATCTTTGCTTCCCACATCCTTGTCTACAGCAGGCTGTTGTGGGAGGGACAAAGTGCTCTGTTTCTGCTCCAGTAGGGAGTTCTGCTTCTGTGCTGTGTGGGACGGAAGAGAAGCCCTGGCCTCTATGAGCATCATGCAAGCCAAGTAGATTGCTGGAAGAGGAAGGAAGAGGAACAAACCAATCTGGCCCACTATATTTCTGTGCTGAATGGTTAGAAAGAGGCTCAGAAATACACCAGGCATCGAAATGCACTAGGCTGGTGGCTCACAGCTGGGCAACAGGCTCAGGGAAGAAAGGCTGTTGACCAGACTGGAATGTGCCACAGGCCAGATCTGTGGTCCCTACCCCCCAGCCCCTTGACATGGAAGACTGTAAAATCTAGTAAGGGACAGAAAAGCATATTGCATCCTTCCTGCATTTAAAACCAGGATAAAGCTAGTCAACAGTTCCTGAACTCCTACATAGGTATTTTCATTTTATATTTATTTGAGTTGGCAGAGTAATTGAACTGTGATGGCAGCCTACTGTGGCCATAAGCATCTGACCCAGGGTACCCATGGCAAAATGGTGTGGAGGCAGAAGTCATTGTCTCTTTTTTTCCTATAGGTTTTGTAGCCCACGCATTCGTTTTTAGCTTTCCCATCACCATAGTTGTGATGCAAACCAAGCCTTCCCATTTCAGTAACTTAGCTCTGCCAGACAATATGGGCAAGCTACCAATAGCTTTCTATTCAAGCTACTCCGTAAAATATGGAAGGGTTTCAAAAGATAGTTCATAAAGGGATATATCTCTCATTTAAACTTACTTTCACTACTCCCTCAGGAAGTCATTTTCATATAAATGAAATTTGTAAATAGAGATGTCATAAAGCAAGCCAGTGATTTCCACAGTAGGTTTCATTATAATGAATGCTCCCAAAGGCCACCAATATGCAGAGGAGCTGGCGCTGCCCCACTCCTTCACTGCCCCTCAAAATAGCTAATAATGGAGCCTGCATTCTTTTTTTATATAAACACTAGACTATATTACAGTAATAGGAATCATTACATCTGGCTCCTCATTTTATTTTACTCTTCTCCAGTTTTCTCCTTGCTCTTTAGGACAAAGCTCCAGAGCTTTGCAAAGCACTTTTTAATGAAATTGCAAATTGATTGGTTCATCTTGAATGATAAAATTCTAGATTTTTTCCCCTTCTTCTCTAAAATTTCCATACTGTCTCCTATTACCAGCACATCCTTTCAGTGCAGAGGAATGAGGCATATAAATGATGCATATGCCCAAATTAAAATTAAATAGTAACACACGT
This sequence comes from Podarcis melisellensis, assembly GCF_964234715.1. Lineage (NCBI taxonomy): Eukaryota > Metazoa > Chordata > Lepidosauria > Squamata > Lacertidae > Podarcis > Podarcis melisellensis. Next base: position 35,501,104 of record NC_138542.1, read on the forward strand.
ATCCACTTTTCCTTTCTTTCCAGCTAACCCACAAAGTCTAAGCAGTGCACATGGTTGTTATGTGGATAAAAAAAACAGGGTGGTGCCATGGAATATGGACATTTCTTTGAGCAACCTGGAAGAAGTGCAGGATAAAATTCTGTTAAATCACTATTAAGAGAGCAGGTTAAACCATGCTCAGAGTAGCACAATTTTCCACCCTTTTCATCATGGATAGAATATAGCCTTCTAGGTATTGTTGGACTCCAGCATGGTCAACGGTTTGTGATGATGAGAGGTGCAGTTCAACAGCTTATGGAGCGCCACAAACTATCAGTGGCTTACATGCATGCTCAGGGATGAAGTGTGGATTCTAATCTGCATTAGTGGTTTTGAATATGGACTCCTGAGTGGTTTCATTTCATTTTATAACACTGAACATAAGGTTGTGAGCTTGAGGACTGGACACATCTCTTTCATGCAGAACACACACACCCTCCACTTCTATACTGATTCTCTCCCATACAACCCCCTGGTAATTTCCCCTACTCTGCTTCTGTTTTGGATCATGAAATGCACAGAACTGATAATGTCTGCTTGCTGCTGTTTGGTTAGTTGCTTATTTATATGGATGTGCCACAATCCAGTACAGGCAAATGCCCTAAGTTCATTACCGCTCACACAAATCTGTATGCAATTATATAGAACTTCTCAAAAAACAAAATATAAAAATATAACATTTAGATTCCACCAAGTGTCGGTTTCTTGTGTAATACAGGATGTCTCAAAGGCAGAGTTCTGTCCAAATATTCCTTCGTTCAATAAAGAGAAAAGAATCTCTCCAATATTCCTTCGTTCAATAAAGAGAAAAGAATCTCTAAAAGTATACTTGTTGCTAAAGGATAATCCACAGACCATATTCACCATCATTCATGCCTGGGGCATTGAAATGCTGCTTCAGTGGGTTTTGGCTATAGCAGACATAAGTTCTGAGATCCTCTGTCCAAATTAATTAGAAATAATGCAATGCGGAATGATTCTGTGCCCTTCCAAATGATTTGGACACCAACTCTAGGAAGGGTACATGCATCTTCCTACTCTCTCCATACTCCTCCTCTACTCTTCCCATTTCTGCTTACCGTACTTTTGTTCTGCCATTGCATTGGCCACAGGAGTCTCTCAGGCCCTCACCCCCAACCTTCCACCTCCTTCTCCCTGTCTTCAGCTGAGAAAAGGCCATGGGCATCCCTCCTCAGAGCAGGGTACTCTGGGAGAAGGACCAGTGATATGGTGTTATGGTGGCAAAAGAGCAAGTCTGAGTGGAAGAATAAGGTGAGGAGAAGCCTTCAAGACTCTGGAGTGTTGACGGCAGCAGGGCTGGTGGTGAGGCAAGCGGATGGGCAGGGTAGGGGGAGTTCTAGTGGACCACTCCCCCATGCCTGCTGCTTGGAGCAATGCTACTGGCAAATTACCATCAACCCTAGCCAATAAATAAATTAAATGTGTTGATTATTACAACACAAACCGATTAAGCATTTTAAATTGTTTTTGCATATAAGTTGACAGGAGAGAATTCATGGACCAGAGTATGGGTAGTGCTTTGAATCATGATTCATAGGAAAGCTTTGGCAACTAAATAATTTTGGAAGAGGTAGGCCAGTTGTTGATGCGGCTTACTGATGAGAAGTGGGGGACGTAAGTTTCCTATGATTTTACTTTCACTTCTTTTCTTCCTCTTGGTCACATCAAAGAAGAACATCATTCTCTCTCTCATCCAAATCTGGTTGAACAGGCTAGTAGCATTTCAGTGTGTATCTTATGTGAATTCTGCCATTTGTCATCTCTTGCTGCATGAATAACAAAAGCTATTAAACTCTGCAACAATGTAACCCATAAATTATTACCTGAAATCTAAATGGATCTCATTTATCCATTTTAAATACATAGCATTTTTACAGGGATTTTTTTTTTTAGCTTTATAACTTGGTCTCACCTTAAATGTGAAAGGGGAAAAAACCACAACACATAAACACTGAAACAAGATTGTTATATTAAGCTGTATCGCATTACTCTAAATTTGCTGCTGTCAAAACACACTCAGCAAATTGGAATGGTAATGAAATCCTGTAACTTATAAATTATTTTGTCAAAGCACTGAAATGCTACTTTATTGGGAGAGTGCAAACTCCCAAGGTCAGACAACTGGGAAGAGATAACATATTATCTGAGGCACCACATGAACTGCAAAGAGATAACATATTAGCTTTCCATTTCTTTTATTTAAGTAAGCCAATACTTTTTATGAAGTTCCATGAGACCTCTCTTAAAAATAAACTAGAGAATATGTGATACAATACATGATTTTGAAGGTGTGAGCCCCTCACTCCTTTATAAATATCATTGAGGGGTATTTCACTCTTTTAGCTCTCCCAGCTATGACTTATTACTTATTTTTCTTCACCCTTTATTAACACTGCCACCATGTATTCCAATATGATTATTATAGTTAAGCATAGTACAAAAAATGAAAACATAGTAGATTTTATTTTATTTAAAACATTTATTAAATATAAACAGATGGTGATGTTATGTATGGAAGGTTACAAAAAACTAGATGGTTAAACTTGCTTTGTTATAGTTACTTGTAAAAACTATTAGTTTGCTGATGCTTTAAATTGAATGCAATCTTTTTTGTAAACTACTGTGAGGCTGTTATGGGGGGGTTTACGATCAAGCAGTGTATAAGTTTTATGAAATAAATAAATAGATAAATATAAAGTTCCTGAGGTTGTAAGATGATAGTTATGTAAGCTTCTGTCCCTTCCCCTCATCAGGCCTAAGCCAATTTACCTAAAACACTTCTCCCCGGTTAACCCTGATCAGTTAGGCAGTGAGACTATCCTTGCAGTCTCCAATCAGGTCCACAACCTGATTGAGTGGAATTCTGCCCCCCTCATTAGTCTATGATCAATAGCATCCTGCCCAACAACAGACCAATTGCCAGATTGACCAACAATGGATCAGCTTTTAACTTCTGTTGTGTTGACTCCTGTATATAAAGACAGAAATCTCACTCACATTAACTTTTCTTGTTTGAAACAATGTAGATGGCAGCAGGTGACTCGATAGTACCTGTGTCTCTAGCTGCAGCTCTGCGGCTTCTAGCATAAATACACAATAGTTTACACAACCCTTATATTCTGCTCAGTATAACAACCTTTGAACATTATTCTCATAATAAAAAATTAGAAAAGAACACATGCAGACCTATATAATGCTAAGTTTGAAAGTTTTGGACTCTGTGATCTAATTGTTCATTCCCCCGCCCCATTGTTTATGCTTTAAGTGAAATAAAAATTGAGGAATTTCTAATATGGTATCTGCCTCCTGGTCACTGGTAGCTGATACGAGCCGTCAGTGAGAAATGCATCCCAATTCAGAGGACAAGCTTAATGTTTATTATTTGCAAAGACCCAATACATAATTGCAATTTTTCTATATTCACAGAGCTTTGAATTTACAAATATTTGTGGATGAATGTGATGTTGCTGCTGGCATATGGTCATATATTGAAATTTTGTACATGAATAATTAATCTCTTACCTTATACATTCATGCACAATTATTCATATTTATGTCAGTAAATAAAAACAGATTTGTTTATTAATTGGAATGTCTAGTGGACATTCTTAATCTAAGTACCATAAACATTTTAGTGCTTGAAAGTAAAGTTTCTAAAGAAATTACGGCACATAACATCACATGTAAACATATGATTATATCATATCTAGAAAATGTTTATCGACCTTCTTTTGAAGCACTTAAACCATACTTCCTATTTAGCCATTAGAAATAGGTTCCCTTGCCTTACTTTTATGATTCACAATATGGTATTTGTCCACTCAGCTTTACTTTGATTAACATATAGGCTGCTTGTACCAGGTCAGCCTCTTGTCCATCTAGCTCAGTATTTTCTTATTGGCAGCAGTTTTCCAGGATCTCATTTAGAGGTTTTACATATCACCTGCTACCAGATCCTTTTTTAACTAGACATGCCAGGATTGAACCTGAGACTTCCTGCATTCCAAGCATATGTTCATTCAGTGGGAAGAATCCAACATCATCGTCTTCTGATTATGACGTCTGCTTGCCAGACAGAACAGTCTTCCTCAGCTCCACCATGTGCTGTTCTGAGGGCTCTCTTGTTCTCCAGAGTGGATTTGAGAGAGGAGTAGGTTTGGCAAGGGAAGGCTAGTGGTGGCTCTTACATTGACTTCTGCTAACACACTGGGTTGGTTGCATGTGTGGCTTGGGTTTGCCCTTGACCACATGCTCACATGACCAACATAATGTGTTGCCCTGACTTTTTGACTGCATCAATTGTGGATCATGCTACGAACAGTTCATACTTTTGTGTGAGATGAGCATTCCTCCTCTTTCTACTTTTTTTCTACTTTCTGAAGTCCTCAACCAAGCATTACCTGTTCTTATGGCTGCGTCTAAGCCTGTTGCTCTGTGCATAAAAATTGCTTGTTTGAGCACTAATCCCACACTGGCATTAGAAGAACACTAGAAGAAGGCATTTCAGATTCTAACCTTCCTAACGAAACAACGATAACAACAAGGAGGGATGGAGGCAGAGGAACTGCTCTGGTCACACGCTCTCATTTAATTTTTCATATGTTGGGTGTCTGTAATGTTCAACCTGTGTTCCTAGAAGGATGGTGCCTCTGGCTTTGCTTCTTGCAGGTTATTATTCCCAGGAAGCTTGATATTTATTCTTCAACAGAGGCAGTGTACATGTTTTGCTGAAAGTTCAAAGATGTTGAAAAATCGAATAATGTTTATGCAGCTAACCTGCTCATGGGTTGCAATCCTATACATGCTTACCAGGAAATAATTTTCACTGAACTCAGAGGGAATTACGTCTCTGTAGATAATGAGTGTAAGGAGTGCAATCCCATAATATTACTTTAGTGTGCAAATTGTATTCTAGATGTTGATAAATAGCCATGGGGATTTTTTTATTATTATATTTTTGAAGAATTTGTAGCATATCATCAAAGCCTACAGATTGTCCCCTTAAGATATTATTCAATGACCCCAGTGCTTTTGTATCATTTGCAGTGGAAGGTTACATGAGCAAGACATTGTTCCAGGCTTATACAAACAACGCTAAGCATTACCAAAATGTCAAATTCAAATAAATATTTGTTGTTTTAATCTGGGCAATAGAAGCCAAAGCTGCTGCCAGCAGAGCAAATTTTGCTTCCTCATCTGCTTCTTTCACTAATGCCAGAAGAAGAGCAAAGTGGGATTGATCAGTGGGCACCAGCACACTGCCTGACCCCAATAAACCATAAAACCTCACTTATTCTGATGTGCAGAGTTGCAAGCACAGCCACTGAGACTGGTTCCGTGCTCCTCAAAATCAGTAAATCTGAGATCACTAGAAATGGCTGTGCTTTTTTAAAAAAGAAAAATGGTCTCTTATTGTTTTGTTCCAACAAATTTGATATGCATTAAGAAGCAGGCTTGTTAACTAAGCCCCTTTAGCAAACTGGTATTTTATAGAAGAAGAACAACCACCCACCATCAAGCCTGGGGCCAAGGGCATGGCACTGCTTGTTGTTTTGGGCATTGCATGTGTGCATTGCCACTGCTGAAATTGATCCCCTGATTTTATGACAGAGGATTGATTCCGAGCATGCCAGTGCTAACATCAGCTCAAGCATGGAGACCCAAACATGGCATTTCTGGTGGCGTTATGGGTATTATCTAGTTGTGCTAGTGACACTCATACAATTGCATGAAAAAGAACAACTGTGAGAAAAGTAACTGCTTGCTGGGAGAAGGTTTAGATTTTACCAGTATTATGTTTTTAAAAGCTCTATTTTCAGAGCAGAAAACATGGATCCAGCACAAGAAATGAGTAACAATTGCACATTTATTGTGCTCAACAAGATTGTCATAATGGCCCTGAAAGTGACCATCTCACAGCTGCCACTGACCATCTTGCATGAATCCCAGCCTCCCACCAAGGTACATGTTACCATATGTATTCTCTGATTCTGCCATATGCTCTTGAGATCCGAAAGGAAACACAGTGACAGAGATGAGAATCTGTGCCTAGTGTTAGAACATTCTTCTATTGCCAAATTAACGAAATCAGTAGGAGAATTTGTTGCTGGAAAGCAAACATTTGAAAACTTTTCAGGTGTTTTCTTAGAGAGAACCACCCACCCGGTGATGGAGTATCATTGAATTTGTTATCCTGCAAAGTCTGCTTCGGCAGTGACATTGTGGCATATGATGCACCTCTTGCCTAAGGTAACAGTCATGCCAAGCTGATAGACAGATGTCAGAAGGGGGCCTTTGGGGCAGCCCTGCCAAGAGCAGCTCATTAATTAGCTATTTGAGTTGTAAAGAAATACAAAATGAGTGTGACAAATTGAGCCAGGTGCAGGGGAAGTTATTATTTATTGCTTCTATTTTTAAATTAACAGCTGTGTTTGGTGGTGTGGAGCAGCTGAGGGAGTCCAGAACGATACCTTTTATATAACTACTGTTAGAAGTGCCTTAGTGTGACACTGAACTTAATTGCTCTTTTCCAAAGGTAACCAGCGTGTGTAAGAACTCCTTGACTTTAATAGGATTTACGGCCGCTTAGCACATGGCACCGGTTGATTGCTGGAGCCATCTGGTCAAGTTCACTAAATTTATTCCATGCTCTTTGGCACGACGTCTCGTGCTTACTCCTGCTCTTTTTTTGCCACACCCCATAAACCAAACTTTATAGGACCATAACCTGATTTAAGTCCTGCCCTATGATTATGTGCCGCTTTTAATTAAGTCTCTACACTGGTCTCCATTGCAATCCTAGGCTTCTCACCCTTACCTCTAAATATTATCCTCTCTAAATATTGTCCCCCTTTATTTTCTTCTCCTGTTCTTACCTCTGTGCCTTTCGCCATGCTGCTCTTAAGGCCTGGAACACGGGTATGGTTACAGCTAAACAAATCTGTTTCTCTCACTTCCAGCAACCACAGATTCACATTTTTTGTGCTGTCTACTACGTGATAACTACCAGTCACTTGTTTACCTGCTTGTTTCCCTCCCTCCCTTTTATCCAGTGATTCTCTAGCCTTCTTCCATAGCCCTATCCATCTGTGCTGTGCCCAGGGGAAAAGGCACATCTGAGAAGGGGTGTCCCATATCTTCTATGGGCCCATACCTGACAGAGGGATCACAGAAGGAACTGGTCTGCTGAAAGGATGGATTTCTTTCAGGTCTACTGCTTCACAGGCCAGCTTCCACCATTCCCCAAGTTGCTCAAGAATAAGTACCGTCTTTCTGTAGGCCTCCTCTCTTGGGCTGCCTGGTTTTTGTGCTGTTGGCCTTGGCAGGCTTATGTTCAAAACTCCTATGTCTTTCTATGAGGGAAAGGGGCTGTGTGGACCTAGAACACAGCTGTTATTTTAGAAGTGAAGCACAGTAGAATATCAAGGAAAGAGAATAATGTTTGGGTGTGTATGTGCACTAAATACAGGGCAGGTATAATTTATTTTTATTTTATTTAAATCATTTCTGTAATGCTTCACATTTCCTAAGGAATTGCTATGTAAGTTTACAACTTCTCCTAAATAATTAAATGGAATATTACAAAATATCAAAATAAAACATTAGAAATGAGAATCAAATGCAGGTGCAGTAATGATCCACACTGAACCAACATCCTTAACAGGAAAACAAAATATTATATTGCACATTAAAAAATCATTACAAATAAATAGCAAATAGAAAAACACAATAAATTTCCATATGCAAAAAAATTAGCAAGTAATCAAATTAAATAAAATGGAAATTGTACCTACAGTATATTCTGTGTGTCTGTGTCTGTGTGTGTGTGTGTGTGTGCATGCGCACACACGCACACACACCAACTCCTGGTAGTAATAAATATAATACACAATCAACTCATTCACCCACCTTTATCTAGGGCAGGGGTTGTCAACCTGTTCCATACTGCCCACTAGTGGGCATTTCAGGATTCTAGGTGGGTGGTAGGGGGTTCTATAGCACAAGCTGAATTCTCCTTCCATCAAAAACTGGTGGGCGGTAAGGAAATTTTACCATCAAGAAAGATGCATTAGTGGGCAGTAGGTATAAAAAGGTTGACTATCCCTGGTCTAGGGCAATACAGTATCACACAAACAGCAACATAACCATTCTTTTCTTGTCTCCTACCCACACAGGGCCTTACCTTATTCTATCTTTCTAAGATGGGGTGCTTTTTATTTAGCAACTTTAGAACATTCAACAATATTACAAACCTCTAGGCTGCAAAAACACAGCACACACAACCACACAATTCCAGTGACTACTCAATAATACATTGATTGGGATCAAGAGGCATTATTGAACTTTTAGGAACATAGGAAGCTCCCTTACACCAAGTCACAGCAGTAGACCATCTGGCTCAGTACTATGTGACTGGCAGCAGCTTCCTCAGGATTTGAGACAAGATTTTTTCCCAGAGATTGTATCTGGAACCATTGATATGCCACCTAACCAACAGCCTCCTCCAAAGACAACCAGGGAGCCAAGGGAAAGTTGGGTGGAAGAATGGTGAAGAGAGCAGGAACCAGAAGGACAAAGATTCTCTCTCTCTCTCTCTCCCTTCCTCCCTCCCTCTCTCTCTCTCACACACACACAGAGAGAGAGAGAGAGAGAGAGGGAGAGAGAGAGAGAGAGAGAGAGAGAGAGAGGTGTCAGAACCCATAAGATGTTCCAGAATGACATTTTTTGGATGTAGGTGGGAAAATTTGCATGTACTAGGAACAGGATAAGTGGTGTGTAGTGTGCAGGAAAAGCTGTGGAGAGGCAGGGAGTCCCAAATTTCATATACAGTATGGTCTCTACTTTTTGTTGGCATTCTATTTTCTGTTGCAAGGCTGGGGGACCTCCTCCATTTGTTGGACTTCTACTCCCATCTTTCCTGACTACTGGCCATGCTAGCTGAGGCTGGACTCATTAACACCTGGAAGGCTGCAGGTTCTATTGGCTAGGACCATTAGAGAAATACAAAACAGAGTTTGGTTGGGGACAGGGTCTTCATTCATGCATGAAGGATGAATTGGGAGTAAACCATCTCTGTGTGTATAGTTCTACTTCCTCTGTACTGTTTTCTATCTCAAGCTGTATCTGTAGGCACCATTTTTGGAGTACTTAACTGTGATCACACAAGTGTGAACGAAATGTGAAATGAGGTGTCAAATTAAACTGCAGAGCATGTAAAAGTACTAGAAAAATAAGCTTTTCTCCCCAGGTCGCAAAAGATGGCAAGGAAACTTTCAAACAGGGTATCAATCATGGGAGGACATATAGAGCTCATATTCAACAAAATGTTGAATCACCCAGTTTATTGTGTGTGTGTGTGTGTGTGTGTGTGTGTGTTGTTGTTGTTGTTGTTGTTTAGTCGTGTCCTACTCTTTGTGACCCCATGGACCAGGGCACAACAGGCATTCCTGTCTTCCACTGCCTCCCACAGTTTGGTCAAACTCATGTTGGTAGCTTCAAGAACACTCTCGTCCTCTGTCGTCCCCTTCTCCTAGTGCCCTCAATCTGTCCTAACATCAAGGTCTTTTCCAGGGAGTCTTCTCTTCTCATGAGGTGGCCAAAGTATTGGAGCCTCAGCTTCACAATATGTCCTTCCAGTGAGCACTCAGGGCTGATTTCCTTAAGAATGGATAGGTATGATCTTCTTGCAGTCCATGGGACTCTCAAGAGTCTCCTCCAGCACCATAATTCAAAAGCATCAATTCTTCGGTGATCAGCCTTCTTTATGGTCCAGCTCTCTCTTCCATACATCACTACAGGGAAAACCATAGCTTTAACTATATGGACCTTTATTGGCAAGGTGATGTCTCTGCTTTTTAAGATGCTGTCTAGGTTTGTCATTGCTTTTCTCCCAAGAAGCAGGAATCTTTTAATTTCATGGCTGCTTTCACCATCTGCAGTGATCATGGAGCCCAAGAAAGTAAAATCTCTCACTGCCTTCATTTCTTCCCCTTCTATTTGCCAGGAGGTGATGGGACCAGTGGCCATTATCTTAGTTTTTTTGATGTTGAGCTTCAGACCATATTTTGTGTTCTCCTCTTTCACCCTCATTAAGAGGTTCTTTAATTCCTCCTCATTTTCTGCCATCAAGGTTGTGTCATCAGCATATCTGAGGTTGTTGGTATTTCTTCCGGCAATCTTAATTCCAGTTTGGGAGATTATATATATATATATATATATATATATATATATATATATATATATATATGAATGAATGAAATTTCTACTTCATCTTTCCACTTCAAATGAGGGGGATAGATTGATGTCTCATTCAGGGACTTTCACTCCCTGGTCACCAAAGCCAAGAAGGCCTTTTCAACCATCCTTTGGGTGGTGGTGGGATATGCAAAGGTTCCTCTCCTTTTGACTTCAGTGGGTGACCAATATTGTATGGCAGGAGACGGTCATATAGGCATCCTGGTCTCAAGCTAGTTAGGGCTTTAGAACTAAACACTTTGGATTGTGTCCAGGGTGGATTAGCATTCATCATGCTTCATATAAAAGAAAAGTCACGTGCTTCCAACAAAGGGTTTGGCCAAGAGTCTTACTAGTGCATTTTGTTTCTGTTTATGCTCTTTTAAGGCAGAACCATGTAATGCATATTACAGGGATGCAGTCTTGATTTAACTGAGACATATGTAGCTGAAGCCAGATCCAGAAAGTACTGCAACAGCCTAAGCTGGACAATGAGACACCTGGCTATACTTATCATCTGGGGATCCCAGAGCAAGGCTACATCCAGGAGAATTCCCAGGCTGTAAACTAGATTTCCTTTTTTCTGCAAGGGGAGTACTACCCTGTCCAAAATGAGCTAAACCCTCATCATTGGATCAGCAGTCCTACTAGCCTAGATTGCACCTATATTTTCTGGGTTGAACTTCTTTTTAATGCCCACATCTAGTTCATTATCTGACCCAGATAAAATTGAGAACCTCCATGTCCAGATGAGATGGAAGGGATATAGCTATGCATCATCTGCAAACTGCAAGAGGAATTCCAAATCTACAAATATATGGTATGTGTGGTAAACAGGTTGGGAGCGGAGTTGGGAAATGAGGCATGTGAACCTGAAACTCACTCTTGGTCTCACTACACAAAGGTTCTGATTGGGTGGAGTATATGATGCTGAACAGGCTGTAGGAAGTTCTCAAAAAGTACATTTCTATCACAGACAGTTTGAGCCATTACGGTTGTCATCCTGGTACATTTTCAACTTATTTGTCCAAATGTATTTGAATGCCCTGTAGAGTGAATGTAATTTATACTGATACACCGGAGGGTTTTAAGAGTACTTTACCTGGCACAGTCTGGATGGTTTGCTCATTCTGTGACTTTTTCATTTATATACTAATATTACAAATAAGTTTGAAATGGTCAAAAAATGTATCTTGAGACATCAGGCTTTGATTTTTGACAATTTCACACACACACACACACACACACACAATCATTTTTGGAGTCAGACATGTGGCCTTTCTGATATTTTCGTATGGATCTGCAATGCCATCCGGTGGCTGGTCTGGTTAGTGTGAGATTTATGCATTCATTTTCTATCTGTTCTATTGTTCCCATTGTTGCTTAATAGTAAAGAATAGTAATATATTGGGATTTCATCTACTTTAGCTTTCACAGCCAGGTTACTTCTTCTGGTAGTAAAGCTTTCTGTTTACAGAAGGCAGAGAGCAGTAATTATTGAGATGATCCCATAGCAGCTATTTATACAGCATGCGGAATGCTCTCGAAAGCTACCCTTGGTTGCATCTAGTGGTTTTTAAACAAATATGATAGGAAATATGCAGAACATGAAAGCAAGGGAATTCTGCTTGCTGACTTCAGATGAACTGGCATGCAAAGCAAAAATGCAATATTAAAGAAGAGCAGCTAGCTGTGAAAGTTGAAAATTATGCAGGTAGCCTTCATTAAAGCAATTGTACCATAAATAAAACATGTATGAGAATAACTTTGATTGCTTCATAGACCACTTGGGCACTTAAATAACCAGTGGACTGTTCAGTGTGAACTAGGCTGCGTCTTGCCAATCCAGGTAATGATTAGAGCTGAAGAGTAGTTCCTGGGGACCAAAGAGCAAAAGGGCTTTTCCAGACTCTGAACTACTCAGGAGAGAGGAAGGAAGGTTGAAAGGACTGAGGTTCATTTTGAACATGCAACATTTCACAAATGACATGCTTGCAGCAGTCCTATTTTTGTACTGAGGTTGTACTGCCTGGAACTGCACCATGACATATTGCTAAAGGACTACTTTATCCGCTCTAAACATGTACTCTGCAACGTTTTGTTCTCCACTGATTTAAAAGCTAAACAGCGCTTGTTCATCTGGATAGATATATTACAAAAACATTATCCAACAGTATTCGATACCCTGGCCATTATATAATTCCTCCTCTTTCCTTTCCTCTTGGCTTCTTATTTTCCCTTATTATCTGTTGACAGTAGTAATATAGCTCATAGCCCTATTCAGGTGCTATTGTCAGAACCGATGTAAGGAGGAGAGGGGCTGTGCAAGCTAGCTATGTTTATATGCACAATGGCTTCACCCCTCTCTGATGGGAGATTCTTCATGCGCTCAGCTGAATGCACACAGAATTCTCCACAATAACAGGGACCCTGCACTATTATGGAAAGTACATTAAGGCAAACATAGGAATAGTCAGTGATGGAGCCAGAAAATGAGGTCTCCTTCTTTCACAGACTAAGAATTTAAGTTGCTGAAGAGGGGAATTCCAGGTCCTTGTGAATAACCTTAATAGGATAGAAGAAGCATGATGCCTGACCATTTTAGTACACTGTTGTGAACTGCCCTGGGATCTTCGGATGAAGGGCAGTATACAAATTCAATTAACAATGATAAAATGGCAAGAAGAAGAAGAAGAAGAAGAAGAAGGAGGAGGAGGAGGAGGAGGAGGAGGAGGAGGAGGAGGAGGAGGAGGAGGAGGAGGAGGAGGAGGAAGGGTATATGTAAGTTTGACCACCAAATCTGCTAGGTGCATTTAAAACATCCAAAGAATAATTAAAGTACAGTAGTACCTCTGGTTACGTACTTAATTCGTTCCGGAGGTCCGCTCTTAACCTGAAACTGTTCTTAACCTGAAGCACCACTTTAGCTAATGGGGCCTCCTGCTGCTGCTGCACCGCTGGAGCACAATTTCTGTTCTCATCCTGAAGCAAAGTTCTTAACCCGAGGTACTATTTCTGGGTTAGCGGAGTCTGGAACCTGAAGCGTATGTAACCCAAGGTACCACTGTAATTGAATACTACACTCTCATTCACATCACAATACCCCTTAGGTACATGATATTGCAGTTTCACGTCATCCAGAGGAAATATGGTGAGAACTATAAAGGTGTGGGAAGCAAAGCTGTGTGCTGCAGCTATGTTATATAATGAAGCCATTATCCCAATTCCATACAGTGAATTTGTCTGCTTGCTATTGAGAACATAAGGCCACACTGACGAATTGCATAGCTTGCCATTCCCATTATTCTCACTTGGTTCATCTGAAAATTAAGAAGTGTAAAATTAGTCTCTTCTTTGAATGCGAGATTTTGGACAGAGTGATAATTATCTCGCCAAAAATCTAGAAATAAGCACATTTAATTAGCTCTTTCCGTTTGATAGCCTTTATCTTTCTGCTGCACCTTTAAATAAAGGTAATTATTTAAATATCTGGAGTCTATTAAAAGATGCATTAGCATTGGCATTTCAAAGTGTGAAAAAGCCTTGCAGCAACAACTAAACGGGAATATAAAATATGTTTATCCATCCATCTATCTATCTAACTATCAAGTCATTCATTCCCATATAGTGACTTTCGCATGGTCCAATTACTTATCATTGCTGCCTGGCTTGTAGTACAAAAACAAACCCACTCAAGCAATAAGAGGAACTGGGAAAGAGTCCAGGAGACGAGGCTGCAAATAATTTAAAAAGTAAATGCAATGTTCACCAGAAAAAGATAATACAGTACTTATCTGAGGGCACTGGGAGCGACCTTTTAGCGCAATGATTCTACCATTCCGCTTATGTCGTAAGTTCTCCCAACATCTTCAGGTAATGGAAAGTTTGAAAACATTTCCTTGGTTGATTTCCTTCAGGTGAGTCCAGTGTGACCTCTAATGTTTTGATGGGCTGTGAGAAAGTGAGAAGGGGGGGTGGGACAGGATAGGGTGTAATAAAGATAAGAAAGACCATTCTCACCCAGTGCAAGCTCAACCCCCACACCAGGACAGACTCCCCCTTCAAGAAACACAGCTGGAGCTCCACACATTCAATTTACGGGCATCAGTGAAGTGAAGTGGCAGGCTCTGCCCCCTCCATCCTAAAAGCACTTTGACACATGTCTGCAATGTGCCAGTGTAAGATAGGGCTGAAACCTGCTGCCATGAGGTTGTTCCTGCCCAATATATTCTTACTGAATGTGCAGTCACACCTCTAAAAGGGGATTTAGATATAGCATGCACATGCCACGTACAGCTTGCTAAGGCTCATCTGAAGGAATATATGTTCATCCAAATAATCTTGCTCAAGCATCGTTATTACGCCTAACAGCAGTAATCTGAAATTATTACTACTGCTGCTGATGGTACTGCATGCATAACACCAGCTTCATATATATCTGCCATGTACTATAGGTATTTTGTTACATTTATTAAACAATATATCTGTGTTTAAAACCCTATTATGATGGAGATTTGCAACTTTCCTCAAAAGACAGGTTGTCACTGATATAGAAGTAATTATTTAATTAGATAAATCATCTCCCTGCTCACTCTTTCTTCCTTTCTTTAAGAGCATCTCAGCAAAGGCATTTCATTTCATACAGCCCCAAAATGCTACCAAGGAAAGCTGAAATAGATTTCTGGTCCTCAAGCCATATTTATAGCAAACTGAGTCTCATACTTGACACACCAGCTTTACTTGGTATATACTGTAATTCACCAAAATAAACTTGGTTTAAATTCTCAAAGGGAGTGCTTTAATCCTGTCTGTGTATTTTCAGAGAAATTGGAACTGGTGTAAGGAATGAGTGGGGGAAGCCCTCATACTGTTCAACATTAATCTGCACTGCAATATTCCTTCAAAGGGATGTGTTTATTCCTTCCAGTTCTGTGCTTCAGTCCTTGCGTAAAGCAATAGTTTTCACTAGCGTTTCATTTCCGAAAAAGAAAAGTACTCTCTCGGGTTTACCTAGAATTTCTTTAACCCTAGACATGTTATGTGTGTGCAAGACAGAGAGTTGGCCAATTGCAATGGAAATCCATGCCCACATACATCCTTCTCAAGGCTGGCCCAAGATATTTTGCTGCCTGAGGCAGATGACAAAATGGAGGCTACTCCCCATTCTGTATATAGAAGTCAACTGGAGTGGTAGCTGAACCTTGTTTCAACACTAGTGATGGAATACCTGAGGCAGCAGCCTGCTTTATGGAATCTACAACATGGCATATGGCATATACAGCTCTGTTCTCCTCACAGCATTTGTCATTTGAGGTGGTCACCTCATTCTGCCTAATGGTAAAACCTGGCCTGACTCCTCTCTTTATTACTTTATATCTTGAAGTTGAGCCCTGGCTCAGGTACGTTTCCTATGCTTTCTGGTAATGGACTAAATTAGAGGTAAGGTAAAGGTAAAGGACCCCTGGACGGTTACAGTAAGTCCAGTCAAAGGTGACTGTGAGGTGCAGCGCTCATCTCGCTTCAGGCCGAGGGAGCCTGAGTTTGTCCACAGACAGCTTTCCGGGTGATTTGGCCAGCATGACTAAACTGCTACTGGCGCAACGGAACACCATTACAGAAGCTGGAGCACATGGAAACACTGTTTGCCTTCCCAACACAGCATTACCTATTTATCTACTTGCACTGGTGTGCTTTTGAACTGCTAGGTTGGCAGGAGCTGGGACAGAGCAATGGGAGCTCACCCCATTGTGCGGATTCGAACCGCCGACCTTTTGATCAGCAAGCCCAAGAGGCTCAGTGGTTTAGACCACGGCACCACCCGCATCTCCCAAGTGAACTAAATTAGAAGACAACTGGTAATGGGTCAGCCTCATACCCACACACTCCCCTCTCATCCTCCATTGCACTCAAGAAGAAAAAAAATAAAAGGATTATGGCTTGCTGTCCAGGTTTGTTAACTACCTAGTGTTAGAATAAAACACAGGCCCCCCCCTAAATTAATACAGAACATTAAACCCCAATTTAGTAAAAACATACATGGGAAGGTGAGAGGAAGAGGAGTGTGTGTTTGAACCTGAGGCTCACTGCAGCCTAGTCCTGAACATCTGCACCATAGTTCAAGATAATCCTTTTAACTGGGTTAGAATGGCTCTAAATCCTGGTTAGAAAATTTCCCCTTTGCACTACAGCGCTTACATTTTGAGAACAGAGCAGTAGCAGCAGCAAGTAATAATGCAAGCAGATTGAAAAGGATAAAGTGAACTAAATGTAGATCATCCCTATATCTTTAACGGTTGAGTAGAAGGAGCTCTTCTTTTAAAATGGAGGAGAATGATAGACAATCCACCCATCACGTGTGTCAGTGTTTCAGCTGCCATGCCCCCAGGGGATTTATATGCACTTACATCAAGCTATGGTGCATGAAGCTCAGAACATGATGAGAACTGGGGGCTAATCAACAGAGGTGAATACAATCTCGGTTTGCTGCCATTGCTTTTTCCAGTTTTTTTTTTGGGGGGGGGTTGGCATATGCTTCACTGCTCTTAGACCTTTTCATCTCCAAAGTACTGCAGTAGTCCCGGCACTGGTGGAATGCCATGCTCCACCACCACAAGTTATTACAGTCAATTGGCAGGCAGTGCTTTGGAGAAGCAACCCCTTCACATTTTGTTCCCTAAGAATCTGCTGATTATGGACTCACGGGACCTGTGTGCAGGGTAAACAAGTAATTAGTCAGGCAATCTCCAGGCTTTAATCAGGGTCCCCAAGCCACAAGTGATAGCTGGAGTTGCTTTGTGTGGGAGGCAGAGAAGTTGAATTTGTTGAGACTAAAGATCACTGGGAAAAGCAAAGTTACATTATGCTTGTTTTCCTAAATGTTTCAACACATTACACAAATGTTACAGACAGGCAAGGAGTAGGGTCCTCCACACACAGACACGCATGCACACACACACACCCTTATGTTTCTGCTGAGTGCACAGTAGCTGACTACTTAATGAAAAGTTCAAGGAAGTTCAGAACCTTGCTGAATGGTAGCAAAGTTGCCTTCCTTTGAACATATTGGAAAGTGTTAGGGAAATAACACTTTCCCACTGTGGAGACAGCCAGCTGCTACTGTATTCTCTCTCTTTCTGGTGTACTTTGGCAGCAAATTTCTTTTACAGCTGTGATTATGATTTGCATTTTGAGAGCACTGGCTTAGGAATGAGAGATGTTTAATAGTCCTGGCAGTTTTTGATGTAAATACTTGAAAAGGTGGTGAAGATTCCAGTGTCTTCTGCTTGTGAAGCAAATACATTTTAAATAATACAGTGTCACCATCGTGTAACAAAGTGAGTAGTATTACAAGTATTCTCTTTTATAGAATACATACTACACACGGCATCAATAGTATGTTAACTTTTTTCTTATTTGGATATTATTTGGATTTGTTTTCTGTATTATTTTTCGCAACCTTTCAGAGAACTTGCTCGTAATGGGATGCATAAAAATGCTGTTAATAAAAAAAAAATTAGGTTAATTGTGCAATTGTCCATATTATTTCCTTACAAAATGCAGGCTAACTCTTTCCTTTCACATTGGGAGTTGGCCAACTTTCCAAGACCACCTTCTAGTGGTGAGTGTGGGAAAAGTCAGCATGGTCACCAATGAACATTGACACACTAAAACCACATTCTCCCACTCTCACACTGCATGCACACACACACACACACACACAGAGAGAGAGAGAGAGAGAGAGAGAGAGAGAGAGAGAGAGAGAGAGAGAGAGAGAGTTGCCTCCAGAATTCGAAACTCTCATTGTTCTAGGTGCATTTTGCAACAGGGAATTTCTTGAATGCAAGCAGTTTCTGAGTTCTGGGTGCAGTACTTCGCCTAAGACTTTGGATTAAAACTGCCACTGCTGGAAGAAAAGGAAGATTCCCCCCCCCCCCACTTCTAGCCACACTCTGAAGACTGGAGAAGGGACTCTTATAAGAATATTAGGGGGATGGGCAGGGGAAGTATGGCTTTGTTTTTTGCAGTCTTCAGATGAGGACTAGACCATGTGAAAAAGGAATATAAGATTTTAGCTGTAGTTCATTCATTTTCCGCTTTGCATTCTTGTTATAAAAAAGCACACCTGGACACTCCATTGTGTCACCCTTAACTTAGGTTTAAGATGCCATTTAAGCTCTTAGCTTTTATATATCAGTTTCTAACGCTGGTTGGCAATCCCACCACCCCCACTAATAAACAGACAACTAGGAAAATGTTTCTTTGTAGTGCATTTTCTTCCTATTGCAGTGCTGGTCTGGGAGAAATTGACAGCTCTGTCCTAGCCCAGCACTGCAACAGGGTGGAAAAACAGCAGCATTGCAAGAAGGTAAAAGCTCTTTCTTGCAATGGTGCTGCAGGAGCCAGCGAAGAGGGGTTTTTCCAAGGTGAGAAGAGGCATCCAAGTTTGACACAGGGTAGCCTTGTCTTTGGCAGCCTGTGCAGTCAAGCTTCCAAATTGCATGTGGAAACTACACACAAAGCTGTTTTTTCAAAAGTGTGGACAATGAGGTCTGGGGCCAGCAAGGAATAGTGACATGGTCAGCCCCCCTTCGCCTTTCATGATTGCTGATCATGTGAGAGGCAGTGGATGATTTGGAGTACATAACTGTAATGTGTAAAATACATACGAAGAAGTGGAGGTATGGGAAAGCATTCTTCATATTGCATTTTTCAAATGTATTTTACTAATCCTGTGGTTGCTCAGCCAAGTGTTTTGGGGGAAAAATATGTACAGTGGTACCTCGGGTTAAGTACTTAATCCGTTCCCGAGGTCCATTCTTAACCTGAAACTGTTCTTAACCTGAAGCACCACTTTACCTAATGGGGCCTTCTGCTGCCGCCACGCCGCCAGAGCACGATTTCTGTTCTCATCCTGAAGCAAAGTTCTTAACCCGAGGTACTGTTTCTGGGTTAGCGGAGTCTATAATCTGAAGCGTATGTAACCCGAGGTAATCGCTGACTCATTCAGACGGGACAATGTAAACTGTAATGCAGATGTAACAAAGCAAGCATGTTCCCCTTTCTACATCAAATTTCATTGGAATTGCTCCTTATAAACTTAACTACTGAACAATCAATATTTGTGGCTTTGGGGGACTTTTACAGGATTTATTAAATATATTGATTTGACAGTAGTCAGCCATATGATAATAAATTGATATTTATTCAGCATGCGCAATGAGGATTTTATTGATGTAAACTGCCTTGTGATTTGTAGAATTGTGCTGAAATTATTTCAGAACAGCGAGAAATCTCTATGGGTGATATGAGAATTTAATGCCTAAAAGCATTTGTATGTTAATTTGCATGAGGGTTTTTTCAACTTCTGTACAGTATGAGAGAAATCTCTTGTTGAAAATAAATATCAGGGGAGAACAAATACAGATTTAATCTTCAGGAAACAATATGTAAGCGTGAATGATGACAAGAGTCATCATGTGGGAGGAATTTGCTTATTCATAACTTTGGCAAACAGGAAGGACCCTTAGTCATTTTACTGCAGTATTTGTATGTCATAGTGAAGCATAAAGTTTAAATCTTGTTCATTCACATAGTTTGGCAGGTTATGATCATCTCAGAATTTTTTAAAATACATTGCCACAAAGTTATTGGTTGGATCTACTTTTCCCGAATGTCACAACTTACTTTTGGGCACATAAGAGAGTAGGTTAGAGATGGTAAGTTATGACCAGTGCTTTTCTTCTAGAAAAAGAAGGTTGCTAGTACTGTGTACCCTTGAGTACCCCAGAAAAACAACAACAACACAGGTTATGACTCCATCAGCAATGTTAGTTTTAGTTCACATTGACAAACCCCTCAACTGTCTGACAATGATTGGTGCTCGAGATGCAACAACTATTTTGGCTTTGCCTTCAAATTACGGGTTTTCCATGAAAATTCCCCTGGATTTAGCAAGGTTATAAACCTTGTAACCATCCCATTGTAGGCTAGACACTTGCCATTTGCACTCTCCAAAAACATGGATTTGTATCACTGAGACTAAGGAAGCTCCAGCTATGGAATGCCAAATACTGTATGTTGGGTCTAACAATAAAAGAAAAGCTGCATAACAGATGCAAACTCCCAGATGATTATAAATTAGAAGTGCCATAGATTGCGCTTTATTTATGCATGTGACTGCACTTACTTTTTATTTAAATCTACACCCCATTCAAGTTGCTCTGGGATGGGGAACCCTTTTCACTTTATGAGTCACATTCCCTTCTGGGCAACCTTATGAGGGCCACATGGGAGTCGTGGGTGAGGCCAGGGGCCAAAGTGGACAGATCATTAAATATAGGTTTTACCTTTGTATAGCAGGCTAGTTTTTTCACTGCCATATTCACCTTTCTGTCTTCTATGCTGGCATGCAAGAAGCATTGCCAGAGTTCAAGGACATACTCAAAGAGGGCTGGTGTGGAATGTAGCCTGGGAAAAGTCCTGAGTTCCAGGCAAAAAGGTTGATTTGGCCCCCAAGCCTGAGGTTCCCCATTCCTATTTTATGTCAGCTGCATCCCATTGCTGACAGAGGGGGAGAGCGTGGAGAGACAGGAAGAGGTAATTAGGCAGGAATGTGGAACAACAGAGGAGGAGCCTAGTTGCAGTAGAAGCCTGAGCTCTGAGAACAAGGAGAAGGAAGGGGGGAGTTCAAGGGAGAAGACACAGACTGACAGTTTAAGCTCGGACTCAGAGGGAGGGCCACTGGAAATAGCTCATCCCGTGACATGTAGGCACACAAGAATTAATGAGAGGCGTGAACAGGAGAGGAAGCGAAAGTGGGGCTTTAAATGTGGGAAGAGGAAGGGGCGGAACTCAGACTCGGCAACAGCTAATTTGTAAGCAGATGCTGAGTGACTGAGCTCCAGAGTGATTTGTGTGTTTTGAGCAATAAACCTGAGTTAATTACTGCTGGAGTCGTCTCGCTTCTGTGGGAGGGACCCAACCATTACATTTTATCTTCACAACAACCACAGGTTGACTGAATTAAGTGATTGCCTAAAGATCAACCAGTAACCTACATGGGGACTTGATGGTGAATGCTGAGTACCCTAATAGCCAGCAGCAGAGCAAGCCAGTCGGGGGCCTGGGGCGGCGCACGTGCCCTGTGCCCAGGGGCGGAGCCAAATGGGGCAGGAAGCTCTGCAGGGCCTCTGAGGAGTCTGCCTGCCTCTTCCCACTCAGCTGTCCTACAGGCAACGGGCAAACCATTTGGGGCAGCACAGAGCCTGCGGGTGCCCAGTCCACCGCATCACTCCCAGGAGAGACGCGTGACTCAGGCACGCTGCAGGCCCTGCGGTGAGTGCCGCCCGTCATTTTGTCACCCTCCTCAGTGGTGACAACTGGGGCAGCCCATCCCCACCGCACCCCTCTTCCTCCTCCCCACTAATAGCTCAGGTGTGCTGTGCCATCTCTGTGACGGTTCTTGATTAGGTACTGCTGCGAATCTTAGCTCACTGCACTGTTCTTCTTTTACTTTAGCTTGCTGTCTATTAAATGTCTTTGGCATATACCAGTTAGAAGCTTTATAGCAGATCTCGGCGCATTTGTGCATGCCTCATTAAATGTAGTGACCTCTAACTGCACTGTGAGTCCACCGAGGATAGTTCCTGGAGATCTGAAGACTCTGCTTGTTTCACTGTTTTCCCTTTCTTTAAAACAAAAAGAAAAGAGAAAAAGAGAGAGAGATGTAGCACTTTACATTGGCACTCCCAATACAATTTCCAAATGTGATGCCAAAATTGGAAGCAAATAAATTACAACATTTGACTTAATTTTTAATTAACTGAAAGTCATCACTGCAAATTGTGTCTTCCATTACAAGCCAGAATTCTCAACTGCCAGACCTGAAATAATTAAGCAATATATTATAATTAAGAAATGTAATTTTAATTTAATTATGATATATCATACAACTGTTTCTGATTTAGTTGACATTCATTGAGAAACTGCTATAATATCCAATAACACTCCAATATGCTGCTGACTTTTCATGTTTTGTTTCAGAGTATCTGGCAGTCTCCAGAACCCATAGAGGTGCTGTTTCTCTGTTTGGAAACAGCCAGCTTGCAGTGAAAATATTTGTCACCTAGGTTGCAACCCCCATGCACACTCGCTTTAGGAGAAAATCCCATTGAAATTGTGATAATTTCCTTCCAAATAACCATTTGTATTCATTCATTCATTCATTCATTTAATTTGCATACCACCCTTTATCCAAAGATCTCAGGGCAGTTCACAATGTAAAAATACAATGCAATGAAGGTGTGAGGGGAGCTTCCCTCGAGAAAGCATTTCACAAATGGGAAGCCATTGCGGAAAAGGCCTTGTGTTTCCATCCTCTGGGCCTCTTGTGGAGAAGGCACACAAAGAAGGGCCTCAAGTGGGTTCAGGTCGCAGGGGTCTAGGTTGGTTCATATGGGAAGAAGTGGTCCTTGAGTTATTGCAGTCCTGAGCCATTTAAGTCCATTACCAAGGCATGACAATGGCCCAGCACATCCACTGCCCCACCTGCAGATGTGAAGGAGAAGTATAGCTGTGTGCCATCAGCATATTGCTGATATCGTACTCCAAAACTCTGGATGACCCCACTCAGGATTTTCATGTAGATGTTAAATAGCATGGAGGTTATAATCGAAACCTGGAGAACTCCACATTGAATTCCCATTAGCCTGCATGGTCAAAGATGATGGGAGTTGCTGCAGTTCAGCAACATCTGGAGGCCCACAGGATCCCACCCCCAACCTTGTAGGATGCTATTGCACTGTGATGCTTTTGTAGTATTTGGTTCATTCACTTGCACACACAAAACATAAGCAGAGGCAAACAGCATGCACAGACCTAAAGGTAAAGGTAAAAGGACCCCTGATCATTAGGTCCAATTGTGGCCGACTCTGGGGTTGCGGCGCTCATCTTGCTTTATTGGCCCAGGGAGCCGGCGTACAACTTCCGGGTCATGTGGCCAGCATGACTAAGCTGCTTCTGGTGAACCAGAACAGCTCACAGAAACACCGTTTACCTTCCCGCCGGAGCAGTACCTATTTATCTACTTGCACTTTGATGTGCTTTCAAACTGCTAGGTTGGCAGGAGCAGGGACCGAGCAACAGGAGCTCACCCCGTCGCAGGAATTTGAACTGCCGACCTTCTAATCAGCAAGTCCTAGGCTGTGAGGTTTAACCCACAGCGCCAATCATGTCTCTTACTGCACAGACCTACCAGGCAGCAATTCTGCCTCTGTGTCTCCCTGCCTCTGCTGCAAAAACTGCTGCTTTAGTCCCTTTACACATGCACACCTTCTGTCTCTCTTTTGCTTGGGAGTATCAGATGTGCCACTGTCTCCAAACTCTGGTGGCTTTCCAATCCCAAACATTCCAAAGAGATCTCTGTATCAATAAAATAACTTTAAACGATTAGCTCCCATAAGGAGACATTGGTTGCATATTCCCCATACATTTAAAGCACGTAAAGCTGCCCTCCCCCCCCCCCCCCGAGTCTAGGGAACAGGAGAAATTGTAGCTCTGTGGGGGGGCAAACTACAGTTCTCAAGATTCTTTGGAAGAAACCATGTGTTTCAAGTGTATGGTTTGTACATTGGCATTGGCATTCCTGGGCAGTTAGAAAGGGAAGAGGGAATGGGAAATATCATTGAGGAAAGTGCCTTCTACTCATATAACTGTTGGATTCTATCCATATTGCTTAACCCTCTCTATTCCCTGCCTCCTGGAAAAAGTAAATCAAGATGGTACATATAGCTCAGTGATTTGATGTGGTGGGTAAAATACCAACATACAAATAAATGGCTTGGATCCTGTTTCGGTCACTCATTTGCTACATAGGCTTTTCAACCCCCACCCCCAGTGCAAATGTTGAGCCAATTATCTCCCTTTCTGGAATTACTGATATCACACTTTGAGATGCAAGCATTTGTATAGTCCTGACTGTTGGAAGAATAAAGAGTTATAATTTGATTCAGTTACCCATTTGAACACTTCCAATGGCATCCAAGGGAATGCATGGGTAAGTTAGATGACATAGAATTTGCTTGTAACTTGTGTATTTATTTATTTATCTATCTTCTATCTATCTATCTATCTATCTATCTATCTATCATCTATCTATCTGATGTTTCTTGAATCTCTTGGTTTGATGTGTCTTTCATTTTATTCATTTGGGAGGAAGGTATTGGGTTGGTTTTCTTTTTTTCTTGTTTTAGATAATTTCCCAGTGGGATGCTACAGGCTTAGTTCTTTCTGGAAGAGTGCAAACAATAGTATACACAGAGCAATAATGAGTGATTGTTATCGCTCCAATCCCTTTTCTCTCTGGTTTTCTGAAATTAAAAAAGAGAATTATTATTCAAATGACTCTTATTTAGGACATGGCATATCATCAGAACAGCCTGTTCAGAACTAAAGCAAACATTTGAGCCAACCCTCAGGCGCTATTCGGATTGTTCTAATCAAAGCTCCACGAAAGTGCTTTGCTTTATGCTATAGCTCAAGTGAAGGGATCACAAAATGCCCATGAAAAAAGCATTAAGTTGAAAGTATGTTAATGTAGGAGTATATTTATTTAAACACTCTGGGTGTTCCAGTCTGGAACTACCTACTGATGCGGTGGTTTCATCAATATACCAAAGAGAAAAGTAAATAATTCAACAGAACATTGTCTGAGGCAAATGTCAGTAGAAGGAAAATTGCCTTCAATAAATATGGCTCAAGAGTAAAACAGAGCCGATTTTCCAAATAATGTACAGTTTTGCTTACGTAAGGTGCACCAGTGGTTGCAGAGTTTGGGAAAGCTTGAAGGTGTTTTAATTATACTGTTGTAATTACTTCCCATTTTAGCAACTAGCAGTGCTCTGAAACTTTCCGTACCAAGACACAGATACAAATAATTATGCAAATGCAGTCAAGTGTTTGTATATATGGAACTGCTGTCAGTTAGTTTACTTATACTTTCAAAAGGAAAGGGCAGAATCCAAAGTTTAAACAACAGATGCCTAGCCATATTGAGATATCCAACAGAAATAACTGTTCGTGGCTCAGAAGCATTGAAAAGGAGTCGAGACATAAGAAAAAGCATCAGCTATTACCTTCTGGAAAAGTCTCTTTCCCTGTGGCCTAATAAATATTGTATGAACCAACATGAAGCAATATGGTAATGATGTGATATTTATCCAGTGAGCAGGTGCACCAATTGCAGTTACTGCTCTCTAGTTTGTTGTTGAGCAACAACAACATTTTAACCTTTTTGAACATTCCCCTCCCTTCCTCTGTTTTGTTTTCAATCTTAGTTTCCCTGGGGACTGAAATGGCAAAAGAAAGTCAACACCAGGCCCTAGCGGCGCTACCAGGCACCACTGTTGCTGCTGCGCTAGCAAGCAATGTCACAGAACCTGCGGCTCCCGGAGGGAAGGGGGGGCCAAAAGAAGATGCATTCTCGAAGTTGAAGGAAAAATTTATGAATGAACTGAACAAAATACCATGTAAGTAAAACCCAAGCTGGCTAGAAAATGCTATCATAATTGCTACTGTTGACGCTCACAAACTGCTCAAGAAATACATGTAATGGTCCTTCATTAAATCAGTGAAGCTTAAAGAATGCTATTTATTAATTAGCTTTCTTCTACTGCAAAAAAGGCATATGCATGCTTTGATTTCTTTAAAGATCTATATTTGCCTTGTGTTTAAGACTCTCGAGATAAATTGCAGGAAGTGGCACTGATAGTATGGATGGGATCAAATTCTGCTTGTTCGGTAATCCAACAGACTATGGCTATGTATACACTATGCCTTTAAGTCTTCCCCTCAAAGAATTATGGGCACTGTAGTTTCATACTGGTTGGTGGGAACTGGAACTCTGTGAGAGGTAAAACCACAGTGCCCAGAATTCTTTGAGGGAAATGATACAGTGCGTTATGAATATGCATTAAAGGTATAGCACGTACACAGCCTAAAGCTGCAATCCTAGGCATGCTTGCTAGGGAGTAAGTCTCATTGAACACAGTGGGACTTACTTGTGAGTAATCATGAACAGGATTGCAACAAGAAGTTAAAAAAAAAGTAGAAGGAAGGAACAAATTTAGAAACTGGTGCAGTCATAACACATAGGCATGGAACCAGGCTCTCATCATGATCACGTGACATGACATGGTTCCAGTCACATGTCTTGGTAAGTTAATGGTGTACAGACGACTCCCACCTCGTTCTTCTATACTAGTGAGCAGGTGGAACGAGCCAAAATCCTTGAGTTAGTGTTACGTCTGAATTGGGAATCAAGTTTTATTTTGCTCCAAACAAATCTATAGCTCAGGCTTTTCTTGGCTTCCTGATCGTGACTTGTCTGAATGAAGCAAACGTCAGACTCCTATTTCAGTATAACAACAAGCCAACAATAGCTGATGGATACTCCTGCTCTTCTAACACAAAGAAGAAAAGGAGGGGCAATCTGCTTATCCTCAGCAAGGCATTAACCATGGATACATGTGGTCAACACAGCCAGTTAGTGCTCACCAGCAATTGAGTGGTATGAGAATGGCTCCTTAGCCAGTCATGGGGTGGGTAGCTGTTCCAGCCTGTCATGGCAGGCTCCTATCCCCAGGCAGCAACACTGGGGCTAGGCAGCCACCAGTTGTGGAATCCCTTGGCTGGCTGCTTGGATTGGCGGGCTTTCCTGCCATCCATCCATTTGAATTCTGGCCAGTTGAGCAGGCTTCACTCTGGTCCACCCCCAAGCTATAAAGGCTGGCTATGCCTGACTGTAGGGACTGCAGTCCACAATTTAGTGTTTATATTTGCAAGGGATTGGTGTTTGTAATATGTTCTTTCTCACCTTCAGGGTTAGGAATGCAGCAGGCTAATAATGAATGAATAGACAAAGTGTTGGTGACTCAAAGCCACACTATTACCATCACTATTTAGCCTCTCCTGCAACAGTCAAGCTTGCCTGTTTTTACGAAGAAGTAAAAAAGTGGGAAAGAAATATTAAACTAAACTAGAAAAAGGTTCTTTTTCTAACCTGAGGCCAAGTAAAGGTTTCATAAAGTAGTGACAAAATGGAAGTGACTTCAGAACTGAAAATTTCAGGGAAAATATCCTTTAGTAGGCTTGATTGATTGGTTTTCTTCAAGTCGCCTCTGTGTTAATAACTCAACTGCCACATTATTATTCTAAAGGAAATGGAAAGAAAGCTTCTTATGGATCACCACACTTCAGGTATTATCTGCAACCAAATCCAGTAACAAATAAGTCAAATACCTGTAGTTAATTCTGACAGGTTCAAAAGGATGTTAGAATACTGTAACTGCTA